>NC_067149.1:57278843-57578843 GCF_903995435.1 Acomys russatus | reverse complement strand
ACTGAGTCTGTGCGTATCTTTGCATGCATATCCACGCCAGGGTGTGTGTGTGTGTGTGTGTGTGTGTGTGTGTGTGTGTGTGTGTGTGTGTGTGTGTGTGTGTGTGTGTGTGTGTGTGTGTGTGTGTGTGTGTGTGTGTGTGTGTGTGTGTGTAGGTCAGAGGACTGTAAATCTAACTCCCCCCCTCCTACTTCACTTGTTGTCTCGGAGGCTTGCTTCCTCTGCTAACCGAGGCCTAGTCCTGGAAGCTTCTAGCTTCTGTACAATCTAACCTAGGCCTAGAATGTTTTCAACCTCCGAGACTTCCTGCTTAATAAGTTCACCTTTTGTTCTTACGGAGTTCTGGGCTGGCTAGTTCAGCTCAGCTGTTCTGGCTCCCAACTGATTTATTCAATCCGGCTTCTCTCTTAGCCCAGAATTGCCCTGCTTGGCCTCAGTCTAACTCCAGCAATCTTTTCTAGTCTTCTGGCTCTTTCTCATTCCCCGTTCTCTCTCGTCCCCATGTTCTGTCTTCACCTGTGTCTAGCTTGTTCTCTCATTCAACCTCTCTGTAAAACTCTCCGGGTAAAACTGCCTCCTCTCTCCTCATTGTACTGCCCTCGAGTAGCTTCCCTTTCCTTTCCCGTCTCGTGAGAGTTGGGCATATTGCCGGGCAGTGGTAGTGCACACCTTTAATCCCAGCACTTGGGAGGCAGAGGCAGGCAGATTTCTGTTAAGTTTGAGGTAAGAGAGAGAGAGAGGGAGAGGGAGAGAGAGAGAAACAGAGAGAGAGTGTGTGTGTTGGGCATATCCTAATCTGTCAAGTCTTTCTCTGGTTGTCACCTTTTCTGCCACTCAAATTGGACATCACTTTCAAACATGGGTGCTTCCTTCTACAAACTGTCTTTACCTTTATTGTTTGGCTTTAAAGATTAAAGATGCTTGGACTTGCTCTATACCAAGCTGGCTTTGAATTCAGATCTGCTGGCCTCTGTCTCCTGCATTAAAGATGTGTTTGTAGTCTAGCTATACAGACCTAGAAGATGGATGTGATCTCTTGCCAGAGCAGCCATGTTCTAAATAAAAATTCCTCTACAGAGGGCAATGTATGGAAGTCAGTTCTCTCCTACCACATGGGTCCTGGGGCTTGAACTTAGGCAGTCAGGCTTGGTGGCAAGCACCTTTACAAGCAAGCCATCCTGCTCCTGTCTCTTAAAAAGATTAGTTACCCAGTTATTTAAGCTATTCACTTTTGTTTGGTCCTCAAGAGGTTTATAAGTTCAATGGATATACCCTTGGAAGTTTTGACAGAAGAGTGGGTGAGTATAGTGCTTCGTTTTTGTTTTGTTTTAAAGATTTATTTATTATGTATACAGTGTTTTGCCTGAGTGTACACCTGCAAGCCAGAAGAAGGCACCAGGTTTCATTATAAATGGTTGTGAGCCACCATGTGGTTGCGGGGAATTGAACTCAGGACCTTACCTTTGAGCCATCTCTCCAGCCATAGTGTTTTGTTTTTAATGATAAGACCTTTGTATGTAGCCCAGGTTGGCCTTAAATTTAATGATCTTTCTGCTTCAGCTTCCCAAGTGCTGAGATAGTAATAGACCCAAGGCACATTTGATGGCTTTTTTTGTTTGTTTGTTTCTTTGTTTTTTGAGATAGAGACTTGCTTTGTAGCCCTGGCTAGCCTTGGACTTGTCTTCCTGCCATCCAAATGCTATGGGTAGAGGTTTGGTAGAACCACTCCCAGCTTAGTTGTTCTTGGTGCTGTTATAATTACTGACTATTGCCTGGTGGCCCATGCCTTTAATCCCAGCACTTGGGAGGCAGAGACAGGTGGATCTCTGTAAACTTGAGGCCAGTCTGGTCTACAAAGTCCAAGACAGCCAGGGCTACACAGACAAACCCTGTCTCCATCCTGCTGACTGGCCAAACACAGTGGAGCCCACCTCAGCAACAAATGATGTAATCCCAGCAATTTAGAAGGCGGGTAGGATGATGATGAGTTTGAGGACAGCCTAAGCCAGACAAAACTAAACAAGTAGATAATCCTTATTTCTAAATGCAGCAAATGTTAAAATTAAGAGCTGAGTTTCTAACTGGGCATCAGGCCATATACCTGTACTAGGAGGTAGGGTTAGAGGGAGTATGAGCTAGAGGCTAGCCTGGGCCACATAGCAAGATATTCTGAGTCTTATATAAAAAGCAATGAACCTGGTTCCTTTCATAAAATGAAAGTAGAAAACACAGGGCTAGGGAGATGAGTTGGCTGGTACAAGTGCTTGAGGACATGAGTTTTGGTCTCTAGTACTCAAGTCAAAAGCTGAAGCTGGCTGCAGGCCTAGCCAAGTCAGTGAGCTCCAGGTTTGATGAGGACATGACCCTGTCTCAGAAAGTAATTAGGGAGTGATTGCAGAGAAGATTCAACATCAGAATGTGCTACACACACACACACACATACACACACACACACTGTGTGTGTACATAGCGTGTGTGGAGTTGGTTCGGCTCGTTGATCCTGGGAGTGGGCTTGAGTAGTCAGGAAGGGCCTTTCCACACCCAGCTAAGCTACTTTAAATTCCTTATTTGGGGTAATCCAAATGCCCTTTGATTAGTACCTGAATTTAGTTAAAAAAAAAAAAAATTATCAGCCTGTTTGCACATATATTTTAATTTTTCCTATAAAATGACAAGGCATTTGCAGGCTGGTTTTCGTGGTCACCAGACAACTATGTTTCTTAGATATCTCGGCAGCATGCTGTTAGGAGTCCCGTGAGCGGCTTCCAAAAGGCAGATATCTAGTTTCAAAGAGAAATGCCTATTTTGTGTTCTTCCCAGCATTCTGTGGAAGCAGTCCTCGCATGCTCTACAGAGCTGGTACCCTTAGTTCATTCGAGAAAGGTTTTTAAAGAAAGAAGCAAGGGGGGGGGGTAATGGGAGGACTTACTGTCTCAGTATAAAATAAGGGTTTCCAGAACCCTGGCAGCATGTAGGGCCACACAGCGATCCAGTCAGGAAGAAGTCCGAAAGGTAGATTTGTTTCTGCAAGTGTTAACTGAAAGCCCTCTGCAACAATTCAGTTCTTTTTCCCTTTCTTTAGTCAGCAGGGTCCCATGGTGACCGGTTTTGAAAGCAATAGTCCCCTTCAGCAGTTACCTAGCACCATGGCAACCAGGACGTCAGCAAAGCAGGAGAGACCCACACAAAATAGCTGCAACCAGGCTTCTGTCCTGCCTCCAGTTCAACTCTGCCTGAGGCCCACTGTCAGGGCTAGAAACATCTAGGCTATGCACCCCACCATTCCTGTGTGTTGATGGGGATTCCCCCGTAGGTAGAGATGTAGGAGCATATAGTAAACTATGTCTTGAGTCCCCCTCCCCCCAAAAAGAAATGAAACCCCTAAGAGTATATTTAAGGGGTAATGGTAAGTTGCAGAATCGGGGCTAGAAAGCAGATAAAGACGTAGTGAACTTAAAAAGTTATTTGTTCTCCTACGTGAAGTCGGCTGGCAGTAGAGGAAGTCAGAGCCCCAGTACATGGTGTGCTTTATATTTAGGTACAAAACTTCAGGGGAAAGCTTTAAAAAATAGTTTTATTTACCTGAAATAGACAAATGGCTTTAAGGAGTGCAGGAGGAGGGCAATGCTGTCCGTGGTGCTGAACACCACTCTAAGGGTGCCCCCGAGATAGAGTAAGGAACACATTGCCACATCCGGATGCTGATAATAGAAAGAGAATGAGGCATTGGAGAGAAAGCATAATTTTCTTCCCCTATGAAGCAATTCTGAAAGTTCAGGATAAAATTACTTGATTGGAAAAAAGAAAGAAAGAAAGAAAGATAAGAAACCGAGCAAGGCTGTAGGTCTGTGTAGCTGGATCTTGCTCTTTTCATATGGAGATTTTCAGATCAGAGCCAATCAGGTCAGAGATTTCTGTGGCTTTGCTCCTGAAAAGAGAAGTGGGGGGAAGGGAGAGAAAAGATGGCCACATTTCCCCCCAAGCCACATGATCCATTTCCCATGTGACACATTCCAGAGCCTTGGAAAGGAGAAGGGAGGGGCACTGAGAGTGGGGCTGGGGGTGGGAAGATGGTTTAACAGTCAACCCTGCACAGCGTCATCTTGTCTGCCTACCAGGAAGCAGGCGGTGAGGGCAGGCAGACAACAGATATGAGTGTGTTCCGAAGGTTTCCCGGTGGCTTGTGGCAACCTCTGAAGTCATGTCTGACAGCTGCTCCTGACCAAGAAGACCCACGGAGCCTGTCTCTGAGACCAAGTCCTGATGAAGGTATGTGCTGGAGGTCCTCTGTCCTAGCTGAAATGTGGCTGAGAGAACAGTACCTTCTGTTTCTCTTGTCTACCCCCCCCCCCCGCCCCAAGCAATTTGGAGATTTTTGTCCTGGCTTAGATGCTCGTTACGTGTGCTAGATTTGTTACAGGTCCAGAAAAGATGCCTAGGTAGTTCTGTAAAATAAATACTTCTCCAGAGTAAGCTCCTATCGAGGGGAAAAAAAATTGGCTGGAAATTGCATATAGTAATTGATAATAAAACCATAAACTCATTGATGAAAGGATTTCTCCCTGTTTAATCCTGGAGGGGGAGGGTCATTACTCAGAAGAGCGAGATTTCATTGTCACTATAAGAAACCCTGTCTCATCCCTTTGAGCTGCTGCTCCATGCCAGTGTTCCCAGAGGTTACCGGCAGTCGCTCAGGGAGCCTGAGTGGGCAGTCCTGCTATTCCTTTGTGCTGTTAGCTCACCCTCCTTCTGATGTCCCCAGTACCAGGAGCACCAGTGATTATCCCCAAGCCATTAGGACACTAGACTGGCACAGAATTCTACATCTTATGGAAAGCCTCAGGGAAGCTCTTGCAGGAATCTGCCAAACGTAAAGGCTACAATCTGCTATACACTCATCTTGGTTTCTCTGAGTATTACCACCTAGCACAAAGAGACGAGCTAGCAAATACACGTTTAATTTCATTTACCAGATACTTGGGAAAGTTCTTGATGTGTGCAAGCCATCGTTCCAGGCATAAGTAATCGTACAGAATACAATTTAGAGATGAACTTGGGCATAGAGCAGGTCAGGAACACATAGGGTCACTTAGGTAGCACACAATAGAAGAAGAGTTGAATCCGAAGACTCTTAAAAATCCCCCTTCTTAATCACTGAGCTGTGCTGCTTGCCTGCTTGTGTTATCTCAGATGATGTCAGCAGTCTATTGAGCTACAAATTTTGTTCAGCTGATGCTACTAGAAGATTGAGTCAGCTTGCCTGGCTAAAACAGATACCCAGTGAGGTCTATACTTAATTTTGAATTATCCTCATAGTCATGTTCTGTACCCTCCATAACCAGTAAGTAATTGCCTGTTTTCTCCCTCTTGTGCGGCATAGATATCTCGTAGTAAAACAGGTCTTACTGTGGTAATCACTGATGCCTAATGGAAAAAGGATAAACCTAGAATCATGTTATGGTTGACTTTTTAAATCAAACCTAGAAATATTCTTCCATCCTTGGAACCTAGTCGCAAACCCAGCCTAATCATATTGTTTTCATCTGATTCTCAAAAAAAAAAAAAAAGGAATATATCAAGCCAGGTGTGATGGCTCATGCCTGTAATCTTAGCATTTGGGAAGAAAGAGTGCCACATATTTGAAGCCTGCCTGGGCTTTTTGAGACACCTGTCTCAAAAAAAGACTAAGAACTTTAAAAATTATGCATATTAACTATGATGCCTGAATGGGTTTTTTGTTTTAAAACAAAGATCTCTTTATGTAAATTACTTTGGAGTTTTGTGTGTTTGTTTTTCGAGACAGGGTTTCTCTGTGTAGCCTTGGTTGTCTTGGAACTCATTCTGTAGACCAGGCTGGCCTTGAACTCAAAAATCCACCTGACTCTGCCTTCTGAGTGCTGGGGTTAAAGGTGCGTGCCATTACTGCCAGGCCTTATTTTATTTTTTTAAAGGTTAAAAAAAATTAATACTTTTATATATATATATATATATAAAGTTAGGGATTCCTGTGGCTTGGGAGATGGCTCAGTGTGTAAAGTCCATGGCACACACATGTGAGGATCTGAGTTTGGATAATCCGCCCTGAGGTTAAAAGTTGAGTGTGACTGTGTGCACCTGTAACCTTAGCATTGGGGGCCAGAGACAGGAGGGTCTCTCAGGCTTGTCATTCTTTACCTCTGGCCTGCACAGGCATGAGCATGCATGTGCACACATGTACACACACACACACACACACACACACAGAAGAATGTCTGAGATAAAAAGATTTTCTTACCATGAGTGGTGGACAGTGCCTGCAATCCCAGGTGTGGACTGAGAAATCCAAGTAAGAGGACGGCCAAGAGTTCAAGGGCAGCCTGGGCTACCAAGTGAGCCTTTGTCTAAAACTTAAAAAAAAAAAAGGTCTTTTCCCTTGATCTGTGTGGGTTTCCTTTTGGCCTTTGATGATAGAGTGCCTGATTTCATTCCTACAAAGTGTGGGAAACTGGAAGAGTTGCTGGGTCTAAAATGTAATATGGAAAGATTTGCAAACTCTTTTCCTCAAAACATTGTGTTTTCCTCTTTGCAAAGTACTTAGAAGAGTAGTTGTACCCTCAGTCACACACACACACACACACACACACACACACACACACACACACACACACACGTCTCCCCCAAACACCTAATCTGAAACGTGGCCCAGTGAGTGATCAGCTCTCAGTACGCATATGCGAATGCACCATGGGAAGACTCAGGACTCTTAAAAGCATTTTCCCAGAGACCATCTTGGGGGCTGTGTCTATTATTTGCTTATTTCTTTAGTTCGTTCATGTAGACTAGCTTGGCTTTAAACTTGCCATGTAGCTGGCACGGGCCTTGAACTGACCATCTTTGCCTCCTCCCCTTCCCAGTCCCTGGACACCAAGCCCAGCTCTGAGTCTGTTTGTTTGCATATGTTATAATGAAGCAGCAAGTATGCAGTGAGCACCTGGCCGTGTCAAACCTACGCTTGGAGTTTATGTATATTAGCCAGGCTCATCTTGAACCAGAGCTCAGCAGCATCCATAGTGCATCACTGCTCCTCATCCCTTCACTTTTACATAAGGTGAAATCCTCATGGTGTTTTGTGGAGAGATAGACAGGAGCAATCCCAGCAGTCTCTCACTTTGCTCAGATGTTTTGTCTAACACATCTTCTGGCCATGAAACAGTTCACCTCAGGTTGAGAGTGAACGTCTCCAGTGATTCTGCCCCATGCATTCTTTTTTTGTTGTTGTTGTTGTTTTTTTTTTTTTTTGAGACAAGGTTTCTCCATGTAGTCCTGGCTGTCCTGGACTCGCTTTGTAGACCGGGCTGGCCTCGAATTCACAGAGCTCCGACTGCCTCTGCCTACCAAGTGCTGGGATTACAGGTGTGCACTACCACACCTGGCTTCCATGCATTCTTTTATCTGGTCTGGCACCCAGTTCCCAGAGCACTGCTCAAAGAAATGTCACAACTGAATGGACCCTTCCCTAGGGACCCTGTCAGCTCAAGCTGGAGCCAAAATGTGTCAGTCAGGACCTGAATGAAAAAGTGTCTCAAGGCATTTTTTCTCTCTGCAACATTATGGTCAAACCTAGAGCCTTGTGTGTGCCCGCAGGCTACATTCCTGGCCCTGCCAGGGCACAGTTTTGAAAACTTTCTTAGGATTTGAACTCAAGTTTGCAAGCTCATGCTCAGACACATATATAGTCTTTATTATTTTTTAACCTAATTAGAGACAGAAAGGGGAAGCTTATGAGGAAGGTGACTACAGAGCCTCCTTCCCTACAGTGTGATCTGCTAAGTTTGGTCTACAGCAGGAACAGAGCTGCTGTGGTGCTTGCTGAGTCAGGTACATAGGGCAGCACAGCTGAGGCCTGGCTGGGCTTTCCACCTGCCCAATTGAAGCTTGAATCTGAAAGGAGCATCCCATTGAGCTTCCTGAATAGAAGACCTAACAGAACAGTGTGGTTTTAATTTGGAAGGTAAGTGTGAAAGATCCATGAGGAGGTGGGCAGCAAACCTAGGTGCAGAATCAGAGAAAGCGATGGCTGGGTCCCACCTTGTAGAGCATAGTTACAGCTCTCCCTAGGGCCTTTATATCAAAAGGGCAGGGAATAGAGCCGAGGGCCAAGGTGTGGGTGGGATGTCCTACGTGAGCCATTGCAAAAGGTGGGAGGAAATGGAATTCAGTTCTTCTTTTTTTTTCTTTTCCTTTTTTTTTTTTTTTAAAGATTTACTTATTGAAGTATACAGTGTTTTGCCAGGATGTACACCAGAAGAGGGCACCCGATCTCATTATAGATGGTTGTGAGCCACCGTGTGGTTCCTAGGAATTGAACTCAGGACCTTTGGAAGAGCAAGCCATCTCTCCAGCACTCTGGAGTTGAATTCTTTAAGGGGATAGGTTAAAAGCAGAAGGAGAGTTATATCTCTGTTTGTAATGTCACTTCCCCTTGGCAGAAATTTTAAAGAGGCCTCTCCTGGAGTCTCTCATGCAACAGCTGTCATATTTAATCTCAGTAGCAATTGTGTATATACATTATCAGGCCTGTTTTCTAGTGAGGAAACTACAGCTCAGAGATTAGCTAATCTGTCTAAAGTCAAACTGCTAGCTACCACTAAGTTAGATCCTAGCATATTGTCAATAATGTTCTTTCCTCTGTACCTTAAAAAGAATGTATTTGGGTGTCAGACTAATAAAAACAGCTCTCAAAAATTAGAAAGCCAGGGACTGGAGAGATGGCTCATTGGTTAAGAGCGCTTGCTGCTCTTCTACAGGACCCAGGTTCAATTCCCAACACCTTCATGGTGCCTCACAACCATCTGTAACTCCAGTTTCAGAAGATCTGATGCCTTTTAGTGGACTCTGAGGTAACTAGCCATGCGGTAATGGACAGGCACACATGCAGTTAATACCATACTTTAACATTTTTTATTTTATGTGTATTGCTGTTTTGTCTGCCTGCACGTCTATGTGAGAGTGTCAGATCTTGGAGTTACAGATAGTTGTGAGCTGCCACATGAGTGCTGTGATTTGAACTCGAGTCCTCTGGAAGAGCAGTCAGTGCCCTTAACCTCTGAGCCATCTCTCCGGCCCCGGTACCTTTTTTTTTTTTTTTTTTTTAAAGTAAATTTGGAAAATATAGCATTGTAAGCAAGAGCATCTGTTAAAATCCTCATGTATTTCTTACTATTTTTCAATTTGTCTCACTAAAAGCAGATATTTGTTGAGATCTTGCTTTGTTCTAGGTATTGTCTTAGCACCTTTCTTTGTTGTTGTTATTTTTTAACTTTAATTTTTGTGTGTGTGCCACTGGAAGCCAGAAAAGGGCTAAGGAGTTAGAGATGAACTCCTTATTCTCCTGCCTCTACCTCCCAAGTACTGGAATTACAGGCGTGCAACGCCACACCTGGCTTAGCCCTTTTCTCATATACTTAATTCCGACAGTAAGTCAGGTGGATACGGTGATTTTATTGATGAGAACAATAATCACAAAGATAATTAATTTAACAGATTATGAGTTGAAACCCAGACAGTCTAGCCCTGGAGCAGTTTCTCACCACAGTTAGCATCTGCGGCAGATAATTCTTTGATGCTTGTTGTAGAATGCTTAGCAACATCCTTGGATTCTACCTACCAGATAACCGGTAACCTTTGAACCTAGTGTTTGCAGACTTGCCATATGTCTCCTGGGAGGTGAAATTTCCACCTCAGAACTACTGGTCCTGAGCTGCAGTGCAGTCCCTGGCCTCTGTAAGCTCTTCCTATCTAAAATGCACCAGCGAGGTAGCCCAGCCAGAAAAGGTGCTTGCTGCCAGGCTTAGCAACCAGAGTTGGATCACTGGGCCCCACACAGTGAAAGGAAAAAACAGACTTGTAAAAGCCAGACTTGGGTGCATACTTGTAATCTCAAAATAGTTTAGGGTCATCCATGGCTACATTTCAAATTTGAGACCAACTTGGGCTGTGAGCACTTGTCTCGAAAACAAATTACAAAAACATAAAAATTAGTAAAATGAAGAAGCTCAGAGGTCTCAGGGTCTCAGTGAGGTAAAGCACTTGTTTTGTGAGCAGGAGGACCTGATGTGACTCCCTAGCACCTGTGTGATGTGCTGGGCGTGGTGCGAATGCTGGATGTTGTGGACTAATCCCCAAGCTGGGAGCTGGAGGCAGGAGGATCCCTGGGACTTGCTGACCAGCTGTTTTAGCTAATTAATGAGCTTTGGGCCAATGACAGACACTGTCACAAAGGAGATAGACAGCATTCCTGAGAAAGAACCTGAGATTGTCCTGCCTCCATGCACACATGCACACACGCACACATATGTGTACACATAAAAAGTTAGAGCAAAAACACTGTGAGCTATACAGCAAAAAAGAGGAAAACAGAACTTACGAGGGGAAAGACAATTCTGGGACGGCTTCTTTCTGGGCCTGTCAGGTGCATGAAGCAGGGGCAGGTGTTGCCTGTGCTGGACAGGTGTCAGCTGTCTCCACTTTAGCAGTTTCCTTTGCTGCACCCCAGGGACCTTTGTTACTATAGTTAGCTTTGCAGCCTTGTCTGGGCAGGCGCTCTGCCCTCTTGAGAGTCTCCAGTGTGTAGAGCCTCTGGTGGCTCTGGTGTAGAGCCGCTGGCAGGTGTAGGGGAGGCAAGCACAGCGCTGAGATCTGCAGGGGTGAGGCTGCGGACATGATGTACTGGAGCTGCAGGCTTCCTGGACTCTACAGCAGTGATCCTCATGACAGATAGAAATGACCCACAAACTGACATTGGATTCAGGGCTGTCAAACTTTATAGTGATTCTTGAGGTCAGCACCTAACCACCCAGGACAATTACCTCCCCCTGTAGGGCCCACTGCCCAAGCACCGCCTCCTCTCACCAGTCCTGATGTCTCGTATCTGGTGGCAGTGGCAGGTTGGTTCCTGCTTCCTCCCTTGACTATCAGTCCTCAGGTCCTTGAGGCAGCTCTGTTCTTTGTGCTGAGTTTCTCTTTGATTTCTCCAAACTGTTCAGCTGGCCTAGCATGCTCTTTGTGAACTCCCGGTGCTTTCTTCTTTGGGATCAACTTTTGGGGGGGTGTGGACAGGGTTTCTGTCCTGGACTCACTCTGTAGACCAGGCTGGCCTCGAACTCACAGCGATCCGCCTGCCTCTGCCTCCCGAGTGCTGGGATTGAAGGCGTGCGCCACCACCACGCTTGGCTGGGATCAGTTTTTGTCCTGACTCCTCTGCACTGCATCGCAGTCAGCTTCTAACCCGCTACCTTCCGTACACGTCTGTCTAGCAGAGCCTTGTGAGTCGAAGGGCTCTCAGGTTTTTCTTTTCTTTTTCTCTTTTAAAGATTATTTTCTTTTTACTTCTGTCTGTATGTGTATGTGCCTGTGCATGCAGGTGCCCATCATGACCAGAAGAGGGTGTCTGTCCGACCCCCTGTAGCTAGAGTTAGAGGTAATTGTGAACTGCCAGACATGCGTACTGAGAACGGAACTCTGGTCTGCAAGAGCTTTAGGCGTGCAGCAAGCATTCTTTGACTGCTGAGCCGTCTCTCCAACCCCTGTCCATGTGTCTAATTTTGCTTTTGTTTTCTATATCATCAGCACCTGTCTTTCCTGGTTTACTCTTCTGATCAAGCGTAGTTTAGGGGAGAAAAGGTTTAATTCAGCTTCAGGTTACAGTCAGGGCAGAAGCTCAAGCAGGCATTTAAATGGGAAGATTGCTTACTGGCTAGCTTTCTCATACAGCCCAGGAAGACCTGCCCAAGGAATGGTGCTTCCCACAATGAGCTCGCCCCCACCCCCCACCTCAAGGAATAATCAAGACAGTCATCCCACGGCCATGCCCACAGGCCAGTCTGAGCTGAGCATTCCCCTCAACTGAAACTCCCTTGTCAGGTGACTGTAGGCTCTGTGGACTTTACCTGCCAGTCCCAGTGTCCTCAGGCCTTCCCCTTTTTCCTTCTAGTAGTTTTGCAGTTTCAGGTCTAGCATTCAAACCTTTCACCCATTTTGAGTTGCTTTTTATACCTGCCAAGAAATGGGAATTTAATTTTATCCTTTTTCTTGCAGAGAGATAATCCCATTTTTTTTTTTTTTTAAAGACAGTTCACGTGTGCTGCACATTGAAAGCTTAGCTCTCTGTCCCTGGCTTCATGCTCTGGCATGGTTCTTAGTTTGTCATTACAGTTCAGACAAGCCTGTGTGCCTGTGGGTGCTCTGCTGTTTCAGCACTAGATGGCGTCCTAAGTGCGGGTTCATGCAAGTCCATGGTTTTGTGTGTTGCCACAGTTTTAGCACTAGAGGGCCATCCAGATCTGCCTGAACTACATACACAGTTGATGTATTGTTCATCTTGAGGCACTTAAAAAAGGAATGTCCTTCCCTCAGTGTCCCGGGCCACAGGTAGGTCCCTGTGCCTCATCCTGAGTCGCTGGCCTGTGGTTCAGTACTGTGGAGTTTGGCTGAGCTCTGGGCACAATCACTGTCAAGGTGCTCTCCTCCGGCTCCTGTAAACACCAGTGCTGCAGCACTGCCCAGCCTGCCGAGGCCAGAGTGTTACAGTATACACCTGAATTCATTTTCACTAAACCATGGACTTTGCTGCTTGAATAGGTCCTAGAGATCAGGACTGTATTTTGTTTTGTTTTGTTTTTTAAGTGCTCTTTAAGAGTTACATTTTAGCTGGGCGGTGGTAGCATACAACTTTATTCCCAACACTCAGGCGACAGAGGCAGGCGGAACTCTTGAGTTTGAGGCCAGCCTGGTCTACAGAGCGAGTTCCAGGATAGACAAGGACAGAGAAACCCTGTCTACAAACAAACAAACAAACAAACCAAAAACCCAAACCAAGCAAAAAGAGAGAAAGAAGAAAAGCAGATGTATTTTAATAAAGTATTTATGTCTTTTTGTTTGTTTGGTTTTTGGTTTTTCTGAGACAAGGTTTCTCTGTGTAGCCTTGACTGTCCTGGACTCACACTCACAGGGATCCACTTGCCTCTGCCTCTCAAGTGCTGGGATTAAAAGTGTACGCTACCACTGCTGGCTTAAGTATTTATATCTTTAAATTAAAAAAAGTTCTTACTCTATGGCTATATATGATGTATGCTAGTGTGGGGGTGTGCATTCCATAGTGTGCGTGTGCAAGTCAGAAGGAACTTTCAGGAGCTGTTTCTCTGTCCGTATAGGTCCCAGGAATCTACCTCAGCTTCTCACTTACACGGCTAGTGCCTACTGAGAACCACTGGCCTTTTCTATGTCTTTTGAGACAGTCTGAAACTGCATGGCCTGCAGCTTGCTATGTAGACCAAGCTGGCCTTCAGCTCTCAGTGGTCCCCTCCCTTCCTAAGTGCTGGGAATACAGGTATGTGCCATCACAATTATGGGAGACCATGATTAAAAGAATGCTGCTGTAGTTATGAGAGAGCCTGGAGGGATACAAGCTTTCCTGGTCACCTAAGATCATGTCAAGCAAACAGACCTTGTCTGGTGTTTAGAACATATGTGGTGGTTAGTTTTGATTGTCACCGTTGATTTAGTCCTACAGTTTGACTTGTTAAGGATGAATGGCCTTTGTGAAGGGTTTTGGTACCCAATTATCATTTAGAACATTTATTAATCTCATTGATTTTCTATAACGTGTGTTGGCTACCTCAAGAGATTCTAAAGAGCATTTTTCACAGTGTCTTCACCTCAGAAAGCAAGAAAGCATTACAGCACCCACAAGTTTCTGTAAGTTAAGGGCAAGTTACCAAGCATGGTAGTAGATATTCAGTAACTGGCTCTGTAGAGAAGAAGAAGAGAAATCACTTATCATTTTTGTCTTTTTCTATGGTATGAATATTTCTACTGTAGTTGACTAATTACATATGTCATTCAGCATGATGTTCTTGAATCTAGAGGTGGGGAGAAATGTGTACAGTTAACTGAGAGCGCACTCAGAGCTCACTAGCTGCCGTTGGCAAAGGCATTTCTCTTCTTATGTACAGGCAACGCAAGCCCGCAGTAAAGGAATGGTTAAAGAAAAGGGAAAAACCATCAACATAGTGCTTTCTTTAAAAAACAAAGATATATGTATTTTTATTTTAAATGTATGGTTGTTTTGCCTGTGTGTGTGTGTGTGTGTGTGTGTGTGTGTGTGTGTGTGTGTCAGTGCCCAATGAGGCCAGAAGAGGGGCTCATATTTCCTAGAACTGGAGTTACAGGTAAGTGTAGGCCGCCATGTAGGTACTGGGAACCAAACCCTGTGTCTCTCCAAGAGCCATCTCTCCAGCCCCACCACAGTATTTTCTAAAATGATGCAAACTTAAAAGCAGAGACTCCCTCTCTATATTTTCAAACCCGTGTCTAGTCTTTAGAAAGCAAGACACTCGTGCCATACTGAATTTGCAAAGGTGCTGTTCTTTGTGCTTAAGCTGGTATCTCTCGACCAGGCTGTCTGCTGCTGTTTCCAGTGGGTACTTGGTGGCTGTGATTCTGAAAAAACTTGCCATGTCACATTTGTCCTTTAAAATATATAATGTTCTTTGAAAATTTCATACATACGTAACATATATTTTGATCATATCTGGCCCCAACTCCCATGTCTAACTCCTGTCAGATTTCCTCCTTCACCCCTGCCTTTCAAAATTATGTTTTTATGCATTTTGCTTTTGAGATAGCCAGGCAGGCCTTTGAACTTATAGAGACCTACCTGCCTCTGCCTCTAGAGTGTATGTATGGTTGTAGGGCCCTCCAGTGGCGCTTGTCAATCTACCAGGGATCACACCTTAAAGAAAACTGACTGCCTTTCTTAGCCACCATCAATAGTCAATAGCTTCTCAGATAGGGATGGACAGATCACAAATTTCAGAGCTCTCAAGTTGAGCGTATGCATTTGTCCATAGGCAAGAGGCTATGGGAAATAACCTCTTTTCTTTTCTTTTCTTCTTTCTTTCTTCCCACCCCCCCCCCCACCCCCCACCCGAGACAAAGTCTCTCTGTGTAGCCTTTGCTGTCCTGGACTTACTTTGTAGACCAAGCTGGCCTCGAACTCACAGTGATCTATCCGCCTCTGCCTCCTGAGTGCTGGGATTACAGGTGTGTGCCACCATGCCTGGCTCGGGAAATAACTTTATATTTCTACTTTTGGATGAGGAGTCCAGAAAGACCCCAAGTACAGCCTGTATGACCCTTTGGATTCAGATCAAGCCCCTTGTGGTCTCCCTGAGCCAGTCTGGAGTGAAGACCGGAACTGACCACCATTTCCAAATGAATGACCTATGGGAAAGTTTGAAGCTCGTTTCATAAGTAAAACAGGCTAATAATATCATCTGCCTTGGAGGGTTTCACATAGGCCATCCTTGACCATAGGAAGTGTTAATTGTGGGCAGCATTAATGTTGTCACAGTCCCATTGCGATTAAATTACTGCTGCGTTCTAACATGACCTTAGTTGCAGCACTTCATATTACCGTTCTACAGATTGTTTCAACTGAATTATGTTTTTTAAAAAAAACTAGCATTTTGAAAACCCTAAGCCAAGATTGCGTTTTCTTTTTAGAGGAAATGTAAATGATTTTGAAGACAGAATCTCACTATGTCATCCAGGTTGGCTTCAGCCTCCCAAGTGCTGGGCTTAGTCAGGCCTTTATGCCCACCCAGATTTTATGTGGGTTCTGGGGCTCCAAAGCTCCTCTTTGATTCTACTGTGGCTAGCACTTTATCCACTGATGTTTTTCTAGCTCCCTCTTACAGAGTTTTAAGACCTCCTAGGTGTGATGTTGAACTCAGTAGGAAGTAACTAGCCATTGATCAGCTTAGCTGGGGTCATCCCCTGTAGGACACATCGCTGCCCCTCTGGTTTTACTGTTTGTTTTTCTATTGACAAAGCCTCACTATGCAGCTCTGCCTGGCCTTGATCCTGCAGAGATTCACTTGCCTCTGCCTCCCTAGTGCTGAGATGAAAGGCATGTGTCATCACATCCAACAATCCCTCCATTCTTTATGCTCTTTCTCTTCATCTCATTAGCTTCCAGTCTTTTCTTTATCCATCCACCACATTTGAGTCTCAAAAAGTTAAATGTGTAACTAACATAAGCAGGGCGAACATGAAAGAAAGGTTGAGTCACCTACTATTGAAGGAGACGCGGAGATAAAGGTGCTACAAGAGCCTTGAAGGAATGGATACAGATTTAGAGGCATTTAAAAAAAAAAAAGAGTTTGTGTTTAAACAGTGTCAACTGCTTAGACACAACTGGTTAATTTCCTACAAGGCCGCAAGTGCCTAACCTTTGGGGTTATTTGTTGAGCTAGACAGGAATGTACAAGTTAACATATAACTTCACAGTGTCTGCCGCTACTCAGATAGTAAACAGCAAAATCAAGCATGGGTTTGTTTTGTTTTCCAGAGACGTGATCTTTTGGGAGGCCCATTTAAGGATGTCCCATGGTAGGTAAGAGCCTTTGCCCAGTGCACACTAGCGCCTAGGTTCAGTCAGCCCCAAGCATGGCAGGGGAGACTCTCCCAGCAGAACAGCAAAGATAACTTGTACCTTTTTGTATCTGTCACTGCTAAAAGTACCATGTATAGGTTTCATAGCTACCAATTAAGGAGCTCTTTCATTTCAGAAACATTCCCTGAGAAACAGTCATTCCAAGCTTACAGGAGCCTTTGAGAACTCTTACTCTGGGACTGCGGAATGACTGGTGGCTGGCTTCCCCAGGTTCAGTAGAGCTGTCTGCGGTCTCTTAAACTTCCTTTCCTCAGCCTCAGTGTAGCAGTGGAACTGAGTGATTTCAATGTCACCTGTCCCCCTCTTCTCAGCAGCCATGTTTTCCTCTGTTTCTGCAGTCACCAGTGTCCTGGGCCCCTGAGGATCATCATGACATATAGCAGGGCCACGGGCAGGGGGACCTCCAGTTCTCTGTCCTTACAGATCTGATTTAGTTAATATTTAACAAGCAATTGTTAATGCAGGGTTCTTCAGTTAGACTGTGGGGCACCGAGCAAAGAATAACACCTTCTCCAGAACTCATAATGCAGTGGAAGACCAAAGCATGGAAAGCCATCTGAAGCTGTGTCCCTTAGTCATGGCGGAACAGTAGGCTCACCCGGGGAGCTCTGACACATACTGCTTCCTTGTATTGTCCAGACTCATTAAATTAGAATCCCAGGGATGGGGGATGGGACCCAGGCATCAGCATATTTTAGGGGTCTCTGGGAATTCTAGTGTATTGCTAAGTGAGAGTAAAACAAACTTGGAAAACTTAGTGAGGGATTAAGTACTGAATCAATAAGGCAGTATGGCAATTCTGGACAAACTAATCCCCTATTCAATCACATTTCAGTCCACGAATGCAGAAAATATAGCCTCTCATTGTAACTATGGCAAAGTCTTAGGTCTCTGTGATTGCAAAGCACTTAGAAAACATGTGCTTTAGGGGCTGGGGAGATGGCTCAATCAGTGAGGTACTTGCCAAGCAAGTGTGAGAACCGGACTTGATCTCCTAGACCCCACTTTAAAAGCTGGACACTGCTGAGTGGTCCTGTATCTCCCTAGTGCAGAGCAGAGACAGAACCCTTCGGAGGTGCTAGCCAACCTGAGACCCTGTGTCAGAAAATACAGCGGAGGGAGGGGCTAAAGAGGTGCCTCCCCAGTGAGGAGCATTTGTTGTTCATGCAGACACCCCAGCTTTGGTTCCCAGCACCCACATTGTGACTTATAACTGCCTGTAACTCTAGGGCATCTGATGATCTTCTGACTGCTAAAGGTATCAGGCATGCACACAGTGTATATACATACAAGTAGGGAAAACATCATACATAAAATAAATCTTTAAAAAATGTAATGTGGGCCAGGCGATGGTGGCGCATGTCTTTAATCCCAGCACTTGGGAGGCAGAGGTTGGTGGATTGCTGTGAGTTCAAGGCCAGCCTGGTCTACAAAATGAGTCCAGGACAGCCAAGGCTACACAGAGAAACCCTGACTTGAAAAAAAGTGTGTGGATGTTACAACCTACCCATACCCACATTTATGTAAAAAGCAGTACAGTGGACAATGACTGCTCTGATGTCTACACACAGACAAATGAGCACCACACACACAAAGAAAAGTACTTCAGGGAGTATAGTTTGAAAGAAGCTACATCTCTAAGGAGAAAGGGGCCTCAAAAGGAACCAGCCCAGAAGAGTGCCCTCTAAGTTTATTTTTTCTAAGTTTATTCTCTGTGTTCTTTCTTTATTATGTACACAGTGTGCTGCCTGCATGTATGCCTACATACCAGAAGAGGGCACCGGATCTCATTATAGGTGGTTGCGAGCCACCATATGGTTCCTGGGAATTGAACTCAGGACCTTTGGAAGAGCAGCTAGTGCTCTTAACCTCTGAGCCATCTCTCCAGCCCTCTCTGTGCTCTTTTACTGGGAATCTTTTCTCCCTGGTCTTTCTAGGGTTTCTTTCCTTTCTTATTTCCTTCCTTCCTTTCTCCCTTGTTGAGACAGGGTCTCTATATCACCCTGGCTGGTCTGGAACTCACTATGTCGTAGATTTGGCTATCCTGGGACTTGCAGAGTTCTCTACTCAGTCCAGTGGCAATGTTTTCTTTATAGTGCACAAGTCCTAATATTGACCACCAAGTTAAGTGTCAAATAAAGTGGATAGTGTTTTTACCATTCCTGGGTACTATACACAAAGGACTCTTAAGTCGGTGTGTCACAGAGATCCCAGCACACCCACCAGCACAACTCACCACAGCCTAAATGTCTGCCAACACATGAATAAGGATAGTGTGAATCATCCATACACACATGCATATGTACACACAGTGGAGTTCGATCCAGCCATAAAGAATGAAATGATATCACTTACAGGAGAGTGGATGGCAGTGAGGTCCCAGACAAGTATCACATGCTTTCTCTCATCTCTGGAGCCTAGGTTTGGAATAGATACATAAAACTATTGGTCTATAATTGTGTGTGTGTGTGTGTGTGTGTGTGTGTGTGTGTGTGTGTGTGTGTGTGTGTATACGTGTGTGTGTGTGAGGGAGAGACATGAAGTAGAAGCAAGGTTGTCTGGGAGAAGAAAGACTAACAGAAGAGGGGAGAAAGGAATATTTTGGAGGGTAAGTGTGGTCAAGCACGTGACTCACTTGAATGAAAAGGGCTTTATGAAACATAGTAGAGTAAGTGCGTGTGGTAAAAAGGATTGTCCTGTTGGTAGCCTGCTTACATGATATCACTTTAACAGGAGGCCTCGCTCTTCTTGTCTTATCTAGAACTAAGAGGGAAAGAGTGACTATGGTTTTTGCTCACAGAATGGATAACGAGCAGCCACCTGTGGTTCCTGCTACCCTGCTGGTGCCCCTTCAGAACCACAGCTGCATGGAATTCCACGAGGAGCGCAGCTGGATGAGCAACAGGACAGACCTTCCATACGGGCTAAACCCTGGAGAGGTGGCCACAGCCAGCATTTTCTTTGGCGCTTTGTGGTTGTTCTCGATCTTTGGCAACTCCCTGGTGTGTCTGGTCATCCACAGGAGCCGGAGGACTCAGTCTACCACCAACTACTTTGTGGTCTCCATGGCATGTGCCGACCTCCTCATCAGCGTGGCCAGCACACCGTTTGTCGTGCTGCAGTTCACCACCGGGAGGTGGACCCTCGGCAGTGCCATGTGCAAGGTTGTGCGCTACTTCCAGTACCTCACTCCAGGCGTGCAGATCTACGTGCTCCTCTCCATCTGCATAGACCGCTTCTACACCATCGTCTACCCGCTGAGCTTCAAGGTGTCCAGAGAAAAGGCCAAGAAAATGATTGCGGCCTCCTGGATCTTGGACGCGGCCTTTGTGACGCCCGTCTTCTTTTTCTATGGCTCCAACTGGGACAGCCACTGTAACTACTTCCTCCCGCCCTCCTGGGAGGGAACTGCCTACACTGTCATCCACTTCTTGGTGGGCTTCGTGATTCCCTCCGTCCTCATAATCTTATTTTACCAGAAGGTCGTAAAGTATATCTGGAGAATAGGCACTGATGGGCGGACGCTGAGGAGGACGATGAACATTGTCCCCAGGACAAAGGTGAAAACGGTCAAGATGTTTCTGCTCCTGAACTTGGTATTCCTGCTCTCCTGGCTGCCTTTCCACGTGGCTCAGCTCTGGCATCCCCTGGAGCAAGACTACAAGAAGAGCTCTCTTGTCTTCACAGCAGTCACCTGGGTATCTTTCAGCTCTTCAGCCTCGAAACCCACTCTGTACTCTATTTATAATGCCAACTTCCGGAGAGGGATGAAGGAGACCTTCTGCATGTCCTCCATGAGATGCTACCGCAGCAATGCCTACACCATCACAACCAGCTCAAGGATGGCCAAAAGAAACTATGTTGGCATCTCGGAAATCCCTCCCATGAGCAGGACGATAACCAAAGACTCCGTCTATGACTCGTTTGACCGTGAGGCCAGGGAAAAGAAGCTTGCCTGGCCCATCAACTCAAACCCACCGAACACTTTTGTCTAATTTTTAATTCTTTCACTGTTATATGGGAGAGATTAAAAGGCTTTAACTATAAACAGAGACGTGCTCTACTTAGTTTTCACTAAACTTTCTGTTTTGTAAAATGCATTCACCATTGATTATGGTTCCTGTGGATTTTGTTCCAGTTCCTTTTTGTTGGTTGGTAGTGCTCCCACTATTAGAGCCCATAAAAAAAAGTTTTTTTTTTTTCCTGGTCTGGAGAGGTGGCTCACAGGTTAGGAGGACCCCAGCACCCTCAGGGCAGCTTGTAGCTATCTGTAGTTACAGTTTCAGGGGACTCTGTGACCTCTTCTTGTCTCTTGGGACATTACGCACTTGTGGTGCACAGGCATTCATGCAAGCAAAACACTCATAAATATTTTTTTAATTGAATCTTTTTGCTTGTTTGTTTGAGAGTTTTTTTTTCTGAGTGGGTAAGATGGTTCAGAGGGTAAGGGCACTTGCTACCAGGCCTGACACTCCCTGCAATCCACATGGTGGAAGGAGAAAACCAACTCTTCCAAGTTGTCTATTGATCTGTGCATAAGTGTTGTGGCATGCATGCACACTCGTGCACGTGCACACACACACATACACACTCACACTAAATAAATGTAAAAGGAAAACTGAGAGCACTTTGCTATTTTTGCTCTCAGTGTCTTGCTTTATTTCTTTATTTTTTCTGCTGGCTTTTTCTAACTGTGGCCTCCTGAAATCCCATAAACAGTACATTTCAAGAACTTAGGTTTTCTCCAGCCAAGCACCACAGTACAAGTTTGCATATTACCTCCTGAAGAGGGTGGGAGGTGGCAGAGGCCAGACACACCCTACGCTAGAGCCCGTGGGACTGGTGGGACGCCTCCTGTGATGGCTCAATTGTTCTTGGGGAGAGAATACTTAGAGTCACCTACATTCCTTGCCCTTTCTTGTTTTCATCCTTCCTTAATCCAAGCAGCTGCTGAAGCTTTGAAAATCCTTTTTTCCCCCCCTCTTAATTCATTTTATTTATTGGTGGTGGTGGGGTGCAGCTTGCAGGAGTCTGTTCTCACCTTCTGCTGTGTGGGTTCTGGAGCTTGCGCTCAGGTCTTGAGGCTTGAGAGCAGGAACTTTACCCCACGGTACCTTCCTGCTGGACTAAGGCTTGAAGTCAATGTGCTCTTTCCCTCACCCAGGGCCCATCCACACAGTTCCCACGACAGGTATTGCCTTCGCTGAGCACGTGTCCTGGCTAAGCTTGCCAAAGAGAGGAATGGTGTTTTTATGTACTCTGCTGTGGTCCTACTGTGACCCACCAGGACACCAAGGGCAAGATTCAACTACCTTTTCTTTGTAAATTCAGGCCTTTTATTGTAATTACAATTATTATGATGATGGTGATGATGATGATGATTTTACTTATGTGTAAGTGTGCCCACAGAGGCCAGAAGAGGGCACTGGATCCCATGAGGCTGAAATTAAAGGTTGTTATGAGCTATCCAACACAGGTGCTGGGAACCAAACCTGGGTCCTCTCTGCAAGAGCAATATGTGCTTTTAATTGGTGAGCTATCCTTTCCCCTTTCTCCCTCCCTCCCTCCCTCCCTCCAACTCCACCTCTCCTTTATTTGACTTCGGCTTTGGTTCCCAGATGTACATTACTTGAGATCTAGCACCAGTACATCTAGAGATGTTTTCTTATAACTGGATATGGTAGCACACACTCCGAATTCCCTCCTTCAAGATGAAGGCAGAAGAATCAGGAGTTCAAGGTCATCGTTGGCTACACAGCAACTTGGAGACCAGCTTAGCTGTGAGACCTTGTCTCAAAAGCAATACAACACGAAACAAAAGGAATTTATTTTTATGAAGTAAGGGCTTACCGTGCATTTTCACGGGCTAGTTAACATGAGCAGCATGTAATAACTTGTTGTTTAGCAATGTACTTGTATTAGCTCATCCTCTCAACAATTCCCTGATGTATTTATGTCTCTGTGTGTGTGTGTTGTTGTTTGTTTGTTTGTTTGTTTATGTATTTTAGATTGGGTCTTATATTATAGCCCAGGCTAACTATATACTCAAGAGGATCTTGCCTCAGCCTCACCTGTGATGAGTTTCTGAGCCTTTCTGTTTACCAGATGAGGAGACTGGAGCTTCTCAGTGAGGCAGCCTGTCAGGTTGGAATGTGACAGCTGGCATCCTGACTCAGGCCCTCTTCCTACAAGCCTGTGGCTCATTCCTTTACCGGTTCAGTTGTCTCCTTAGAGAACGTGAGAGGCCCCACCCACACATGACGACGAACTTGGTAGAACTGTAAGGTCTAAAAAACATCTGGCTGTTCTGAAGACATGCAGATGCGGTTTCATGAGGCGGCTCACACCTTTCTCTTGGCCGTAGATTGGTTCTTCAACCTCTGATACTGAGTGATCTGAGATCCATCCAGAAGGTAGTCTGTCCATCCTGTCTCACAAACACCAGCAAGTAAGACAAGAAGTGTATTTGTGACAAAGAACAGTGGTGCGGGTCAGGTGTAGGGGCGCTCACTTTAAATCCCAGCACTTAAGAGGCAGAAACAAGCAGCTCTTTACATTTAAGCCACCCTGGTCTATGTAGCAAGATCTAGGCCAGCCATGGCCACATAGTGAGAGCCTATCTCAAAAGCCAAGGCAAACCCCAAACAGAACAATAAGACATTTGCTCTACAAACATCAACAGAAGCTGAAAATGCTGGCACACCCTTCCTATCAGTGCTGTGGAGGCAGAGGCAGGAGGATCCAGAGTGTCAAGGGCAGCCTCGGCTACATGGTAAGCTCCAGGCCAGCAGGTGCAAACAGTGAGACTGTTCTCAGCAACAAATGGCAACAAGAAAGTAGCGTCAGATTTGCTTTTAGGTTGACATGCTTCCTTCAAAGGACCGATGAAAAAGGTTAATAAAAACTAGTGTTTCTCTCCCCCCTTTTTGTTGTTTTGTTTTTTAATGTGTATGAGTGTTCTATCTGCAGGCCAGAAGAGGGCATCATATTACATAGATGGTCATGAGCCACCATGTGGTTGCTGGAAATTGAACTCAGGACCCCTAGAAGAGCTCTTAACTGATGAGCCATCTCTCCAACCTTCTCTCCTTCTCTTCTTTCTCTTCACACACTTAACAAATGTTCCTCTAAAATAAAATGAGTCAGTTACTTGTCTCACTTGGCCCTTGCATTAAAAAAAAAAAATTGGGGGAGGGGTGGGGATGGTGCACACCTTGGGAGGCAGAGGCAGGTGGATCTCTGTGAGTCCAGGACAGCCAAGGCTGCACAGAGAAAGCCTGTCTTGAAAAACAAACAAACAAAAAAAAATTTAAAAAAAAATAGTTTATCTTATGGGCTTTGATGTTTTGCCTGCATGTATGTCTGCGTTAGGTTGTGACACAACTCTCACAACTGGAATTATACAGACAGTTATGAGCTGCCATGTGGGTGCTGGAAATTAAACCAGGATCTTCTGGAAGAACAGCCAGTGCTCTTAACTACTGAACCATCTCTCCAATCCCATCCTTGCATTTTACAATTCAGACTTTAAAGACTTTAAAGTAGAAGAGACTCATCTAGTTTTTGTTGTTTTGTTTTGTTTTGATTGTTGTTTTTTTGAGAAAAGGTTTCTCTGTGTAACACCCTGGCTGTCCTGGAACTTGATTTGTAGACCAGGCTGACTTTGAACTCACAGTGATCCTCCTGTCTTTGCTTCCTGAGTGCTGGGATTAAAGGCGTGCGCCACCACTCCCCTGCATTTATTTAAAGATCTATTGTATTTTTACTTGTGTGTGTGTCCGTCTGTCTCTCTGTGTATTGTAGATGAGGCCAGAAGAGGGCATTAGGTCCTCTGGAGCTGGAGTTTCAAGAGGTTGTGAGCAGCCAGGTCGGTGCTGGGAATTGAACCTGGGTCTTCTGAGAGAACAGCCAATGCTCTTAATTGTTGAGACATCTCTCAGGCCCTGCTTATTTTAATTTAATTTTATTATTGTTATTGTGTGTATGTATGGTGTGTGTGTGTGCGTGTTTAAGTCCCAAACATTCAATTTTACCCATAAGGACTCGGCCAGATGCTGAGGTAAAAGCCCACTAATTCAGAGAGGCAGAGAAAGCATCCTGCTGACTTTCCTACTCAGCTGACATCCCAGAAGGAAACACCCCTTTTTCCTTCTCCACAGTCTTAAAACCCTTCAAACCAAATGTCCCTCCTGTCAGGTGGTTTCTTGCTCCGCCTCTTGACCTAAGGTTTATTTTGTTTTATCCTGTTTACTCTTGGATTAAAGGTGTGTGCTAGTGCTGACCCACACCACAACTAGAAACAGATTTTTTTTTCCTAATACACAATCTCTGGGTTCACAGTGTGATCAAATATCCTACAAATGTGTGTGTATGCACACACTGATGCCAGGCTCACTCAGTAAACACAATGGCTGTCTTAGTTTTCTTCTGTTCCTGTGATCAAAAAGCAATTTGGGGAGGAAAGAGTTTATTTTTTCTTACATGTCCATACCACAGTCCATCACGGTGCCAAGTCAAGTCAGAAGATTGGAGTCAGAAACTAAAGCAGAGACCAGGGAAGAATGCTGCTTATTGGCTTGCTCCTATGTGCACACACACACACACACACACACACACACACACACACACGAGAGAGAGAGAGAGAGAGAGAGAGAGAGAGAGAGAGAGAGAGAGAGAGAGAGAGAGAGGAGCAGGGGATAGAGAGAGGGAGGAAGGGAGAGGAAGGAGAGATTTTTTTTTATTAATTTATTCTTGTTACATCTCAATGTTTATCCCATCCCTTGTATCCTCCCATTCCTCCCCCCCCCCCCCCCATTTTCCCATTATTCCCCTCCCCTATGACTGTTCCTGAGGGGGATTACGTCCCCCTATATATTCTCATAGGGTATCAAGTCTCTTCTTGGCTACTTGCTGTCCTTCCTCTGAGTGCCACCAGGTCTCCCCCTCCAGGGGACATGGTCAAATGTGAGGCACCAGAGTATGAGAGACGCATGGGAGAACAGCAAAATAAAAGGATACAGAGGGTCCTAGAAATCTACGAGTAGAACAATATGATAGGCAGATTTGGGCCCAGGGGTCCCGCTCAAACTAAGGCACTAGCCAAGGACAATACAGGAGGTAAACTTTAAACCCCTTCCCAGATCTAGCCAATGGTCAGAATATTCTCCACAGTTGAGTGGAAAGTGTGATACGACTTTCTCACGTACTCTGAAGAGATTTTTTTAGAGAGCAGAAGCCATTCACCCTTTAGAAGATTGAAATCAAACCAATAAGTAAAGTTAAAGGTAATCTCCCATTCCTGACAAGCTGGGTGGATGCGATGGCTCAGCAGCTAAAGGTGCCACAAAATTGAAGATCTGAGTTCTGTCCCTGGATGGAAAATGCCAGCTCCGGAGAGTAGTCCTCTCCACACACCTGCCATGCCCACCCCGCCCCTAAATTTTATTTAAATTTTATTTTTAATTTGGCAACCAGTTCTGTGTCTCTTCTGCTTACTGCGACACAATTCGTGTGTTGGAACGGAAACGTCGTGGCTGCAAACATACCTGGAAAGGATACACAGTCCACCTTTGTTCTGATTCATCTGGAAGGGAAAGCTGGAGGAGCCCGTCGCAGTTCTGAGTGCTGCCGCTGGGTGGCGCTGTGGCTGGCGGTCAGCGCCCACTGCTTTTCACCAAGCTGGTGACAGGAATGCAGAGAAATCTCTTAGCAACCACACAACCGAGCTTGCGGAGCACCCAGACTCAGCTGTGGATTAATCAATCAGTGTGCTCAAAACACAAAGCTTCCAAACGTCGGAGGAAATCCCCTAGCAAATAATACCCGTTACAGGCGCTAAGTCGCTACTCAAAATATTGTTTTAAACCATTTTACAAATGTGATCATGCTCAAAAAGCCCCACAAGACCACCAAACCCTCAGCACTTGCCGCGGTCTCTCCGTTTTCTGGTCCTTTTCTTTTTAAGTCAGAGTCTCATATATCCTGGGCTGGCTTTGAACTGCTGATCCTCCTGAGATTGTAGGTGCCACTAAATTCAAGATCTTTTCTCTTTGCAAACCCAGGACTTTGGGCATGCTTGTAAGCATTGTTCAAACTGAGCTCCATGCTGCCTCTCCTCTGTTGCATTCATAATTTGGCTCAGAGAATGTGCAGTGCACTTCATAGCAGCGTGCTCTAGTTTCCTGTGAGTAGGTGTGGATGTGCGGGGTTAAATGGTTAAATTTAGCGTGGTATGGGTTCACCTTAGGCCATCTTATTGACCTCAGGCCTCTCAGACCCTCTTTAATTTTTTGAGCTGCAACTATCTGGGCACTTCTGGACTTTTTTCACCTCCAAATGTGGACACTTAAACAGTTCTATTTTTTCTCAGAAGCCTCTTTTAAAATATTGTTTTGGGGTCCAGTGAGATGATTCCCTGCCTACGGCACCAAGCTTGGGACCTGAGTTTGATCTCCTAAGCCCACAAAGTGTAAAGAAAGAACAGTCCTACAGTTTGAACTCTGACATCTATGTATGCTGTGGCATGTATAGAAACACACAGACACACACACACACACACACACACACACACACACACACACACACACCCCTAAGTACCAAAAAATAACTAAAGCATTGCTTTAAGCCAGGTATGATGGTGTCCCTCCTCCTCCTCCTCTTCTTTTTTGGCTTTTCAGGACAGGGTGTCTCTGTGTGGCCTTGGTTGGCGTGGACTCATTTTGTAAACCAGGCTGGCCTCGAACTCACAGAGACCTGCCTCTGCCTCCCAAGTGCTGGGATTACAGGTGTGCGCCACGACGCCTGGCTCTCCCTTTCTACAGTATGGGGACTGAACTCAGGTTGTCAAGCTTGGCAGCAAGTGCCTTTGCCTGCTGATGCGTCTCACTGGCCCCAGCCCCTCCCTCTTTCCTTTTTAGCTGCTGTAAGTGGACAGACAGGGGCTTCAGTATTGTGAAACAGGCAATTTGACATAATTTTGGTGAAGATACTTTATTTTTCATAAAAATATAATTGTACAATGCTCTTCTGAGAAAAAAATCCTTCATTGCCCCCAAATACCATGTGGTTTAATCATCTCTCATCTTTAAAAAACAAAGTATGTATTTGCAACAACATGCAGCTGATTTCTGTGAAATATAGTTTGATTTTTGTTAATTTTACTTGCCTTTAACTAAAAGTGAAGCTCAGTTTATTCTGTATTTTCTATAACCAGCCAAAGCAGACCCATTACAGGTCAAAGGTGATAAAGTCCAGCTGCTACTGCTGAGAGCTGTCTGCAGGGCAAACAGCGACAGGGACAGCTGCACTAAGGTTCTGACTCGGGATCACAGGAATATTGTAGATAAGACAGAAGACAAATTAAGAACTTCACCTATAGCCTAAAAGTCGACCTGGCCAGTTCAAACTCCATATTGCACTAGTTGCTCCAAATGTGGGAAGTGGATGCTAAGGTGATGGCGCTCGATTGGTGGAATACACAAATGTTTTCTCCTTAACCCATGAGATAAAGAGAAAAAGGAGGCACAAGGCCTCTTCCTCCTGGACGACGGCCTTCGGTTCTGATTTCTCAGCCTGCAGTGCCCCACGCATGGGAATAGAAGTGGAGCTGCCGCAGCTGTAGCAGTCAGGAACAGTGATCAGATCACAGGCCTCTGAGGGAGAAGGGCCAGCATAGTACCCAGAGCAATCAACAGGCCCCCTTCAAACCAAGGGCCTTTACTTTGGTTTGTCTTGATAACTCCAAAAAAGTAAGGAGAGATAGGCAAGTGAATAAACTCAGTTCACTGCAGAGTCCCCTCCTCTACGTGGGGATGACCCTACAGTTTACAATTATAACCTGCAGAGTCTTCAAGCACAATGCAGACATTCCACTGAGGAGCCACATTCATCCTGGAATGTTTGCTTTGAAAACAAATTTTCTGGAGAATTAAAAAGGTAATAAACAAAGCAACATAAAGTCATGGGCTGTTCTGCAAAGTAAAAGTATATGACTGAGTAGACCAGCTGGCAGAAAACACCCATTACAGTCTGAACACTATATTTAAAAACACTTAAATTCTGAAGGGCCTGAATATTGGCAATCCTTTGTCTACAGTTATGGTCCTAAGAAGACATTAAATACCCTTAAATGCCCATTTTTCTTAAACAAGCTGAGCGAGTGGTCTGTCGGTGGTCACACACACCTAGCATGGAGATCTGAGCTGGAAGCCTGAGCTCAAGGGATCTTCAGCTAAGGGGAGGCATCTGTTTAAATGCCTGCCCAGAGATCACAAGCTACACAGTCCATCTCATGTTCCACCTCACAGACAACCTGCTGGGCATGTCTGAACCATAGCGTGCAGGCTGCACATGCCTCAGAATAGCTAGGAATGTGGCCCAGCACAAAGCTGTAAACTCACTTAAAACATTCAGTTCTCCGGCTTCAAGTCACAATGTCAAAAGGTTGGATGCGCCTGATGGCTAGGAGACTTGCTTCTTCAACTGCTAGTCTGTAGCAAACACTTCTTTTTTGGAAACCAATTTCCTGCTTCAGCAGAGTGAGGAACAACTGTAATTAGCAGCAACAGAGAACACATGGGACTGAACTAGCGAAAGAAGAGAGCAAAGTAGAGATTCCTCGCCTCTCTGAGTATATCCTACTGTGAGCTCTGCCCCTCAGCCATCACTCCATGTCATGTAAACACAGCTGTGATGGGAACCATACAGAGCCCTCTGCCATCGCACATGCCTGCCAGGACCCAGGCTGCAGGGCAGGGCACAGCTCAGATGCCCCACCACAGTGGAGGATAAGGCTACAGCAGGCACAAGCACACAGTGGGCTTCTCTTCTGGCTCAGAACACATTCATAAGGACACTCATGTCAAGAAAGAACTGAGTCTTCTGCCAGCAGCAGCTGCCATAGCTTTCCCAGCAGTGTGGCCCATGCTGTCACATGAAGGCAGATACTCAGTCTCAGCAGCTACGTTCATTTCAGTCTACATTCCATTTCTTCAGAAAACTCCCATGCCTTAGTCGAGTGCACAAGCAAACGTGTGTACATGTAGGCACACTGCAGAAGCCATGTGTGCACACACACTGCAGGTTAAGATAATAGATACTACTGAAAGGTCACATTTCATCTAAAAATAAAATGTGGCTAATTATTCTCCAAGCATGGATTTGGCCCTAGCCAACTTTCATAAATACAGTCTGAGGAAATAGCAAAAAGGGGCTGTCTGGGGGCTTTCTGTAAAACAGGCATATCACTATGGGTTATAAAAATAGAAATGTATATATCTGTTAATACAAACTCACAGCTTATGCTGGAATGGCTCACAGACAATCAAACATCACCCAAGTAAATAGAAAGGAGTAATATTGGGTCCACGAAGGCTGAGAAGCACAGGGAACACACAGCCTATTTGGTATCTTTTTCTAGGGTGATTAGAAACATGAAAAGAAGTGACAACTAAACACACATACAAACAGATCCATGAATTACATAGGGAAATTATAAATTAACCAAAAAACCCATAGGGGCTAAGGTGCAAACATGCGCTTTCATCCACTTTCCTCTATTCCTGTGGTTTCAGGCATCGTAACTTGTTAACCGCAAGGACAGCACTACAGAGCAGGTCTGAATATTGGCAAATCTAAGTATTGCGCAAGGACCTTCATGATGTATGATCACACATTTTGGTAGAAACTTCAGGTTTACAGAGATGCCTACTGAGCAGTAAGCGGTAAATGGAGCCAAGAAGCGAAGTCCTGCCCATCTGTCCTCCATAGACATTAGAACACTGGCTTTGATCACCGATTGGATTTTGTATGATCTTCACCCTGGACAGAAAACAAATGCATAAATGTTAAGAGTGTTTTTAGAAAATAAAGTTTGGTCACTCAGTTCTGAAATTCATGAATTTATTTATTTATTCCTATCTATCTATCTATCTATCTATCTATCTATCTATCTATCTATCTAATCTATCTATCTGTGAGTGCAGGCACCTGTGTGCCATGGTACATATGTCAGGGCCAGATGACACCTCATATCCAGCCTTCACCATCTACCATATTTGAGACAGAGTCTGTTGTCTTTTGACTGTGTAGACCAGAACTGCCACCCTACCAGCTTCCGGTGATTCCCCTGTCCCCACGTCCCTTCTGGCCACAGAATCTCTGGGACCATGGACCACACTATTGTGCCTGGCTTTATGATTTCAGGGATTCAAACGCAGGTCCTCGCACTTTTTGTAGGAAGCATTTTATTCACGGAACCAAATCGACAGCTCATCATAAACACTTTCTAGGGTTTTTTTTTTGTTTTTTGTTTTTTTTTGGGTTTTCTTTCTTTATTTTTAAATTTATTTGTTTTTGTGACAGGGTTTCTCTGTGTAGCCTTGGCTGTCCTGGACTCAATTTGTAGAACAGGCTGGCCTTGAACTCATAGTGATCACCTGCCTCTGCCTCCAAGTGCTGGGATTACAGATGTGTGCCACCATGCCCAGCTGGTTTCTGATTTTTTGAGGTAGGATTTTATGTATATCCCAGGCTTGTCTCACACACTCTATGTAGCAGAGATGACCCTGAACCCCATTTGTGAAGTACTGGAATTACAGGTATGCAGCACCATACCTAGCTAAAATTTGTGATTTTTTTCTTCAGGTTAATATATACAGGAAGGCTTGTTGTTGTTTGATTTGTTATGACCCAAGGTCTGATTCCATCCCAGGCTGGTCTGGAACTATGTAGCTATGATGGATGTTCTGACTCTAGAAGCAGTCAGAAAAGGGCTTGTGGGATGACTTTGTTCCACTGACGTGTGAAGATCCACTGTGCATGGCACCATTTCTGAGGGAAGGGACTCTGCATGTGAACTGATCAGCTTCCGCGGGTTCCTGATTATGATGTCCTCGCCATGGAGGACTGTTCCGTGACCTGCAAGCTAAAGTCAACTCTTTTCCACTTGCTTTTGTCAGGGTGTTTTATCACAGCAACCAGAAAAGAAACTAAGACAGTAGCCCAGGCTGACCTGAAAATCATGGCAAACTTTTCATTTCAGCCTCCTAAGTGCTCAGGTGACAAGTGTGACTCTTCATTTTCAGCTAGTAAGACTTTTTAAAAAACTATAAATATGTAGAAAAATTAGTTAATTTGGTTATTTTCACTAGTTTAATTTAGATTAAGGTCCAATGTTATGTACTAAAAGTTATAAAAAGACATGATTACTTTAATTTCATAACTTTTTTGGAGATAGGCTGACCTCAAACTCAGTAAGTAGCTAAGAACCATCTTGCACTCCTGCCCCTCTTGTTCTGCCACACTGAACACCCGGTGTGGCAATATTTATAACTATTTCAAGTCCTCCTAGATAAGAACAAAGAAGCGTGTGACATTTTCATTCTCAACTTCCTGGGTGACAGATTGTAAACTGAACCTCTGACGTCATTCTACAATCTTCAACATGTACAAGACGTGAGCCTCTGCACAATATCATAAAGGAAACTGAGCTCATCATGGGCCACCCCCAAAAGAAGGTACCATAATAGTCTTAGATGAAATACGTAAAATTTCACAAGCCTAGATTTGAAAATGTAATCTTTTGATATGCCAAAAAGCATGAGCAACAGAATATAAAAGAAGCTAACTAGACTTTATCAAAGCTAAATCTTTGTATCTCCAAGGACACTATCAAGAAAGTAAAAACAGCTGAGAGTGCAGGGGAGAAGCCTGCAGTGCCCAGAGAAAGAAGGACTCTTAAACTCCACAGCAGGGCATGGGGACACACACAAATCCTAGCTCAGAGCAGGCTGAGGCAGGAGGATCACTGAGTTCCAGCCAGCTTGGTAAACTTAAACATGTCTCCCAAAAACATATACAAATGGCCAATCTGCACAAGAAAAAACATTCAGAATTAATACCCATTAAGAAAATGCACAGTGTGGGCAGTGAGATGGCTCAGTGGTTAAAAGTACTTTCCGAACAATCCTGGGGGCCTGACTTTGATCCCCAGAACTGACATAAAGGGAGCAGAGAACAGACTCCAGAAAGTTGTCCTCTGACCTCCACACACTGTGCACATGCACACCCATCATGCACACACACAGTAACAATGAAACCACAATGCAATAATATTGCATGCTTATTAGGAGGGCTATAGTTTTTAAAAACCAGCCTGGACACTTGGCACAGTGGCACAGAACTGTAACTTTGTCACCTGGGAGGTGTAGTAAGAATTTTGGAATTTTGGTTTCTTTTAAAAAAAAACAAACAGAAATATTATAAGAATATCTTTTAGCTGGGTGGGTGGTGGCGCAGGCCTTTAATCCCAGCACTTGGAAGGCAGAGGCAGGCGGATTGCTGTGAGTTCAAGGCCAGCCTGGTCTACAAAGCAAGTCCAGGATAGTCAAGGCTACATGGAGAAACCCTGTCTCAAAAACCAAAAAACAAACAAAAACACCAAACCAAACCAACCAAACAAAAAACCTTTTCCTTTTAATCCCACGTGTGGGGGTGGGACTGCTCCCAGCGGCCGACTGTGACTTGCCTCATGCTCTAGCTACGGTGTGGTTTTGCCGGCTACAGATAGTTTCTGCAATTGTGTGGCAGTTGGAATTCTGGAGACTTTTCAGAGGGTAGATAATGCTAGGACCCTGAGAGGGGGCATTGATTGCTGGTTGTTTGTTCATTGCAGTTTGTTAGTTAGTTTTGCTCATGCATAAAGAAAAAATAAGAAAAGGAAGAAATTAGATATCCTGATAGCAAAGATCAAGTTTGCCCCAGGAACTTGACGCCCCCATCAGTAGGAAGCAGTCTAACGATAATGTGGCCCCTTTCTGACCTCTGACTTCATTCAGGGATCTCTTTCCTTTTTTCTCTCTTATCTAGTGTTAGGGATTAAAATGGTGGAAGAAAAGGAGTGGAGAACTGTGGAAGAAAGAAGAACCCACAAAGCAGCAAAGACAAGCTACAGGGTAGGGAGGCAGAGGCAGGAGGATTGTAGAAAGTCCAAGGTCAGCATGGGAAACATGAATTCCTGGCCATTAGGGCTATACAGCAAGAATCTTGTCTTATAAACAAGCAAACAAACAAGCAAATAAATAAGCAAATGAATAAAACAATTATCCCAGTACGCAAGAGGCAGAGGCAGGAGGATCTGAGTTCAAGGCCAGCCTGGTCTACAGAACAAGTTCCGGGACAGCTAGAGCTACATAGAAAGACTCTGTCTCAAAATAAATAAATAAATAAGTAAATACATTTTAAAAAATAAAACAAAAGTCAAAATAGGACTGCCACAGTGGCACATGCCTGTAATCCTTGCCACCAGAGAGGCTGAGACAGAAATATCACTTGAGCCTGGGAATTCAGTCAGTCCCAGGCAACATCGTAAGATCTCATCTCTCACAAAATAAAATAAAAGACTGATAATAACAAGTATTGATGAGACATAGGGAAACCACTGTTAGTGGAAATGTAATACACTTGGGCCATCATAGAAGAGTTTGACAGTTCTTTAAATGTGACACAGAATTCCATATGGCCCCATTTTGATCCCAGTACTGCGAGCAAGCTGTGGTGGCACACACCTGTAGTCCAGCTTTCAGGTTATCCTCAGCTGTACAGTGAGCTTAAGCACACCTCCCTAGCCCAGACACAAATACTTGTATATGCATTTATAGTAACAATGTTGACAATAGCCCACAAGCCAAGAGGTGAAAACAGATGCTTACCAACGGATGGGAGGATAAAAACTATGGCATGTGAAACTATGAAAGAATGGACCATAAGAAGGAATGGCATCGTGATACATGTATAATGTGAGGCAAGCACAAAAAGACTAGGCTAGGTTAATGAAGTCAGATCCAGATGATACTAAATGATGATATTTTTACAAAATATCTGCAATGGATCAATCCATTGTCATCTCAGGTCAATGGTTGCAAAGAGCTTGAGGAGAAGGTTAAGGGATTGAATGGTTAATGGTCTGAGGTTCTCTTTTGGGGTGATCACTTATTTGTAGTTAGAGATGACAATTGTGTATTAACACTTGAATATACTAAATGCCTCTGCACTGTCATTTTTAAATGGTTGATTTTTTTTTTTGAAGTTGTTCATTTCCTGTCACATGAATTCTACCTATATCACTCTGGGCTGGTGACGTAGAGAACTTACACAGCATATCTGAAGCCACAAGTTCAATTGCCCAGCACTGCAAAAGAAGAAAAACACCCTCAGTTACAGCTCGCTGTAGCTCAGAGGCTAGTCGTGAGAGCAGCCTCTGGAATCACCCTCTGAGACTGCAGGGCCCCAGCCAGCCCCTCTGCTATTTCTCCTCTCATTTACCTTCTTCAGCCCTGGGATTGAACGTCGGCCTTGAAGCAGTAGTTCCCAACCTACGCGCTGCAAGCCCCTTGGCAAAGCTCCATCTCCAGAAACATCTACATTATGACTGGTTTTGTTTTATTTTTGAGAAAAGGTTTCTCTGTGTAGCCTTGGCTGTCCAGGACTCACTCTATAGACTAGGCTGGCCTCAAGCTCGGAGATCAGCCTGCTTCTGCTTCCCACCCAAGTATTCAGATTAAAGGTGTGTACCCTCTTTTCCCATTTATAACAGTAGTACAATTATAAAGTAGCAACAAAAATAGTACTACGGTTGGGGGTCACCACACCATGAGAACTGTATTAAAGGGTCACAGCATTAGGAAGGTGGAGAGCCACTGATCCAGAGCATGCTAACCCTTAACATACAGCCTACAGCTAAGCTCCAGCCACCTAAGAAAATGGCTCTTTAGCACTGTTATTAGAGTACACATGTAAGTTAAATGCTGAAGGACCTTGTAAGCTGTGAGTAGAAGACAAGTAAAGGAGAGCGGCATTAGCACCACCCTGAGGGCCCCTTTAAACTATGGGCTGACAACCATACATTCATCAGCTGCCTGGATTTTTCTGTCTTTTGACACAGTGTCTTTCTATGAAACCCAGGTTGGTCTCCAACTTGCAGTTTCCCTAGTGACGGCAAGCCAGGAACACACCAGCCTTCAGTCTGCTTTCATTTCAACCACCAAAAAGCCCGGTGACTAGCGTTTTACAAGAGACACCAGTGCTTCACTCTATTTCAAGCCACACTGCTTAGCGGACGACATACATTTTACCTTGGGATGCTTGCTTAACAGTACTCACAGGAAGTGGTGTTAGCGTCTGTCTTCCCAGCTTTGGGATGCCTGCTGGAGCTCTGCTGGGACTTGCTCTGCTCCTCTCCAGTGAGTAGGGCCCTTATTTCGGAAGGGATTTTCCCTTGGTCCATTGCCATGCACCATTGCTTGTACTGAAATATTTAATATACTTAAGTAAAATGCTAAGTCAGAGCTCAGGCAGCACATGTGGAAATCCTACACACAAGAACTCTCCTGGGGGCTGGCTTGTAGCTCACTGCTATGGCACTTCTTAGCATGTCTTTTGCTGCTGCATATGCCAGGCTAGCTGGTACATGAGCTCCTGGAGATTGCTGTTTCTGCCTCCCATCTTGCCGAGGAGCACTGCCATGCATCCAGCTTTAGGTGGGTCCTGAGAGCCCAATCTCAGGCACCCTGCTCACATAGTCATCTCCTCAGCCCTGCAGCTTTTCTGTCTGTTTTATTTTTAGACATGCTCTTACGGAATCCAGAGGCTGGCCTCGAATTCCTGTTCTTCCTGCCTCCATCCCCTGAGTGCTGGGATCCCAGGTGCACACTCCAATGGCCAGCTTTATTACAGTTTTGCAACAGTCATGGTAGTACCATCTCTTCTCCCACCTGTTACCTCATCCCTGAGTACAGAGTTAAAGGATTTTAACTGTTTTATCTACTCTCACAGTTCTATAATCCTTATAAACTCATGTAAAGAGAATAAACTCATAGAAACACAAATGCCAGCATCTCATGCACAACTTTGGACTGCTATGTGGCTTTTTCCACTCAGCAACACATTGTGAGCATCTGTCTATATCAATGTGTACAGTGATTTTTGGGGGGACAGGCCCTAGGTAATCCAGGTACCTTCCACAGATTTCTAAGTGTTTCTCCAAACTTGGTTGCACTGTGATTCCCCCCGCCCCCCACTGGTCACAAGTAGTCTCACATATGAACACACTGTGACTTATACCTAAATAAGCTGACATTGCATTTTTTCACTTTATTTGGGGGTGGTGGTAAGACATGGTCTCATATATCCTATATTGGCCCCAACTCATTATGTAGCTGAAGATGACCTTGTACTTCTGATCTTCCTGCCTCCATCTCCTGAGTGCTGGGATTAGAGACAGGAGTCATCACATCCTATTTCATGCAGTACTGGCATCAAACTCAGAATTTCATGCATGCTAGGTAAGCACTCTACCAACAAAGCTCTCCCCATCCTCTTTAACTTTTCGTTACACTTACAACAGTGTCATGGGCATACACGTGGAGGTCAGAGGAAAGCGCATTAGTTTTCTCCAGACACTGGGCAGTTTTGGGAGACTGAACGAAGGTCATCAGTCTTTGTGGCAAACACCTTTACCTGCTGAGCCATACTGTTGGCCCTTTATACATTTTTTGCTTTTTCTTTCCTCTTTTTAAAAAGTAGGGTGTGTGTGTGTGTGTGTGTGTGTGTGTGTGTGTGTGTGTGTGTGTGTGTGTGTGTGTGTTCTCCTTTCAATTTGGGGAGAACTACAAGTTTTTGTTTTGTTTTTTTTTTTTTTGTTTTTAAGATTTATTTGTTTATGTAATTTATGAGTGCTTTGTCTGCATGTATACCTGCACACCAGAAGAGGGCATCAGATCCCAATACAGATGGCTGTGAGCCACCATGTTGTTGCTGGGAACTGTACTCAGAACCTCTGGAAGAGCATCCAGGACTCTTAACTGCTGAGCCATCCTCCAGGCCCCATTATTTTTCTATCATACCAGCACTGTATTAAACAATGCCTATTTTGGTAGTGGTGGTGGTGCTCACCTTTAATCCCAGCACTTGGGAGGTAAAGCAGGAGGATCTCTGTAAGTTCAAGGCCAGCCTGGTCTACAGACTGAGTTCCAGGACAGTCACAGCTACACAGAGAAACCCTGTCTCAAGAAACAACAAACAAACAAACAAAGCCTGCAATGCGGTAAGAAAGATTAACATTCTTTCCAATGTGTGCTTAGGGCTGATGTAACCCGTTTTGCTACGCCCTCACTGACAGCCTTGTTAGGATGGGTGCTTTTCCTGCTGGTCAAAGACTTTACCATTTCCAGTTCCTCTCGCAGCGCACAGATAGCTCTTTCCCGACTGGACACCAACTCCTCCAGGTACTGGTATCTCAGCTTTTTCCTGGCCCGGCATTCCCTCGCACTCTGCCGGCTCCGCTCAAGTTTCGCTTTTAAGTCAATTTTGGCTGGCTTCCGCCCTCGTTTACCAGGCTTCTTCACTTTGCCTCCAACCACCTTCAGTAGGAGAGAGGAGACATTTTGTCTTTCAGTTTTCTTTATGGAAAAACAACTATGGTTGCATACCGGCAAAGACAATGTTTGTAAATAACCAGGAAGTAAAGTCTATTGAGCCAAGAGAGCATAATCCTGTCTCATCTTCCTTCTGGGTCCTTGTTTTTTTCATACTTTTGATACCATAAATGTGAGATATGTTATAATACAAGCTTTTATTTGTTCTTCAATAGGAATAAGGCTTAAATAATTTAACAGTAAATTCTATAAGCCATGTGAAGATAAATATTTTTTAAATTTTTATTTTTATGTGCATGTGTAGGTTTGTGCATGTGAGAGCATTTACCTATGGAAAGCAGAACAGGGCGCTAGATCCCCTACAGGCCACGTCACATGCTGCTAGGAACTTCTCTACACAAATGCTGTGATCTGAACACATTTTCTGTGCAAGAGCAGTACCTGCTCTTAACCACTGAGCCATCTTGGTAGCCCTTATAAATAATGTCTATTGCCTTGAGAAAACTAAATTAAATAAGTAAAAAAAATTCAAAATCTTGGACTAGAAAGATGGTTCAGAGGTTAGGAGCACTTGCTGCTCTTGCGGAGGACCCAGGTTTGACCCCCAGCGTCCACATGGTTGCTCACAGCCATGTGTAACTGCAATTCTGGCCTCCTTTGTGATCAAGTGTGTATGTGGTACACAGACATATATGCAGGTAAAACATTTATACACATGAAATAACAAAATAAAAAATTTTAATTAAAAGATAAGGCTTATTATGATTAAATGGATGTTTTGCCTACACAGTTTGTGTAGCACATACGTGCTGGTGTCTGCTGAGGTCAGAAGAAAGCATTGGATACCCTGGCGCTGGAGTTACAGTTCTGAGCTTCCACTGGGGCCCTAGAGTCAAACCTGGGTCATCTGTAAGAACAAGTACTGATAGCCACTGACCTGTCTCTGCAGCTTCCAGTTAGTCATGATTTCAAGCTAAGAGGGTTAACAAATGGGGACTTGAGATGAATAAAGGCTGCTGTGACACCAGACGGTCTAAGGCCTCTGTCTGCGCCTACTGGTATCACAGGCAGGCACGCCAGATCTATTATTTACTTACTACTTAGGCACAATTATTAGGATACTGGAAAAGAAATTTAAATGTCCTCACTGGTTAGTTCTGAAACCAAGTCACCTTAGACGGAACACTTACTCCAGCAATGCCAGTATTCACACCTTTCTTGGCGGAAGTCCTGTTGGATCCAGTGTTTACAAGCCCTAGCAATGCCTCACTACTTCAGAGCTCTTTAAATTTCTCCACAATTTGGCTGTCCACCTCTTTATTTAGCAAGACTGAATGATGACTTTTTTTATCTGAAAACCACCCTCAGAGCAAGGCTGTAGCTGTAGCACAGTGACAGAATGGGGGAGGGGGTGTCAGTAGAGTCCTACCTTGTATGAAGCCCTGTGCTTAGCCTCACCTCTACCCACACAATCCCTCTCCACAATACACATTTATATCCTCAATGTACTGAATGCTTTTAAGGTGATTCTAAAAGAGGTGTAAAAGGAAACACCCGCAGTCAATCACTGCAGTAAATGTAAAATGCGCAAGGCAATAAACCTAAAAGGAAATACTCATTTGTTTATCTAGGACCATTATTAGTATCACATACAAACAATGTCAAGTACATTATAAAAATCAGACCACTAAGTATAATTGTTAGATTGGCCAGTGTTGTGTTACACACCCAGTACACTCCAGGAAGAGGTAGGTGGACCTCTGTGAACTCTAGGACAGCCAGGGTTACATAGTGAGACCTTGACTCAAAACAAACCAAAACCAAACAGACAACAAAAACCAAAACCTTATCTATCTATCTATCTATCTATCTATCTATCTATCTATCTATTATCTGTTCTGGAGCTTCAACCCAAAGCCTTAGCCCTAAAAACAAACAAACAAAACAAAACAAACACTTTCCAAACTTTAAAAACAAATGGGCTATTTTAATACTTTTATCAAATTCCACTTCTATCACGAAGGCTAACCATGGTCTTTAGCATTTTACAGGATAGTTGTAAAAGGACACAGATTACTCCATCGCTGTGGGGAAAACAGTGCCATTTCCACTACCAAATTAAAAGCTATCTGTGGACTGGAGTGATGTCTCAGTGGTTAAGAGCACTGGCTGGTCTCCTAAAGGACCAGGGTTCTATTCCCAGCACACATACATGGTGGAGTATGACCGGCTGTAACTCCAATCCCTGGGGATCCAGTGCCCTCTTCAGGCTGGTGCAGGCACTGCATACACTTGACGCACATGTGCATATAAAACAGAAATATTAAAAAGTTTAAAAAGGCCAGCCTCATGGTAGTTTCAACTTTTCAAAAATTGGTCTTTGAAAACTTTTCTGGTCTGTACCAGCATGTTTATATTTTAGTATAACCTTCCTCAGAAAGCTTTCCTAAGGCTTTGTTAGTAATTGCAGAATGGTCTCAGTGACCTCAGCATTATAAAATTTTAGACGATGCTTATATTTCATAAAGTACACAGGTTTAAAATCTTGAAACCATCCTGCTTTCAACTTGTGATTGCTACAGATTTTAGAATGTAATATACAGGGCCAGGGTAAAGCACAGTGGTAGAGCACTTGCCTAACGTGCACATTCAATACATAGTGCCAGGCATGGTGGAACATGCTGTTCTCACTTCAGGATGCTGAGGCAAGAGAACTGCTTTAAGTTCAAGATCAATCACAGCTACAGAATATGACCCTGTTTCAAAAGACACAGCCAGGCAGGCAGGCAGACAGACAGACAGGCAGCCAGCTAACTAGCCAACCAGCTGTTAGTCAGGATGGCAATATCAACCAGACTCAAATTTGTAGTGATCCTCCTGCCTTTTCCCAAGTGCTGGGATTTATAGACCTGTGTCTGTTAACCAAGTTTACAGCATCTTCTCCTTTAGCTGGGAGGTAGTGGTGCATGCCTTTAACCCCAGCCCTGGGTGGCAGAGGCAAGAGGATCTCTGAGTTTAAAGCTAGCCAGGTCTATGGAACAAGTTCCCACATAGGACTACACAGAGAAACTGGGAAGGAAAAAAAAAAAAAAGGAAAAGAAACTGTTTTTTTAAGACAGAGTTTCTCTGTGTATCTGCCCTGGCTGTCCTGGACTCACTTTGTAGACCAGGCTGGCCTGGAACTCAGAGAGAGTGAATGCCTGCCTCTGCCTTCTGAGTGCTGGGATTAAAGACCTTTACTACCATGCCCGGCAAGAAAAGAAATATTTTTTATCATACTAAATATTTATTACTACATACTCACAATTATGATATTGTCTCAGGTATTTACTTTCTAAAAGTCATGACATTTAGTTTTAGCTTGACTTCAAGAGGAAAAAAACTCTTTCATTCAAGCTAGAGTTTCTCTACGTAATTCTGTCTGGGACTATACCCATGTCTGTAACTGGAGAACATAGGCGGTATAGTTCATAGCCAGTCTGCAGTACAAGAGACCCTGCCTCACAAAACAAAACCAAAGACTTAACACTAATCCTTCACAGACTTGCTCAAGAAAGCTAAGAAAGACAGAAGATTTTCCAGTTCCAAGGAGGCTAATACTAAAAGAAGCCTGATCTGAAATCCTAGGACAAAGGAAGCTGAAGCAGGAAAATCACATATTCAAGGTCAGGCTGGGTTACAGTGTAAGTCTCCAAAACAAGAACAAGCGGCTGAGAATGTAGATCAGCTGGCGGGAGCTTACCTGGCATGAATCCTGGTGGGTTCAACTCCCAGCACCACATAAACTGGGCATGCTGGCACATGCCTGCAATCCCAACATTTGGGAGGTACAGGCAAGACAATTACAAGTTCACAACCATCCTTATGTACATATTGAGCATGAGGTTAGCTTAGGCTAACATGTACACTGACACACAAATAATTAAGTCATCCCGAAGCAATTACAAAACAAAAAATGAACAAACAAAATCCACAAGACTAAATTCAATAACAAATAAAAGGACTCTACCCTATGTGAGCAGGAGGGGTAGGGGAAAGAGAGAGAGAGAGAGAGAGAGAGAGAGAGAGAGAGAGAGAGAGAGAGAGAGAGAGAGAGAGAGAGAGAGAGAGAAGGGAGACTGTGTGTGGTGTTCAAGGGTACCCTGGGCTACATGAGACACTGTCAAATAAACAACTCTCCCTTCAATCCTACATTGATACACTAAAATTATTTTCAAGATTCAATTTCCATTCTAAATATAGGCTTATTCACTTCCTTTACATAAGGTATAAACACAGCCTTATCCAAAATGCTAAGAAGTTACATTTTTTTTCCAAGACAGGGTTTCTCTGTATAGCCTTGGCTGTCCTAGACTTGCTTTGTAGACCAGGCTGGCCTCGAACTCACAGCAATCTGCCTGCCTCTGCCTCCCAGTGCTGGAATTAAAAGCGTGCACTACCACACTTGGCAAGAAGTTACATTAAAAAAAAAATAGTATAGACTATATAATAAAAGCACACACACAGTACCTCTGCAGACAGATGTCTCAACTGCTGCCTTAGAAGCCTGCTCAGGGGAGGGACCCTTCCTCACCAAGTCTGTGATTAGAGAAGTGATGGAACTGAGCTAAGCAGAACCTAAGTGACAGATGGAGGGAGGGAGGTATGCTTCAGTAGCCCTGCTCCTGTGATGGTAGACTGGGAAAGCACACCTGGACCACAGGACACCTGAGCCTAGAGGGGCAGAGCATCTTCTTCATGCATGAGGTAATCTGCACCACGTGGGAGGTGGTGGCAGCTTTCTCCTGTAGGGCTGAATTGCCAAGCCCAAGGAGGCAGACAGCAGTAGCAGTGATCCCGGGCCATCAGTTGGACCTCCATTTGTTTCTGCATTTCTTCACCTTCACCTGGATCACAAACTCTACATATGTGTAGCCTTTGGAAAGATGAGGGTGCATGATTTCTATACAGGGATGCCAATCATTTGCTTTCCCCATAGGTGGAGTACATCTCCACAGTGTGAGCCTTGGTCACATGGTTTCTATACAGGGATGCCAATCATTTGCTTCCCCATAGGTGGAGTACATCTCCACAGTGTGAGCCTTGGTCACATGGTTTCTATACAGGGATGCCAATCATTTGCTTTCCCATAGGTGGAGTACATCTCCACAGTGTGAGCCTTGGTCACATGGTTTCTATACAGGGATGCCAATCATTTGCTTCCCCCATAGGTGGAGTACATCTCCACAGTGTGAGCCTTGGTCACATGATTTCTATACAGGGATGCCAATCATTTGCTTCCCCATAGGTGGAGTACATCTCCACAGTGTGAGCCTTGGTCACATGATTTCTATACAGGGATGCCAATCATTTGCTTCCCCATAGGTGGAGTACATCTCCACAGTGTGAGCCTTGGTCACATGATTTCTATACAGGGATGCCAATCATTTGCTTTCCCCATAGGTGGAGTACATCTCCACAGTGTGAGCCTTGGTCACATGATTTCTGTACAGGGATGCCAATCATTTGCTTCCCCATAGGTGGAGTACATCTCCACAGTGTGAGCCTTGGTCACATGATTTCTATACAGGGATGCCAATCATTTGCTTCCCCATAGGTGGAGTACATCTCCACAGTGTGAGCCTTGGTCACATGGTTTCTATACAGGGATGCCAATCATTTGCTTCCCCATAGGTGGAGTACATCTCCACAGTGTGAGCCTTGGTCACATGATTTCTGTACAGGGATGCCAATCATTTGCTTCCCCATAGGTGGAGTACATCTCCACAGTGTGAGCCTTGGTCACATGATTTCTGTACAGGGATGCCAATCATTTGCTTCCCCATAGGTGGAGTACATCTCCACAGTGTGAGCCTTGGTCACATGATTTCTGTACAGGGATGCCAATCATTTGCTTTCCCCATAGGTGGAGTACATCTCCACAGTGTGAGCCTTGGTCACATGCATTCCTTTTGAGCCTCCCAGTGTGGACTTTTGTGGATTTAGGAAGGGCTCTGCCTGGTCCTCTTTCAGGTGGTTTGTATTCAGAGCAAGAGTGCCTTTGATGTGTGGGCACTAAGGAGGTTTCAGGAGCCAGACAGAGTAGCTGTGGGTCACACCAGAGCTTCCTGAGCTGCGCGGAGGCTGAGCTGAATCGAGACCTGCTGCTGTTGCTTGTACCTGAAGCACAGAGCCTCTTCAGTCTTACCCCTGCCAATCCTCTTTGCTCCATGCCTGAGTGGCCCCTCCAGCTCTACAACCATCAAAATAGGGGTTTTCAAGCAGTCCTTAGGTTTGGTAGGAGCCCTAGCTCTGGGCTTTTATTTCCTTTGACTTTTATTTTTCATCTGATAAATCCATTCTCTCCTTTTGAAGTGTTCACTGAAGCCACAGTGGCCTCACTTATCTGAACTCGCACTTCTAACTCAAGTCTCAGAAGAGATCCTTAATTGATTACAATCAGGCTGGAGAAGCACCATCCAGCAGCTGCCACATCCTTGTACTTTTGTCAAATGCTGGTGTGCAACTCAACCTTTTTTTAAGTCCAAAGCATTTACATGATAAAACCATACAGCCGAGAATACAGGGGGAACTTTCTCAATCTGATAAAAATCATGCATGAAACACCCACAGCTAATATCGTAGTTGGTGAGGAAAGACTGAATGCTTTCTGCCAAACACTAGAAATGAGACAAGGACCACGTCTTCTCTCACCATTTTTAGTCAACAGGAAGAAAAAAAAATGGAAATCAATTCAGATAGATAATGGAAAAGCCAAGTTATCTGTTTGCAGATAAAGATCTTATACGTTGAAAATCACAAAAACTATTAAAGCAAATGCATGAGTACAGCAAGGTTGCAGGATACAAGATCTTCATACAAAGAGCCATTGGGCTTCTATTCTATTCACTATCAAGGAAAATCAGAAAATGAAAATAAGAAACCAATTCTAGGGTTGAAGATAGAACACAGTGGTTTTGAGCACTATGGCTCTTGCAGAGGACCCAAGTTTGATTCCTACAGCCCACATGGTGGCTCATAACACGTGAGCCACTCTCAATCGAGGGAATCCAACATCCTCTTCTGGCCTTACTAGCAGCCAAGAAGATTCACTGAACTTCATTTAACTTAAAAACTTCTTTGTGCTTTAAGGACAGTATTACAGTAAGAAGACAATGCACAGTAGAGTTGAAAATATTCATATGTCACATTTAAGGTAAAGACTTCATACCCAGCACATTAAGGAATCCTTCAAAGTCAATACTGAAAACACAACCCAATTAAAAGGGTGACAAAGGTATTCAGAGCATCTTAGGACAGGCTGGGACACTGGTTAGCACTGGTGAGATAATGCCAAACTGCTGCCAGCAACTGGAGTCCATGGAGTCCACGCTAGTTGTGCACGTCTCTGTTTTCACAAAAGCACAACACCATTGTGTGACAATGCAGTGTCACAGAGCAGTTTCCTCCCTTAAGATACTCTGTGCTCTGCCTACTCCTTTCTCCTCTAAAGCCCTGGCACCACTGATGGCTTCTCTCTCTACAGTTTTGCCTTTTCCAGATTGTCATACAGTTAGAAGTCTCCAGTATGCAGCTTTTTCAAACTGACTCTTTTGCTCAGTAATTCACATTTAAGTCTCCTGGAGCTTTAAATAACTCCATGAAGCCTTATGTAGCTTGGTAGGTTTCTCTTTATTACTGAGTAACACTGCATTGGCTGGATGCTTTAGCTTGTTTATAAAACAGAAATATAATAGAATTAGTGGTGATTGTCACACAACCTTGTGAACAGACTAAAAATCAAATCACATAATTTATATGTGAAATGAATTGTAATACTTAAATTATCTTTCAATAAAGCTTTTATTAACAACAGCATGGGGGCAGACTACATGGCTCAGCCAGTCAGGGGCCTGAGTTCAATCCTTGGAACCCACATGGAGGAAAGAGAGAACTTACCATAAGTTGACCTTTGACCTCTATATGTGCGTAGTGGCATGTGCACACCCCCTTCTACACAAATGTAATACCTTTTTTAAAGCAAAAGGAATAGTAGAAAGGGAAGATTCAATATGGTATATGGAAGCTGATATAGTGTACATGTCTGCTGTCATCCCAGCACTCAGGAGGTGCAGGTAGAAAAATCAGGAATTCAAGGTCATCCTCAGCTATATGGTCAAGGGGCAGGGCGCAGCACATGGGCTGAGGACACCGCTCAGCAGAGCACCTGTTTAGCATACACAAAGCCCTCATCCCCAAATAGGATGTGTCACAAAGACCCAGATACTTATGAGAAAGGTTACAGCCAGGAGAATCCTAAGTGTTCTGATTAGGAGATTAGAACTAAAGAGCCACAAAGTAAGATTTAGCCAAGGAGACAGAAAGAAACCAGTCTGCAAGACCTGAGGACACTCTGGATAGCTCCGGCTTCAGGGAGCGGCTTTAACTATGGCAATGAGTGGGGACATAGCTGCAGTTGTGTGCTCTTTAGGAACTTACTCGGCTTCTCAAATTAAGGAGCACTCATTCTCTTCCAAAGACCCTTGAGGATTTAACCTTTAGTCTTTTGGGAAAAGAGAATAAACATGACTTGTGGCTTTCTTCTTCGTTACACTAGGATGTGGTGAGAAGCACTATTTGTAAACTCTGCTATCTCATGGCAGCATACTCCTTCACATGGCCACCTCTCTCCTTATCTTTTTCAGGTGAAGAGAGAAAATCTATTCCTTAAAAGAAACCCTTTAATCTGTATATTTTATGTTGAATTTGTTTCCATGCCATACATTTTTTGTTTTTTTAGTTTCTTCTGGAATATCTTTTCTTCTGTGCAATCTCTCCTGGCTTTGGAATAACTTGTTCATTTTCTGTGAGGATCATCTTGGTGTGATGGGGTGGGGGGAGCTTATTCATGGGTTAGTGACCCATTTTGGGTGCTTTGCTCAGCTGGTTGTATTTAGTGACTAGAGAATTTGCATCTAACCCCTCAAGTTCAGCATTGCTCTCTGCACTTTCAAACATGTGCAGTAAAAATTCAGCACTCTTCTTGGGCCACTGACCCTGTATCCAGTCTTATTGTGTTTGGCCTGGGCACAACTACCAGATCTACTATTGTACTACCAAAATGGCACACAGTGCTGCTTTAAATTGACGTCTTTCAGATACTTGGTGGCTTTTCAGATATGCAAATCTCTGATAGCCTGGACAGTTTCCCTAGTGAGGTGATATTAAAGTGAATATGAACACTTGAATCTTAAAAACTATTATTATTATTGTTGTTGTTGTTGTTGTTGTTATGGGTGTTTTGCCTGCATTTAAGTCTGTGTGCCACATCAGTGGCTGACGTCCTTGGAGGCCAGAAGAGGCACTGAATCCCCTGGAACTGGATGGTTATAAGTCACCCTGCAGGTATTGGCAATTGAACTCAGGTGCTTTTTTTGTTTTGTTTTGTTTCGTTTTGTTTTGTTTGTTTGTTTGTTTTCAAGACAGAGTTTTTCAGTGTAGCCTTGGTTGTCCTGGAACTCTCTTTGTAGACCAGGCTGGCCTTGAACTCACAGTGATCCACCTGCGTCTACCTTCCAAATGCTGGGATTACATGCGCCTTGACTCAGGTCCTCTTAACAACTTGAGCCATCTCTCCCTAGATTTGAGCCTATTGATTTGCATGATTTTGTAAGGTTTCTGGGCCAAAAGAACAATGAACCGTTTTCACAGATCACCTCTGGTGGCTTGCAGGAAGAAGCAAAAATTTACTCCTATACTCAATATCCATTTTGACCAAATACTATAAAACTCTATTTTGCCATCTTTTATGCGTTTATTTAGATTTAAATGCTCTAGTAGTTTTGGTTTGTTTGTTTGAGATTGCCCAGGCTGACCTAAATTCACTCTGTAGCCCAGAATAGCCTTGAACTTAGAACATACCTTCTGTCTCAGCTTCTCAAGTGCTAGAATTACATCTTTGACTTATAATGTTCATTTTTTGGTTTTGTTTTGGTTTTTTGAGACTGGGTTTCTCTGTGTAGCCCTGGCTGTCCTGGAACTCTCTTTATAGACCAGGCTGGCCTTGAACTCACAGAGAGCCAGTTGCCTTTTCCTCCCCAGTGCTGAGATTAAAGACATGTGCCACTATGCCTGGCTATAATATTCATTTTTAAGATAACTCATTAAATATCCAGTTGTTAAGATAACTACTGCACTAATATGGAGTGGCGCAGCAGCTGCAAAGCAACAAAAAGCAAAGTGATACCACACACTGGTTAAAGGAGACAGCTGTGTCCTAGCTGTACCCTTCTCTATCTTAAAGAAACAAAAGCCAGGAAAGTGCCTCTCTCTGGGGCTCTGAGGGACTTCCCTCACTGTGTGGCTTAGGACTTTTTTTTTTTTTTTTTAACCAGAGTTTCAGAAGCAAGAGAGTATAACCACGTCTTCCTGCTGCTAATCTTTGTGCCAGGCTCTCCTGTCAGGAGAAAGAAGAAAAGGCAGGCACGCAGGCATCTATCAACCCAGTTAACGCCCACATTTCCCCTTTTACCCAAAGTCTACCCTGGGGCCACACATATCTATTCTGTTTGACCCTGGAGCTAAGTAGTACTGTACAGTAAACACTGTGTGTGAACCTGAGCAATGCCTGACTCAGTGGCATGGTCTATACCTACTGTGCGCTTCTCTGCCATCTGTTTCTTCCACAGTGAACATGGTTTACCTTCAGCCCTATCTCTCTGCTGAAACTGCTCTTGGTAGGTGTGGGTGTGGTTTGTTTTGCCTTTTTCCACTTTAAGGAGAGGTTCATGTGTTCCTAGGCCAGCCTCAAGCTGACAATAACCTTGAACTTCTTTATTTCACTTATTTGAGACAGGGTCTCACTACATACCTACTATGCCTGACCTAGAACTCAACTTATAGATCCACCCATCTTTGCCTCAGATGGAAGGCTTGTGCCGCCATACCTGGACTGCCAGCAATCTCGATCACTTCCGGTCTGCTTGGGCTGTGAGATCACAGGTGTGCAACATCATGCCTGACAATCACCCTCATTTCTCATCTCACAGCTACTGTTTTCTAGTTGTATGCCTCACCCATAGCAATGAAAAGCTCTTACTAACTCCCTTCCCTAACCTACCACAAGTGCATATTAGGCAGGTGAGTACTTGACAAACTAATGAACAAATAAGCAGACATCCCTGAAGGGGGAAACATCTTAAGATTTCACCTAGTTTCTGGTTTGTTTTTAAGGGAGGCAAGGAGGGGTGAAACAGGGTCTCCTGTGGCCCTGGCTAGCCTTGATCTTCTGGTATAGCTGAGGATGTCCCTGCCCTGATATTCTTGCCTCTACCTCCTGAGTGCTGGGGTTTCAGGCATGCGCCACCATACCTGGTCTGGTTTCTAAACCACCCGTGGAATGCCCAAATTCAGGGACAAATTCCTGTGCAAGTCTGTGGACAGGACAGCAGGCACACTAACATCTACTGTCAGAAACTTGTTGAGATGTGCAGGTTCTTCCATCGTGGTGTGGCCAAGTGTTAGAGGAAGAGGCTAGGAACAGGACAGATTGCTGGCTTATACAACACTATAGGAGAGTGGCTCTAATGTGGCAGGGGACGAGTAAGGGGCAATGGAGAGACTTTCTTCAGGCTCTGCGTGTTAGGGTTTTGTTTTGAAGTTCAATCCCCATACCAGTACCTATTCAGAACTCTACTACAAGGACAGGGTCTACTACATGGGTATGAAAACAGGTGATCAGAGTGAGAAACCCCAGGTCTACATAATAGTGGACAGATAGAAGAAACGGAGACCCATATTAGCATTGTGGCCAGTAGCTAACCCACTCCTTCAACAAAGGTGCTCTATACTGTTGGGCTGGGTAATACTCTGTAGAGGTCTTTAACCAGCCTTCAGACTGGCAAGAACACTTGCTTAGAACACTGACTTAGAATATTTCCATTTATTCATTCAACAAATATAAAAGTCAAAAATAAAAACAAGAGCATTCTGTGATTGAAAATAAAGTATCTAAAAAAAAAGAAAGAAAGAAAGAAAGAAAGAAAATAAAGTATCTCTATTTTCTTTCAAGACTAAGGTCAAAAGAGGCTTTTAGAAAAACACTTCTTCATAGTGGAAGACTCGAAGGTGACCTTTGCTATGCAATATAACAGGTAAGAATAGAGCTCAAGTTCATTTTATGTCCCATCATGCCACTGTGTTCTGTCTGGGGTATAGTTAGGGCTCTATCTAGTGTAAACATGGTTACATATGTCATTTAGCAACGACTAAAACAAGGATGTCAGTGCCTACAGACTTCTCTGCTCGGTAATACAATAAGGTCCTGTTTGTTGAGTACTGACCGTGTGGGACTCAGTAGTAAGCACTCTGTAGGTGTATCATCTTGAAGCCTGCCTGAGAAAGCCTCCAAGGAAGGGATTGGCCTCATTTAAAAGACTAAGTAGAAGCTCAGAGAGCTTCAGCAATTAGGAGTTTTCCTTCCTAACCTAATAGGACTCTAGGAAATCACATTTGATTCTGCTGCTTAGCACCTGCCCAAGCCCTTCTTTCTAGGTGTTCAGTCTAGCATCTAGATTCTAGCTTATTCTCTATCTTTTCCCAGCTGCAACAGTATGTCTTCCCTGGCTGGTCATCACACCTGGAACACATTAGCTAGGAAGCCTGGGTACATCTAGGCAATCTCAATGTCATTGTTTCAAACAACCACAATTACCTAGCCTTTTTTTTTTTTTTTTCTAGACAGCGTTTCTCTGTGTATCCTTGACTGTCCTGGACTCACTCTGTAGACCAAGCTGGCCTCAAACTCACAGTGATCCGCCTGCCTCTGCCTCCCAAGTGCTGGGATTAAAGGCATACACACCACCACTGCCCCTAACCCCACTATCATGTGCTAGTTTCAGAAATAACCTCTATGGAGTTGGGGATGTAACTTAGTCAAGCGTTTGCTCGGCATGTGCAAAGCCCTAGGTTAAAACCCTAGCCCCACATACACCCAGGTATGGTAACACAAGCCTGAAATCCCAGCACTGGAGTAGAGGGAGGAAAATCAGAAGTTCAGGGCCATCCTGGGTCTCACAGAAAATGAAAGGCCAACCTGGGATACCTGAGCTACAAGAGACTTTTTTCTTTCTTTCTTTTTTGTTTTTTGTTTTGTTTCTTGAGACAGGGTTTCTCTGTGCAGCCTTGGCTGTCCTGGAACTTGCTCTATAGACCTGCCTGGCCTCGAACTCTGAGATCTGCCTGCCTCTGCCTCTTGAGTGCTGGGATTAAAGGCATGCGCCACCACAGCCCAGCTGAGACTCTTTTTCTAAAAATAAACACTCCTCTCAAAAACAAACAAATAAATGAACAAACAAACAAAAAACCGTATGTGATCTTTTGGTAAGTAAAGTATTTCAAAGTCCTATGTGCCTTTCTTTGGAATTACTGGAGACCTTAGGAAAGCTGCTGAATACTTCAAAGGCATGAAAAAGGATACAACTGGAAATTATACATTATATGATTGAAAAAAAACATTATGTGAAAGTCTCCAGTTGAGAAAGATGAATACTACATTCTTTCAGCATCCTTGAGATTATTTTCTGGGAAGATAATGGATATAATTTGCAGACCTCATTTCAGAATGGACACTGAAAGATCAAGGTAGCAAAGACTGGAAAAAATATTTTCTGGAAAACTTTCAGAACTCTCCCTTTCTATTTTGGAAAATACCACTTCCCGTCAGAGGAGGGTTTGTTACTTCAGAAGCACATGGTTCTCCTAGGTGTGTCCAGGAGGCCGACTACAGTGCTGGGCTCTCCCTTCATCACTCCGCCCAGAAGCTTCCACATAAGTGGGCGGCATTAATAAAGAATAAAACATTCAGCCAAGATAAACTGAAATTTCCTCTCTACCGGTCTTAGGACATGTGAAACAAAAAATTTAAGAGCAACAAAATTTCATTAGATGGAGAAAAAAAAAGGGGGGGGATGGTACCTAGAGGAAAAGCTCTCCCAGGGAATATAGTAGATTATGAAAAATTAGACTTTGAAAAGCATAGGGAAGAAATGGCTTTCTTTAAATATTGTCAAAATGTATGCTAGGCACATCCCAGGCCCTGGCAGGTGGAAGAGGTAGGAGCATCAGGTGAAACCCATCCTCTGCTACTGAGGGAGTTGAGGCTAGCCTGGGCTCCAGGCTCCTCAAGACCTGGCTCCACAAATGGAGACAAATTTCAAAGTTTGATTTCTTAAAAGGCGCAACTTCCAGACATCATAAGACATTAATATGAAACTCTCTGGCCACTCCTATATTCATGAAATGTGAAGCTAGGCTAATATGGGAGTCAGCCCATAATGTGCGCTATTTTATAGTCCTCAACGTAAGTGCGCTAGAAGTTTAGAAGAAGAAGAAAAAAAAGGCTGGATATGGAACAATAGATTGGCTTAAAAAGGAGGAGGAATACTGTTTTTCGAAGGTTTCTAGAGGTTAGATTACAGGCTCTGGCCTCATAGCAACAGGAGCTAAGCACTGTTCCAACCAACCACAGGAAAACAGCTGAGGGGTGGCGGGGGTGGGGGAGAGTGAACTGATGATATGAATGGGGCATTGAGTGAGCGAGGCTGCGGGAAGGAGGGAAAAACATCAGGGGTGATTATGCCTAGTTCAGGACGCACGAATTAATCTCTCCCAACTAGAAGACACTGGGAGGGGGCAAGACAGGCCAAGAAGGGGGTAAAGCACTGTAGTTTCTTCACTTATTTTTGTCCTGCAGGTAAGAAACGAGGGCTTGCACTCCTTGGAACCCTTAGCAAACACGGTTACCTCAGGAGTGAAAAATTTGCAAGGGCGAGGGCCCTTGCTAAGAAAACCGCAGCCCGATGCTCCCCAATACCTTGGCGGGATACCGGGGCGGGGGGCATGAGGCACACTGGCAGGTGTTTCATGAGTGCTCGCTTGGACTTCTGAACTGAGGCTGGGCGGCGAGGCTACGTGCGGCGACAAGCAGGCGGCGGCGGCCGCCAGCCCAGGACTTACCTTGCTGTCATCCATCTCCGTAGACAGGCTGGCCCGGCCCGGCGCCCTCCCCGCCCTCCCCCTCCTCAGCGGGCCAGGCCCGGCCCCCGCCCCGGGGAAGAAGGGGCTATGGCTCTGACTGCCTCCTCCTTCGCCTAACAGTTCCCTGAAGCTACGGTCACGGGGACCCGGACCAGTTCAGGAATGGTAGAGCGGACCCTGGAGGCTGCCCCAGGCACCTCCCAGCTTGGACACCTCCTCCTCCACCCGCCCCATGACAGGCTCCGGGCGTGTTTACGGACGCACTGGCAAGCTGCCCAACCCGAGGGGGCGGGGCCCTCGCAGGTCAATTGGCCCGTTCGGCCGCCATAGCCCCGTGGCATTCTGGGAGTTGAAGTTTTTCTTTGCATAGTCTCTGCGAGCGGACTGGAGAGGGAACTACGACATCCAGGTAGCCTCCGCTGCCTTAGCTTGTTTTCCTGCGGCCTAGCAGCGACTAGGAGGCGGACCTGGATCAAGACGGAACTATTTCCTTTAACGCTTAGTCTGAGTAGTTTTGGTTGCGGTAGGCTGGGACCCTGCTGAGAAGGGAGACAGTTCGAGGCCGTGCGAAGGCCGAGCTAGCGGTGGAGAGCTGGAAGGCCCTCTTCTGGAAAGCTAGGAGAAATGCTTTTTCTTCTCCCCCTACCCCCGCCCCTCCTCCCGCTTCGGCCCACGGTAAAGTGGGGCGGCTGCTTTGGGAAACGGTTGCCAGTTCTCCTGAACATTAAACACAAGAGTTAGTTACCGTAGAACCACTTCTAGGCATACAGTGAAAAGACACGAAGCCACACAGCCACACAAAAGCGTGCACACAAATGCTATCTCGAATCCGCAAGATTTAATACTCAAAAAGCGAGAACAGGCTGGAGTGGTGGCACACGCCTTTCATCCCCAGCACTCAGGAGGCAGAGGCAGCCTGGTCTACAGTTTGGGGACAGCTAGGGCGGTTCCATAGAGAAACCCAGGCTCGGGGGTGGGGTACAAAAACCAAAAAAAATGAACAAAGAAAACATAAAGGAAAGAGAAACGGGGCACACACTCATATGAAGAAACTTCGAGTTAAATGTTGGGAACCAGATACATGTTGTACGATCCAGGTCGTAAGGAAATGTCCAGAATTAGCACAACTAAAGAGACATATCCGTTAATCTTGGGACTAAGGAATGCCGGGATGGAGAGGAGTTCTGGTTTCTTTTTGCAGTGATGAAAATGTTCTGAATTGATTTTGGTGATGGCTGCACCGGCCTGTGAATAGACTAAAAAGTTACCGAACATGTAGGTCAAGTTATGAAAAGATCTCTAACGTGTATCTTGATTCAGCAAACCAGTTTGTTAACTGTTATTGTTAGCCGCTCTTGGGCTGTGAGAATTGGCCAGATATTGTGATTTTTATCTGTTTATCTGTTGAAAAGCCTTGAGCTCAGACTTTACAAACGTATCTAAAGTACCCTTTCTGAAATTCAACTGAGACAGCATTCCAGGAATTAGTAGCAAATATTCAGAATGTGTAGTTACTTTTGTATTTTAATTGCACATATGTGATGTGTAGATGTTTGTGTGAGTGTGGCATTTGCATATCTGTGCATAGCAATTGTATGTGGATCCCTTTCTATCCTGATCTACAGTTTTGGCCCAGGGTCTCAAGGCTGTCTGGCTAGTGAGCTCTCTGAAACTATTTACCCAAGTCTGCTCTGCACTAGGATTAGATGGGGCGGGGCAGGGGGCAGCTTTTTACATGGGTGCTGGGGATCAGAATTCAGGTCCTCATATTTGTGCAGCCATCCCCACAGCCCTCCCCTCTTTTTTTTTTTTTTAAGACTAGAACTAATATGTAGAAAAGGCTGGCCTCACACTTGTGGCACTCTTCTTGCCTCTTCCTCCCAAATCCTGGTGTAATAGGTTATTTTCCAGCAAGCCTGGCATAATAAGACATACTCTTTATAGGTTTAAATTTTTATTTTTATATATCCAAAATGTGTTTATTGGGGGTGGCTTCCCCCTCATCGTGAATTAGGTACTTTCAGTGCTGCTTCCTCCTGAAGGAGCATCCTTCTGTCAGCCTTGCTTTTCCACCTGTAGGCTGACAGAAAACAGTGGAGAAGCCAACACATAAGACTACGGTTTGTGCATGGCTAAAGACCACGGTGATTTTATAGCAGTTTGTGCTGTACCCAGATCACGAGACCCCCAAAACACCACCAGGACTCGATACCAATGCAACATACATGAGGACCTTTAATCGACTCAGAGCCGGGCTCTGACCGGTCACCAACACAGTGGTATCCAGAAAGTGCCCTGATCTCTGGGCTAAAGGTAAATAAATGAATAGGTTCCTAACCCTCCCATTGACCCAAAGCAGGGGAGTTCCAACCTGGCAAGCATCTATTGGTTGAGTAACATAAAGAGGTCTAATGTCTAAAGTGACAGGCTACAGAAAAAGGCTCCAAGACCAGCCATGGCTTAGCTTTCTTTGTTCACTACTTTGTCCAGGGAAGCGTCTGGTTTCTTATTAACCCTCTCTCGGGTGGGCAGGAAGGAATGTGGTCATAAAACTGGGTCTCTTATCATCTCTATCTCCAGTGAGACCCTTCGGGTGAGTCACTAGGCAACGCTATCTCTAGTGGAGCTGCTCTTTGCAGCTGGTCAGATTATCTCCTGTAGGCCTATTTCTTAACCTTTGCCCCAGTAACCCTGAAATCCAATTTTAGTTCTTCTGGTATCTCACCTGGGCAGGATTGGGGCTCCGCACCACGTGCTTTTTCTTGTGTTTCCTCTTCTCCTCTTCTGGAGAGGAATGAAGGAGATCCTTTGCGAGAGGCATGTTCTTGTAGGGAAGTCGTCACCGCCGGAAAGGCTTAAAATTTTATTTTATATGAATGGGTGTTTTGCATGCATTCCTGTCTGCGGCGCCATGTGCATGCAGTGCCCACAGAGGTCAAAAGAGGGCGCCAGATCCCTTGTAACCGGAGTTACAGTTGGTTGTGATCCACTATGACCTGGGAATTGAACCCAGGGTCTTCTGGAGGAGTGTGACATCTCTCCCAGTCCCCTTAAGATGTATTTTTATTTTTAAAAAATTCTTTGATTTCTCAGTAAAATAGATGTAAGTTGGCAGTCTCTTACCTGGCAACTCTGAACTAAGGTTAAAACAGGAAGGTTGACTGGTCTTTGTTGGAGTTGTATGAAGCCTTAGGAGAGCTGCAGCAGATACATTTTTTCCCATGGCGGTGCCTCACAGCCAGATCCTAAGATTAGAAACAGGTCTGGTAGGCTGGCCCTACTGTGGTCAGGACCGGTCAGGTCATCCCAGCTGGCATTCCTAGGATGAAAGGGACACCTAGTGTTGTCCTTTCCAGTGAATTGGGAAGCAAACGCTGAGTAGGAACTGGAGAGATGGCTCAGTGAGTAAAGGCGCTGTTGTCAAGCCTGATGGTCTAAGTTGACCTACATGCCGGAAGGAGAGAACTGACTTCTGCACACACACACACACACACACACACACACACATACACACACCAACACCTGCCTTGTGTAAAGTGGCTTTCTGTTGCAGGATATTTGATCACACTGTGAACCCCGAAATTGTGTTATTTACTGGAAAACCCTGTTTTTAGTTGTGGTGTGGCTCAGCACTAGCACACACCTTTAATCCAAGACTTTTCTGCTTGAATATTGTAAACAGGATTAAATAAAGTCAACCATGGGTCAAGAGGCGGAACAAGCCAACCAGCTGACAGGAGGTGAGCATAGGCTTATTAAGAAAAAAAAACCATAGAGAGGAAGAGGAAGTCAGGATGGATAGAGAGACTCACAGGAAGTAGAAGGGAGGGACATTCAGTTTGAGGGAGGTTTTGAGACTGTGGAAGAGGTGGCATTACTTCTGGAACCGCAGCTGAGGAGGAAGGTCACCTGGGTGCCTTCTCTGCCCCTCTGAGTTAGCAGGCTTTCACTTCAGCATCTGGCTCCCGATTCTTTCCTGGTAAAATCAAACAATTGAGATTTTATTAAAAACAACAGCTTTCCATTTCTCTAACCATCCTTCTGTTATAGAAACCGCTTTTGTTAAAAAAAAAAAGAAAGAAAGAAAGAAAGAAAACTAAACTAAAATTAAAACATTGACTCTCCACCTGGGCTTTAAAACATTGACTCTCCACCTGGGCTTCCGAGGTAGCTAAACATCTGTGGTATAGCTCAGTTGGCATAGCGCTTCTCTAACATGTGGAAGCACTGGTTTTGCACCCAGGACCACATAAAAACCATGTGTCGTGGCGCAGAGTTAGAGGCCACACCAGGATACACAAGACCTGTCTTAAAATAAAACAAAAGATAAACAAAGGGAAAGAAGGAAGCTAAACCTAGGATGACTCAAGGCAATGTCTGCCTTCACTTAGTGACTGTCACTTTGATTTGGATCACCTTACTGATCTCTGTATGTAGGTACAGATGTTCATCACTTAAGGAATATTTATATAAAAACTAGTGGTAAGGAACCTGGCCTATCCATGCTAAGGCTGAAGACACAAAGATAAAAATAAGCGAGGCACCTTAATTTGGCCTTTATAATACCTGGTCCAGACCCCCAAAGATACCTCCAATTGTCTTAAACTTGCAGTCAGTTTACATTACAGGAACAGCAGAGTCTTGAAGGACAGATAAGCCCCAAATGCAGGCAATTACCCCTACACCCTGAAGGAGTGAGAACCATCTTATGGGAACCTGTGTGCTCCCTCAAGCAATCTAGACTTCCTAGGATGGCTTGCAGAACCAGCACTGAGCCCTTCAGCTGCCAGGATGGCTTAACAGTACAGACTCCTGCTTCCCTGCATCCTCCCACCATCATGTCAGTTGGGGGGCACCAGATCCCTTTATCTCTTCATCATGCCACAATGTGCACTGACCAAGCCCCCTCTGCTTTTTACTAATTTCTTTAACTGGCATATGTAATAGCCGAGCCTACCCAGCGCAGGCTGCCAAAGCCTATTGCAAACTCTGGTTATTCTGACATAGTTGGAAGTTAAAATATGGCTTTAACCCCCAATCCTTAGCTACACCTTTGTCACTGCTGACCCCCCCCCCTTTTTTTGACTGGGACTTTCTCAGTCCTCTGCTCCCCTCTCTTCTACTCAACTGATGATGATTAATCCAGCCCTCTGAAAAGGCACTTACCCACCCCACACTGCCTTCAGAAGATGCAGGCATGGATGGCCATGTGTGGCTGTGTGTGGACTGTCCTCACGCCACTGTTGCTCTTCAGGAGCAAGGACTAAGTGAACTATGCTCCAGCTTCAGGAGAATGGTGATCTCTGGGAAGGGGAGGATATGCATAGAATACAAAAGGCCTTTCTAGTTCTTTTGAGGTGGCCTTCCTCGTGTAGCCCATCTGTCTTTGAATTCACTATGTAGCTAAGGAAGACTGACTTTCTGATCACCATATCTCCATTTTCTGGGATTATAGGTCTAGTTTATGTAGTGCTGGAGATCAAAGCCAGGGGTTTGTGTTCTAGGAAAAGACACTGAGCCACATTTCCAGTCCTTTTAATGTTTTTCTTTCTTCCTTTCTTCCCACACTCCCACCTAGTCTCACTATGTTATCACTCAAGCTGGCTCAGGGAACCATCCTCTGCTATAATTTTTTTTTTTTTTTTCTGAGACAGGATTTCTCTGTGTAGCCCTGGCTGTCCTGGACTCACTTTGTAAACCAGGCTGTCCTGGAACTCACAGAGATTTGACTGCTTCTGCTTCCTGAGCCCTGGGAATACAGGAGTGCGCCACTGAGTCTGGCAACTATGTATAATTTAAAGAAAAAAAAAAAAAAGCAAAATGTTCTAAACCTGGTAGGTAGGATGTATTTCTATTTCTTCACATTTGGGATTTTGTACAGTATAGGAATTTCATTTTTGTTTTGTTTTGAAGCAAGGTTTCTCTATATAGCCTGACTATCCTGGAAGTATATATATGCCAGGTTGGCCTTGAGCTCACAGAGATCCACCTGCCTCTGCTTCCCGAGTGCTAGAATTAAAGGCAAGTTTCATTTTTGGAAACTGTAAGCTTTTCACTCGCTGGAACTGGCTGGTACTGTGCAGTGTAGGCTGGCCTAGGGTTTTTTGGCAATAACCTTGCCTCAGTCAAAGCATGGTCACTTGTGAAAGGTATAAGACTGGAGGCAGAGTCAGTGTGTAGTATGTGCTTAGTCTGGGTTCAGTCCTCAGCACCAAAGGGGAAAATGGTGTGGGAGCACGAAAACTTATACAGAATTAAATGTATAGTGGCAGAGTGCCTCTTCCTTTACAAACAGCAACCCAGCAAACACCAACCGGCAGTCCAGCAATAACAAAAGCAGCAGCAGGGGAGGCAGCAGCTTCCACAGCTTCTCTCGGGGCTCTTGCATTTATAGCCTCTCAAGAGTCCCTAGAATTCCAAACATAAGCCATCTGCAGCTGACAAAAATCATGCCCCTCCTAGAGCAGGAGACAGTCATAGTTAACAGTTGTGGACAATCTGAAGCAGCCCCATATCCCACACATGGGACTAAAGCAAAAACATTTTCACATAATGTAACTTTTTTTCTTTTCTTTCTTTCTTTCTTTTTTTTTTATTTTTATTTTTTGTTAGTTTTTTGAGACAGGGTTTCTCTGTGTAGCCTTGGCTATCCTAGACTCACTTTGTAGACCAGGCTGGCCTTGAACTCACAGTGATCTGCCTGCCTCCCTCTCCCCAAGTGTTGGGATTACAGGCATGCACCACCACACCCGCCTCATAATTTTTTTTTTTTTTTTTTTTTAAGAAGCCAAAATTCTTGCTACGTGTGTGTGTGGTATGTTTTGTGTGCGTGGTGTGTTTTTTGTGTGTGTGAGTGTATGTGCGTGTGTCTTGGTTGACAGAGTGTTTACTTTATGTGTACTACTTCTTGAGTTTAATCTGCACAGCTCCAGCGCTGCATAAAATGAGTATAGTGGTGCAAGCCTGTAATCCCAGTATTCAGGAGGCAGAGGCAAAAGGATCAAGAATTCAAGGCCAGCTTTAGCTACCTGTTGAGTCTGAAGCCATCCTGAGGCTCTAAGAGACCCCATCTCAGATAAACAAACAAACAAACAAATAAACAAAACAATAAAAGAGAGAGGAATGGCCATGAAATTCATTGTGTTACTGTCTGCATAATGTGAGTTTCTGTACATAGGTTTTGTTTGTTTATTGAGACAGGATGCCTCACTGTGTAGCCCAAGCTAGCACTGAACTTGTTTCCTCAGTGCCTTGAGTTCTGGGATTCCAGGCATGTGCCACCATGCCTGGCTCCACACTGTGTTTTTCTTGTGTTTTATTTTGTGTTTCTGGGCATCAAACCCATGGCTTTGGGGAGCAAGACAAATGCTCTACCACTGAGTCCCTCACTAGTCTACCTTCTGAGCCGTGGTATTGAACATCATGGATTTGGCTGCCAGAGTCCATCCAGAAATGTCTGTTCATGATTTCTCTTCCTCTGGCCTATCTTTGGAGAGTGGACAATCTGTTTTGAGTGTGAAGATGTTAAAATGTAGCACAGTTTACACAGTGGATTTATACATTATTCAAAGCAAGACAGAGAGGAGAAAGGAAAGGAAGAAGGCTATTCAACAATTTAAAAAATAATAATAGTGACTGAAGAGAGGAAGGGGGTGGAATGAGACTAAGAGAGGAGGCGAAGGGAACAAAAATTAACCTTATCAGAGAAACCCTGCACAAGGGGAACAGCGCAGTGTTCTGCATTCAGGAATGCTGTGGCTTTTGAGATACAAATCTGGCACTAGAACAACAGGGTATTATGGGTGCTGATCCGGTAATCTTCTGAGGTGCGGGAGGAAGAGTGGGTGGGCCATGTGACATTCATGAAATGCTTGAGGTGAACTCACTGCTAAAGTATTAGTCACATTTTGTTGTGTGCTGTCCCCTCCCAATTTATTTGACAGAGAAGTCCCTCTGCACTTGTGGTTTCCTAAAAATTTAGGCTTTTTTTTTCCTCAACAATACTTTAAAATATTCCATCTCAAATGTCTGCTGCTGTTCTGAAGGCGTGTGGCCACATGCCTTGCCCCCTTTTGCCTACTCAAACAAATATGCCTACATTTACGTACAGCCCAGCACCTACTCAACTCTGCATTGGTTACGAGTTAGTCTGAAGGACCGTGTTCATAGTGAGCAACTAAGTCGGCCTCTAGATTTCAGAAGGAAAAAAAGAAAGACAGGAAGAAAGAAAGAAAGAAGTGGGGGGAGGGGAAGGAGGGAGGCTGACAAGAGCAGGGTAGGGGGTGGGGGGGAGGGCTATCATCCTCATGCTGCAAGCCCAACACTCAAGGAAGCTGAGGCCAGCCTGGGCTACATAGTAAGTTCAAGGCCTATTTGAGATCAAATACATATTGAAACCCTGTGTCAAAAGCCAGGTATAGTAGTGTGTGCCTGCAATCGCAGCACTTGGGAGGCAGGACAGTGCTAGTGTCTTAGTCAGGGTTACTGTTGCTGTGATAAAACACCACGACCAAAATAACTTGGGGAGGAAAGGGTTTATTGTGCTCACAGTTCCATATGACAGTTCATCATCAGAAACAGTGAGCAGGGCAGGAACGCGGAGGCAGGAGCTGATGCTGGGGCTGTGGAAGGTGCTATTGACTGGCTTGCTCAGCTTGCTGTTTTTCTTTTCTCTCTCTCTTTTTTTTTTTGAACCCAAGACCACCAGCCCAGGGATGGCACCATGGCCTAGGCTGTCCAGCCATTGATAGCTAATTATGAAAATGATTTATAGTCAGATCTTATGGAGGCATTTTCTTAATTGAGATTCCCTCCTCTCTGATGACCCTAGCTTGTGTCGAGTTGACATAAAACTAGCCAATACAACTGTGCTGGCAAGGAATAGCAGCACCCAGAGGCTCAATGGGCCACCACCCTATCCAAATCGTATGTTCCTGGTCCAGTGAGACACCCTGTCTCAAAAATAAGGTAGACATCAACTAAGGAATATACAGGTGGCCTGAATTTGAAGAGACAATAGGACCCTCATTTAGGTAATAAACAACTATTCAAAACTGTACTACTCTGTAGGAGAAGACTGGCCAGGACGAGTGCTCAGAGAGCTCCTTTCCCAATTCTCTGAGGGCCTAACACAGAGTGTGTAGGGTGGGGTGGGGGCACATTTTATTTTATTGAGTCAGACTTGAAGCTGTCTAAGCTTAGTGCAGGCTGCATTACAGTTCTCAACTTTGTTGCAGAATACAGCTTCCATCTGTCAAACTCCACCGCTGAAGATAACTGAGGGAAAAGGTTGGTAAGCTTGGAGCACTTTGCTGAATGGAAACCTGACAAAGGAATCCAGATCTTAGATCTCAGATCTTTAAATTTTATTTATTTAATAGTGGCATTTATCTGCATGTTTGTATGTGTATGTCCTATGTGTCTGTTTAGAACTAGGAGGGCAGAAAGGGCATTAGATTCCCTGGAACTGGAGTTACAGATGGTTGTGAGCCACCATGTGGGTGCTGGGAACTGAACCTGGGTCCTCAGCAAGAGCAGCAAGTGCTCTTAACCTCTGAGCCATCTCTCCAACTCCAGGATCTCAGTTTTTGCTTGCTTGTTTTGTTTTGTTTTGTTTTGTTTTGTTTTTTTGAGACAGGGCTTTTCTGTGTAGCCTTGGCTGTCCTGGAACTAACTCTCTTTGTAGAGCAGACTGGCCTTGAACTCACAGAGATCTGCCTGCCTCTGCCTCCTCTTGAGTGCTGGGATCACAGGTGTGTGCCACCGCTGTGCCCCAGCTTGGATCTCAGGTTTGTGTGACACCGCGCCCCAGCTTGGAGCTCAGGTTTTTGAAGGGCAAAGAGGTAGGAGTCCTGGCAATTCACAACAAGGTGTGCTTTCTTGCTGGAAGATTCAGGGAGACCACTTCTTATGTTACAAGCAGCCTATCTCCCCTCAGTGAGAATGGCTGTCATCAAGAAAATATGGTGCCAGTTATAGTGGCACACGTCTTTAATGCCAGCACTTGGGAGCTAGAGGCAGTAGGATCTCCGAGTTCAAAGCCAGCCTGGTCTACGGGACAGCCAGAGCTATTACACAGAGAAACCCTGCCTTGGGGTGGGGCAGAAGAAAAGAAAACACGACAACAAATGCTGTCTAGAAGAACATTTATTTACTGTGGTAGAAATTTAAACTTGTGCAAACCCTGGAAATCAGTATGTAAGTTCCTCAAAAAACCGAAAGAGGAACTACCTACCATCTGACCTATTTGTACTACTTTGGTTGTATACTTGGGACCCTCTACCACTATGTCACAGGGACGCTTACACGCTCATGTTCATAAATACTATTCACAACAGCCAAGAAATGGAACCAGCCTAGAGTTCTAGCTGCAGACAAAGGGGTAAAGAAAATGTGATATATATATGCACAATGGAATTTTATGGCCTTTAAATGAAACCACGACATCTGCAGGAAAATGGATGCAAGTGGGAATGATGTTAAGCAAAATAAGCCAATCAATTACCACATTTTTTGCTTATACGTAGAAAGCAAATGTGTGTGTGTGTGTGTGTGTAGGTCATAAAACTGGAAGGGGAGTGCTGAAGAGATGGCTCAGAGGTTAAGATAACCAGCTGTTCTTCTATAAGACCCATGTTCAATCCCCACCATCTATATGGTGGCTCACAACTGTCTGTAACTCCAGCCGTAGGGGATCTGACACCTTCTGGCTTATGTAGGCACTGGGCATATGTGTTGGATGGACATACTTGCAGGCAGACACCCTGCACATAAAAATTAAAACAATTTTTTTTTGTTTTGTTTTTCGAGATAGGGTTTCTCTGTGTTAACCTTGGCTGTCTTGGACTTGCTTTGTAGACCAGGCTGGCCTTGAACTCACAGTGATCCGTCTGCCTCTGCCTCCCGGCAAAGTAAATATTTTTAAATTTTTGATTTTATTTTTACCGGGTGTGTAAGGTGAAGAGGGAGGTGGAGAGGGATGATGGGAAAAGTATACTGACACACGCTGTTTACGAAAATGCTAACCTAAATTATTGTCTAGTTTTTACTTTCATGTGTGTGTGCCATGCACTGGCAGAGGCCAGAAGGAGGTGCCAGATCCTCTGAGCAGCTCAGAATCGCCTGGCATGGATGTGGGGAACTAAGCTCAGGCCCTCTGGAGGAGCAATACTTGTTCTTAACTGATGAGCCATAGCTCTGTGTCCCCTCCCATGGTTTAAGAAGTTGCCCCAGCTCTTTTAACTTTGCTTTAATTAACCTTTTCTTTTGAGACAGGGTTCCACATAGCCTCAGGTTATCCTGGAATTCATTCTGTAGCTGAGACTGAACTTGAACTTGTGATCCTCCTGCCTCTGCATCCTGTATGATCGGATAGCTGGCGTGTGCCGTCATGCCTGGCCTATGTTGTGCTGGAGAATCTAACCCAGACCTTCACAAACGCTAGGCAAGCGCTCTGCCAATGGGGCTGTGCCCTCTTGCTCAGCTTTCCCCATTTCTGGGGTGAAAAAAATGTAAATTAAAATGTACCGTTGGAGTCAGGTACGGTAGCTCACACCTGCAGTTCCTGCCCTTGGGAGTCCGAGGCATGATGGTCAGCACAAGTTCAAAGTCAGCTGCTGTACGGTATGAGGCTCTGTCTCAAAAACAACAGAAGTTGGGGCGGGGGGCGGGGGGGAGGGAGTGGCACACAATTTTAGTCCTAACACTTAGGAGACAGAGGTGGTCAGACCTCTGTGAATTCAAATTCAAGCCCAGCTCGGTTCAAACGGCCTACCCAGACATTCACAGTGAGACTTGAGATTAACAGTGAGGCTCTGTCTCATAAACAAAACCAATAATAAAAAATAAAAGGGAAGGGGCTGGAAGGATAGCTCAGTAATTAAGAACACTTCTATTATTCCAGATGACTGGAGGTCAGCTCCCAATACTGTTCACAATCACTCGTGACTCTATAGTAGTGGGTTCTCAGCCTCCCTCACGCTGTGTGGCCCTTTAATCCAGTTCCTCCTGCTGTGGCAACCCCCAACCATAACATTATTTTGTTGCTACTTCATAACTGTAATTTTGATACTACTCTGAGTTGTAATGTAGATATCTGGTAGGCAGGATATCTACTATGTGACCTCCAAAAGGTTCTCAACCTACACTGAGATTGAGAACCACCACTCTAGAGCCAGGGAACCTGATGCCCTCTGCTGGCCTCTGAAGGTACTTGCACACATGGCATACATTGATTAAAAACACACACCTGAACTTAAATTAAAAAAAAAAAAAGAATCTTTTAAAAATTTACTTCTGGTATCCTATAAACACAGTTATGACCATAAATATGCTTTCACTAGACTATACGAACTGTTTGGAAGAACTTGAGTCTCAGCAATAAATATATCCTGACTCCGATTCTAACATTATTTTATAACATTACAAATATTTTGGTTCTTCTGTTTGAGATAACACATTATTTGTGCCTATATGTTTTGTTTTTCTCTTTTGGGATCAAACCAAAGCGTTGAAGTTGATAAACACATGCTTTACCACTAGGATATATCCCCTGCCACCAAAAATAAATAAATAAATAAATAAATAAAATAAAAATAAAAATAAAAAAATTTTAAAAATAAATGTTTTTAAAGCATATTTTTAGTTTTTTGAACTTAAGTAGGGTTTTCTTGTGTATGTAAGATTTCCATGCAAGGGCTGGGTATGGTGGACAGGCCTGTAATCCCAGTGCTCAAGAGCCCAAGCAGGAAGGCTACTGCCATTTAAAGGCCAGCCTAAGCTATAGTAACAAAACCCCAGCATGTTAAACACACCTGTACCAGCCTGTGGGAGGGGGAAGCAGAAGGATTGGAAGTGTAGGGCCAGCCTTGGCTACATAGCACACTACAGGCTGACCCTATAGGCCGTCATGAGGCCCTATTAAACATTTTGCTTTAGTATATATCCTCAAATAGTATATATTCTTCACATTCTGCTGATTCATTGAGTTATTCTCCAAATATCTGTGTAAATTGGAAGGTCATTACTATCTGTCCTCTCTGGTTAATTGAGTGATACCTAAAGGGCACATCACCTGTCTCCCCCAGATCTTGGTGCTAATGTTGTCTCTTTCTTTGGAATGGCTGTATTGCTACGTGGGACCTCACCTATCTAATACAGGACTTCTGTTTATTTGTTTGTTTGAACAAGTTCTCACTGTGCAGTCTAGACTGATATTAAATTCGTGAACCTTCTCTCTCAGCCTTCTGACTGGTGAATTAAAAGTGTGAGCCATCACCTCAGACCTAACACATCATTTCTGTCACCATGAGCAGTCTTTTTTTAGACAGCATAGTTGTTTCAGATATCGCTGTCCCTAAATGTCAGTATAGTATAGCTTTGCTAAACTGTCAGGTTTGCTTCTTCCATTAAGAAAGCCATCCAAGGCTGGAGAGATGGCTCAGAGGTTAAGAGCACTGGCTGTTCTTCCAAAGGTTTTGAGTTCAATTCCCAGCAACCACATGATGGCTCACAACCATCTATAATGAGATCTGGTGCCTTCTTCTGCCATGCAGGTAGAACACGGTATATATAATAAATAAATAAATCTTTAAAGAAAGAAAGCCATCCAAGGGGTTGGGACTTAGCTCAGTGGTAGAATGCTTGCCTAGCAACAGTAAGGCCTTGGGTTCTGTCCTCAGCTCTGGAAAAAAAAAAGTCACGCAAATCATTAAAGATTACTTTTACTATGTGAACTAGCCCTTTAAAAAGTACTCATTCCACGGTTATCCCCAACGGGTTTCAAATGGCACCCTTTCATCCTTGTTTTGTGCTCCAGCCCATGTTAAATTATCTCCTTATTGTGCATGGCTTTTACAGACTCAGTCTTTCCTGTCCAAGGTGAATGGTACTGCTTTGAAAAGGCCTTTCCCCTGGTGAGATCTTGTTGCTGATGATACAACACACTTTGGCTGCAGAACAAGGAGAAATCAATTTGGAACTGACCTGAAAACCTTCTCCCTGCTGGCCAGCTTTCATAGTGCTGGAAGCCTCACCAGGGAAAAACAGTCCTCAGTGAACTTACCCAGCAGTGGACTGTGCATATTACAATGCCAACCTGTCAGGCAAGATGTGCCCTGCAACAGTGGCATAACTATTGTGGGGATAACCAACCGTTTCCTGCTTGGATTTGAGGCCTCTACAGGAGAGAATTCATGCTTGGTACTATGGTAGAAAGCTCATTGCCCTAGAGGGAACCTCTAACTGTTTCCTAAATGGACCTTCTGTCAAACTGCCTTCTAAATAGTTGCATTTATAGTCATATATAAGTGCTGCTCTCAACCTGAGTGAGTCAGGGTAGCTTTTTTTCCCCTCAGTAAGCAGTAGTCAATGCAGAGACTTATAACTGGTCAAAGTGCTGAAAGCAAGGAACTGTTGAGTGATTATCCCTCAATGGGACATTTATATCAGTCCTCTTATGCACCCATTCAAGGACGCCAAAGAGGAGGGGCAGACACATTGTAAGAGTCACAGGACAGGGAGGAATGTTGTGAAATGCTTTCTCTTGGACATGGCATGACTGTGGCACTCATGACAGCTGTGCTTACCAGCATTAGACCTGCCTGAGATCAAGTCAGACAACATTCTAGCACAGAGGGGAGAGGAGTCATGAGGCTTTCCCACAGCTGAGGAACTATTGGCAACCCATGAATGCAATTGATGGGAGGAGGAGACATTTTTCTCTAGTAGTGTGTGTGTTGTTAGGCTGCCCATGCTCCAGTGGGTGGCTCCACAGTCACATGCACATAGCACTAACTGTATTCAGTGGGCTTTAAAAAGAACAGGATGTCTGTAATCCCAGCACTCAGGAGGCAGAGGCTGGGGGGATCACTGTGAGTTCGAGGCCAGCCTGGTCCACAAAGTGAGTCCAGGAAGGTAGGGGGAGAAAGTATGACGGGAACTCAGGGGAGTGGTCAGAGGAACTTATATTGGATATGATCAAAATACATTATACACATGTTTGAAATTGTCAAATTGCCAAAAAATAAATGTAAAATGTTTAAAAATACTCATCACACACATGTATGCACACACATCACATGCACACATCATGCACACACACATGCATGCACATGAGCACAGAGAAAAGGTCTTAGCCCAGTATGATGATCTATGCCTGTGATCTCAGTGCTCAGAAGGTGGACAGGGCAATCAGGAGGAGCTCAGAGCAGCCTGGGCTGCGTGAGATGCCCTGACTCAAACCCTCTAGTGAAATCCACAGGTATTAGGCACATGGTGGAGTTGGGTGTCTGCTGGGCTGATCCCATACTGTCACTGTGCTTCCTAAGGCACTCACCTGAACGGTCTCTGTGCATCTCCTCATGAGTCACAGTTTGCTTGTCTATTTTGCTTTGTTTTGATAGTGCTGGGGATTGAACAAGAGCCTTGTGTATGCTAGCCAAGACATTCCAACTGAACGCATCCTTGGCCTTTTTGCTTATTTTATTATTATTATTATTATTTAATTTTTTATTTGGTTTTTCAAGACAGGGCTTCTATGTGTTGCCTCGGCTTTCCTGGACTAATTTTTTAGACCAAGTTGGCCTCAAACTCACAGAGATCCACCTGACTCTGCCTCCCGAGTGCTGGGACTAAAGGCGTGCGCCACCATGCCCGGCTTTTGCTTGTTTTTTAATCTGAGTGGATTGAATAGTCGCCCTCTTACACCAGGCTGGCCTCAAACTCACAGAGATCTGTCTGCCTCTGTCTCCTGAGTGTTGGGATTAAAGGCATGCGCCATCATGGTCTGCTGTTTATTCATTTTCAAGAGAGTACGTTGGGGGCTAGAGTGATTGCTCAGAGGTTAAGAGCACTGGCTATTCTTCCAAAGGTCCTGAATTCAATTCCCAGCAACTACATGGTGGCTCCTGGCCATCTGTAATGGGATCTGCTGTCCTCTTCTGGCCTGTAGGTATACTGTAGAATACTGTAGATTAAATAAATAAATAAATAAATAAATAAATAAATAAGCAGAAGGAGAGAGAGTGTGAGCAGGGGTGCGTGGGGGTGAGGGTTCGTAGGGAATTATTCTTTTCCTCGCTTAGTTTTATCTTGGGAAACGCCAGGCCCTGGCTTGTCTCCTTACTTGGGATCCTTTCTCAATCAGCTTGGAATCTGTTGACCATCTTTGTTCTTCTTCAAGCAGATGAGGTCCAACCACCTGCTTCTTGCCTCTTCCTCCCCACTTACGGTTTCCAGAGGGCAAATCCTACCTCCTCTTCACCAGCTCTCTTTCCTCTCTGCCCTAATCTGCCCCACACTGTGGGCATGGAGGTGTGGGCTAGCTACCCTTGCTTGGCTCTCCCAGTCCACCTCACCAACTCCCCCTGTTTCTACCCCTGAGTCTGGATGTCTGGCCCTCCTGGCCGCTCAGCTCCTCTGCTCTGCTCTGCCCATGCCTGAGACACACTTCCCTAGTTTCACTAACCGCCTCCAGGGCATCCAGATCCCCAGGCAACCCAAGGCATTTGTTTTGGTTCCACAGGTGCTATCACTAAGCTCAGAGGTCATTTGTGGGGAGTTAGGGGGAGGCTGGTGACAGAATTAGACCCTTCTGGTACCCTTCAAGGGAGCTGCCTCCCCAGCTTCTCCTTTTCAGTGCCTCTGGCAGACAGGTGTTCCCTCCACTGGTAGTAAATGCCTGAGTATTTTTACCCAGTATTCCATAAACAAAGTGACAATGTTATTGGAAATGTCATTGCAACAAGGCGTATGAGTAATTGTCCCCATTAATCATTTTGCCAAAGAAAACAAGTTGCCATCCAAGCTTGTTTAGAGAGATGCTTGCTATGTGAAGGAAGAAAGTTCAGGCATCTCCCCAAAAGCTCCCTGTCAAGACTGGAATGACGTATAGCCAGTGTTCTGGTGTGTTTGAAAGTAAACCCTTCCGTATGCAAGGCAGTGCCAGCTGTGCAGTCCACACTGAATGAGTCCTTACAGAAATCTCAATGCCAAAGCTGTGGAGAGTGAGGCCTTTCCACCGGGACTGGGGATTCAAGAGAGGTAGAGGTTATACCCAGTTTGTCTCTGTATCAGGAAACACCATCACTACAAAGACACCCTTCCAGGGCAAGCAAGATGGCTCAGGGGATAAAGATGTCTGCTGCCAAGCCTGATGACCCTAGTTGGCCCTCTCTGACCTATATGATGGAAAGAGAGAACTGATTCCAACAAATTGGCTATCTCCTGATTTTCATATGCTGGAAACACACATACACACACACACACACACACACACACACACACACACACACAGAGAGAGAGAGAGAGAGAGAGAGAGAGAGAGAGAGAGAGAGAGAGACAGAGAGACAGAGAGAGAGACAGAGAGACAGAGAGACAGAGAGAGACAGAGAGAGAAAGACAGAGAGAGAGAGAGAAACAGAGAGAGACAGAGACAGAGACACAGAGAGACAGAGAGAGGGAGAGAGAGAGACAGAGAGAGAGAGAGACAGAGACAGAGAGAGAACCACACCAATAAAACTAACTAAACACTGAACTGGGTCTTTGCCCTCAGGGAGAACTCAAGGAGCTATGGTGGGGATTTAGAGATTTACTTAAATTCTTACAAATGAGTGTTTAAGGAATAACTGCCGGGTAGTGTTAAGTTGGGTAATACATGTATAAATAAAAACAGAGAGGAACTATGACAAGTCTCTTGAAAGTCCAATGTATAAGCCAAGTCTTAAAAAAGGAATACAAGTTTTTAAAGCAGGCAAGTAGACAAATATTTGCAAAGTCACAGTGGCATGAAGTAGGGTGGGAAACTGCAAACAAGTAGGTTTGGGTGTAACAGGCATTAGTAGGTAAAAAACAGTCAAGAGCTAAGAGCACAAAAGTGGACAAGTGACAGACAATGAAGCACTTCAAATGGCAAGCTCAGGAGAATGTATTTGATTTGAAGGCAATTGGGGGCCACTGAGGACTTGAACATGGGAGTGACAATTGTCTCACATGTACTTAGCATTTCTTGTTTTGCTCAGGGCAGTTTATATTATGTTTGATCATGCATGTGATGGGATGATATACAGAAACAAACGCTATAGTGTGAGGGGCTGGCGCAAAGTGACTGCTTCAATAATCCACGCCTGGGTAGGAACTCTGATGTATGTTTCACCCATGACCAGTGACTTACTTCCTGTCAGGCATTTTCTGTCACACTAGAGCAACAAGTAACAAGTGGCTATTGAGCTATCGCCCCAGATAAACAGCACAGCTACATGACACCACCCACTATACATTTCCAGACATCTGCTCAGCTCTCCCTTCATGCCAAATTATAAGCTACTCTACTGTAATACCCCTGAAAAATAACAATAGCTTTGTATGTTTGTGTCCTTGTGTGGAGGAAGAAGAACCTAGGGCCTGTGCATGCTGGGCAAAACCATTCCGTCGCTGAGCTGTACTCTAATCATTTTGGGGTGGTGGTGGTAATGGGAGGGTCTCCTGGATGGCCTCAATTTCAGTATGTGGCTGAAGATGACCTTGGATTCCTGAAACTCCCATATCTACTCTCCGAGAACTGGGCTTGTATGCACATACCACTGTGTGAAGCTTCTCGCTTTGTTTTTAGTCAATAACACACATTAGACACTATTCATATCTGTTGGGTAGAACACCATATGTTCCTTTTCTCTTTCAGAATCCCCGCTTTTTGTTATGTTTTATTAATACAGACATGTAGAACTTTAATGGTTTATCTCTCTGTTCTTGTGTGAATGCATGTGTTAGAGTTTGAGTGGAAGAACCATATCACACGTACACTTCGATTTCTGCTTTCCTTTATTTAGGTTTATTTTATTATCGTATGTGTATGAGTGTTTTGCTGGCATGTATGTAAATGCATACATGTTTGCATGTATGTAAGTACTCCCTGTAGGTACCTGGTGCTCTCATTGGTCAGAGAGGGTGTCAGGTCCCTTAGGACTGGAGTGACAGAGGATTGCCAGCTCCCATATGAGAGTTGAACCTAGGTTCTCTGCAAAAGCATCAAGTGTAAACTAGGTGTTGTGGTGCATGCCTTTGTTTGTCATACTTTCATTTTTATATTTAAGTATTAACCTGACACTGATTTATTTACTTACTTATTTTGAGAGATGGTTTTGCTATCTACCTTAGGCTGGCCTTGAGCTCTCTATGTAGCCTAGGTTAGCCTAGAATCTGTAGCAGTCCTCCTGCTTAGTGTGCTGAGTGCTGAATTACAGATGTGTGCCACTATGCTCTGTTCTGGGATTTATTTTTTATCAAAGAGAAAACAATACAGCATTGCTATCCATTTGCTTTTACATTTTGGTCATAATGTCACTCAGTGAGCATTTTTCCTACTTATTTGGAATGTGTTATGTGTAGTATTGGGGACCTGAACCCGGTGCCCTGTGCATACTAGACAACTGCTCTGCTGCGAAGTCACCCACCAGCCCTGAATGCTCCTTTTAGTATAAACTAATTTTGTTGGTCTGTGGGTCCATTTGTGGACTGTCGAGTATCTCTTCCCACTGACGTGCCCTGTCTGGTTTTGCTTGTAACAGCTGTCTTAATTAGTGCAGTTTTAGAAGATATTTTGAAATCTGATGGAACTAATTTCCTTTCATCATTCTCTCCTTGTTTATATTTCCAGATGGTCTATATTCATGTTCTAATATAAAATTTAATTGTATGCTTGTTTGATCAGAGTTACAATGGCTAGTAAGACGATTTCATGACTCATAAGGGCCAGTACCATTTGGATTGTTGTTTTACTTCTCAATATTACAGTGTAAACATTCCTAATGAGACTTTTAGTCACTCCTGTTTTTCTGATTTGTTCACAATTATTACAAGCCCTTGTGTTTCCTCAGTTGGCTGTTGGTTGAAAACCACTGGACAATATTCTCATGTTGATCAGCCACCATACCAAGCCTTCTCTGGTGCAAAAGAGCGGGCAGCACGGGATCCATCAGTATGGATGTGAAGACTTGCAGTTGTCATCTGTCTCATCCCACAGTCCCAGCAAGTTCAGGGCTCTGCAGGCAATCTTGCCTCACTACTTTCCCCTTCTGCCCTCTTTTGTCTATACGTGGTTCAAAGATGCAGGTTTTCAGCCTTGCAAAACAGGGAGGTTTACCAAAAACTACAGAGCAAAACACTTAGAATCCTGGTAACTGCAAATACTTTGGCTACATTCTAGTCCTTGTGTGATCTATCACAGACTGTGAATCCGCTTCCTCCTTGGCCTCCCACTTACTGAAGTCCTCGCAAGCCTCTTGAAACATGTGTGAGTCACAAGTAGGGGGTTCAGAAATGAAAAGACAGAAAATTCCACAATTAAAGCCAGAAGGAAATGATGAGGAGCTGGCTGCCAAGCTCTGTCCGTCCTCATCCTCAGCTACCCTCCCTCCACCCCCTCTAGATATCCATCAAGCTAAAGGGTCAAAGCTGGCAGACTTGTCCACGGAACTGGCCAAGAGAACGTTTCAGTTAGGCTTCTGACTCCTAACTCTCCATGCACCCTGAAGCTTAAGATAAGGGCTCTTGTATTTTACTTCTTGTAACTAACTTTAGGTAAGTGCTATTTATTTTAACTGCTAACCACTGGAAAGGTGGAGGAAGAGAAACTAACAGACCTGCGATGAACTAGGGCAGAAGCACAGAGCAAGGCATGATGGGACATCCTTTTACTTACAGCGCTTGGGAGTGGGAGGAAGGTTACTGTGATTCTGAGTTCAGCCTCTCTATTTGTTTTTTTTTTGTTTGTTTGTTTGTTTTGTTTTTTGAGACAGGGTTTCTCTGTGTAGCCTTGGCCATCCTGGACTCACTTTGTAGACCAGGCTGGCCTCGAACTCACAGCGATCTGCCTGCCTCTGCCTCCCGAGTGCTGGGATTAAAGGCATGCGCCACCACGCCCGGCCCAGTTCAGCCTCTCTATATACCAAGTTCTGTTTTCCCTCCCCCACTTTTGTTTTGTTTTGTTTTTTGTTTTCAAGTTAAGGTTTCCCTGTGTAGCCCTGGCTGTTCTGGACTCTTTCTGTAGACCAGGTTGGACTCCGACTCAGAGATCCACCTGCCTCTGCCTCCCAAGCGCTGGGATTAAAGGTGTGTGCACCACCATCGCTGGGCATGTACCAAGTTCCTGATCATCTAGGACCACAAAGGGGAACGTTGTCTCAAAAAACAAGTGGTTGTATGCTAAAGAGATGGCTCAGCAGTTAAAAGCATTGGCTGCTCTTCCAGAAGACCCAGGTCACAATCATCTGTAATTACAGTTCCAGGCGATCTACTGCCTTCATCTGACCTCCACAGCTACCAGGCATGACACGCAACATGCAGGCAAAGCACCCATATACAAATTTTTGTTTGTTTTTTGAGACAGGGTTTCTCTGTGTAACATCTGTGGCTGTCCTGGAACTTTCTGTAGACCAGGCTGGCTTCCAACTCAGAGATCTGCCTGCCTCTGCCTCCTAAATGCTGGGCTTAAAGGCGTGCCCCACCATGTCCCGCTTACTTAGAAGAATTTTTAAGCAGATGAATGGCAGGTGGTAACCAGAAGAGACCCATATGTAAATTTCATGATAATAACCCTACCAAAAAATATGAAGCAATTTTGAAACTAGTCTGGTTAATAAAAGCTGGTGAGATTCTTGTCATCTATATTCTAGAGGACCATCATACTTATAAGAGTGACAAGAAGGTATCTCTACCCAGTGTTTGAAATTGGAGTCCCAGACAGTTGAGTTTTTGTAATGGAAGGATGGCCCCAGGAACACTGCCGGAAATCATTTTAAGGGAACTGAGGCTGGCAGGAGGGGGACGTTAAATGTCTAGGTCAGTGACAGCAGTGTTTTGACTTAGGTTAGCAGGAGAGCTGGTATTGAAGACAAAGCCAGCATATGTGCTTGAAGAGACACAATGGCTTAAAGAGACAGCAATGAAAACATGCTATTGAGGGAGGAACACAAATGACCAGGGACTCCCCTTCAAACCCCCAGTGCCCCCCAATTGTGTGTTCTGAAATTTGTGGCTTCTTGCTGAGGCCATGAATCTTAAAAAAAAAATTATTATTATTGTTGTTGTTGTTGTTGTTTAATTGTTTTGCCTGCATGTATGTAAATGTTATGCACTTGTGCCTGGGCTTTTGGAGGTCAGAAGAGGGCACTGGATACCATGGAACTGAAGTTACAAATTATTGTAAACATGTGGGTGCTGGGAACTGAACCTCGTCCTCTGTAAGAGTAACAAGAGCTCTTAACCACAGATCCATCTCTTTGATCTTTGTTTTTCTAAGATTTTTTTTTTAAGTGTATGTGTGTGTCTGCATACCACAAGTGTGTGAGTGTCTGAGGAAGACAGAGAGGTTGAATCCCGGAAGCTGGCAGTTGTGAGCGCCCAGCATGGGAGCTAGGAACTGTACTTGGGTCCTCTGGAAGAGTAACAAGTGCTCTTAACCGCTAACCGACTCTGTAGTCCCTTATGATTCCTAATGTCTGCTTAATTTCTGAGTCAGCAGGGATGGCAAGCCAAGTCTGTGTCTGAGGAATGAGAAACTACGATGTGGGTGGCATTACCTCTAAGATGTCCCATCAGTCTTAAAGAGCTCTCTTACTACAGCAATCTGATCTAAGACTCTTCCTTATCATCAGCCTTCCTCCCCCGCCCCCCACTCTCCTTTCCTGCCATCCTTCATTCCATAATTCATAAGGATTAGACCTATATCATGGCCCAGTGGCTCTCCTAGGGCACCTGGACATGTACATAATAGTGGGTGAGCTCTGAGCCTCTAGAGTCACAATAACGTGGTGAGAATTAAATTCTATCTACCCTAGGTAGATATTCAAATTTCAAGCGAGAAATTTGACATGTTAAATATAGTGCTCAGGCTGGTAACGGTGGCATGGTTGGTAGCATTTACTCAGCGTGCATGAAGCCCTGGCTTTGATCCTCTATATAAACTAGGTGTGGTGGTACATGACTATAATTTCAGCACTTGGGAGGCAGAAGCAGGGGGATCAAGGCCACCCTTGACTATATAGGCTAGCCTGAGCAGACATAAGACCACGTCTCAAAAAAAGAGAAAAGAAAAATGAAACAAGGGGTGGAGGAATAGTTGAGGTAGAAGAGTTGCCTAGCATGAACAGGACTGTGTTTAACTCTTGAAAATCATGACAATTGTGAGGAGTAAGTCAGTAGAGTTTGTTGTGTAAATTGTTCTGCAGAGCATCCGGAGCATCGCAAGGACTTGGTAAATGGCAGCCAGTCTGACTAGCTATGAAGAACGAAGAAACAGGAGTCAGAGATTAGGTGTCAGGCTGCTTGCAATATATAAAGCCATCATAAATATCTTATCCAGGCGTTAACTGTCCTTTTGCATGTAGCAGATATCCTCCTTGTGGTATAAAGAGATTAGGAAATCCGTTCCTTCCTACTTCTGAAATTCTTGACTTCTCCAGGCTGTCTGTCTGTCTGTCTGTCTGTCTGTCTGTCTGTCTATCTATCTATCTATCTATCTATCTATCTATCTATCTATCTTATGTATACAATGAATGTCCTGCCTGCATGTGTGCCTGCTCGCCAGGAGAGGGCACCAGATCTCATTATAGATGGTTGTGAGCCACCATGTGGTTTCTGGGAATTAAACTCAGGCTTTATGGCTAGTAGAAAATAAGCTATTAATTTATACACCAAAAACAAACAAACAAACAAACAAAAAACCTATACATAACTCATTCAGGGCTGGAAGGATGTCTCAGTTGGTAAAGTGCTCAGTGTGCAAGCAGGAAGACCTGCCTTTGACCCTAGCTCCCACGTTAAAAAGCATACACCTACTATGCTAGTGCTGCTAGGGTGCAAACAGGAGGGTCCCTGGGGGCTTGTTGGCCATCATTCTAGCCAAACTGATTGGCTCCATGTGTGCTGAGAGACAAGAAAATAAAGTGGAAAGTGATTAAGGTTGACCTCTGACCGCCACATGCACACATGTGTGCACATGTCTGAGCTCATTCCCTCAACAACCCCCACCTCCGCCACAGTACACTCTGGAGTTCTAGCAGGTAGCTTTGTTTGTTGTTTTTGTTTTTGTTTTTCTTTTTTTCTTTTGGTGTTTTGAGACAGGGTCTCTCTGTGTTAGCCTTGGCTGTCCTGGACTCACTTTGTAGACTAGTCTGGCCTCGAACCTGCAGCTATTCTCTTGCCTCTGCCTCCTGAGTGCTGGGATTAAAGGCGTGAGCCACCACGCCCAGCACAGGTAGCTTTTTATTACATTATTTTAGCCATCCCTACTTCCTGCAGGAATATTCTTCTGCATTATGCAAGAAAGACCCATTTTTTTTTAGAGCAATGTCATACAAAAAGAAAATCAGCCACCCTTAAAAAACTAGGTGAGTGGGCTAGAAAGATGGCTCAGATGTTAAGAGCACTGGTTGCTCTTCCAGAGGTCCTGAGTTCAATTTCCAGCAACCACATGGTGGATCACAACCATTTATAATGAGATCTGCTGCCCTCTTCCGGCATTCAGGTGTACATGCAGACACAACATTGCTAACATAATAAATAAACAAATCTTAAAAAAAAAAAAAACCTAGGTGAGTGGAATTCTAAGTTAGATCATTTTCATAAATAGAGCCTTATTTAGAATAGTTTAGCTGTAAAGTAAATAAAAATGTAAAAGGTGGAGGTGGAGCAGGGGAGCTGAGAGATGGCCTCTGAGTTAAGAGCACTGGCTACTCTCCCAATGGAACCCAGTCAAACTCCCTGTACTCACATAGTGGCTCACAGCGATCTATAACTCGAGTTCTGGGAGATTAGATATCTTCTGGTCTCCATGAGCAATGTGCAAACATGGATCACAGACATACATGAAGGCACAAAGTTGAAGTTATTTTTATAAAACAATGTTTGTTTCTCTTAGCTTATTTCTTAACCCTGCTATCACACAAATAATTTTCTCATACAAGGCTTCACAGCGCAATCTTGAGCAGTTTAAGTCTGTTTTTAACCTTCTATGCTCTTTTGTCTCACTCCCAGATACCATCCCAGCGATTTTTGCACTTTGTAGCTTTCCTCAGCTCCCGGTGCTTCCTCCTGATCTTCCTTGGACCCACCCATGGCTGAATCACCTTGCTGAATCCCTTACTTCCTCCCCTGGCTGGCAGGAAGTCCAGCCCTATTCTCTCCCCTGCTCATCGACTTATTGACATAACAGGAGGACAGTTGAGGAGCAGAGTTTACACAACATTTAGACAGTAAATTCTCAGAACAAAGCTTGCAACCAGACATGAGGGATAAAGAAATCAGCATTTAAACTATACAATTAGCATTTGTGCCTACATAAAATAAAAACAAAAAAATTAAAGAAGAGAATAGGTTAGTTGTTAAACATGAGATCTCAGACATTCTGTAAAGTATACACTACAAAGGATTTTCTTTGTTCTCAAAAAATGTTAGTAAAATTCAGATGTTCCAAATTCAAACTCTAGACAGAAATAAGGCGTTAAAGCTAACAGAATGGAATTGAAAAGCAAAATGTAAGCTGAACAAAAATTTAAGAAATTTATTGGGATGGAAAAAAATTCGATCCAAGCAGTGGTTTATATGAAAAAAATTATGTGTTTTAGGTTAACCACCAGCTCCACCAATAGCCAACAGTGCAATTTCAGCTCATAGAACAAGGGTGTACTCTATTCTAATACCAAGAGACTTATTTTCCTCTCCTGTTAAGTTAAAGCTATGATAGATGATAGATGATTTGCAAACTCTAAACCCCCCGCCCCACCCCACCCCCTTTTTTTTTTGATAGGGGTTTTCTGAGTAGCCTTGGCTGTCCTGGACTCGCTTTGTAGAGCAGGTTGACCTCAAACTCAACAGAGATCCCCCTGCTTCTGCCTCCTCAAATGCTGGGATTACAGGTGAGTGCCACTGTGCTCAGCATAAACTATTTTTACAAGTATAATTATATGACCTAGAAGTTCTAATCTCGTAAGAGGCAGGAGAATTGCTATAAGTTGGTGTATAGCCTGATCTATATAACCTGGGCTACATGAGAGCCTGCCTTAAAACAAAACAAAACAAAACAAAACAAAACAACAACAACAACAAAAAACCCCAAACCCAAACAAACCAAACCAAAACACTCAAAAGACAAAACCCACCCATAGGAAAAATCTGTAGGTTAGTGAAAGTTGGTTTGTCTGCTTCGCTTTGTACTTTTTGGGAAGTGGAGGGTCTGCTTGTGATTCCCTGACCTTAGATGCCTATTCAAATGAGTGTGGAGATGGAACAGCCCTTCTTACACATCTATTTCATACCATGGGAAGCTTCACACAAAACTACTCTTCTTGAGTGACGAGCTGGAGCAACCAGTTTTTCCTGAAGTCTGCCTGATAAATACATTTCTGATGAGCTGGCCTGTCATCCTGCTGCCTTGTGATAGTTTGCAGGACCCATCCCTAGCCGACTGGCTGCCTGTTGGCATTTGGTAACCAAGGATTTCAGAGGAAGGCATCAAGGTCATTGTGAGGCAATGATGGAAAGGCCTAGAAGGGCCGGGCATACAGGAGCCTCAACTAAGCCTTGCCAGAAGAAGGCTGAGGGTGGGCATGGACGCGAGCTTCGGCCACAGTGTAATGAGCTGGCTGACATGGTTTGTGGGTAACCAATGAGCTGCCTCACTCCACCAAGGCTGCTCCCACTGCCTTCTAAACTATAAACTGGCATTTCCAGATATTATAAGCATCTATAAAAAGTCTGTAAAACAGATCAAATCTTTGGGGAAAGTTCCAATAAAAATAGAATTTCAAACTGTTGAGCCAGTGCCTTTGTCTAGCTGATAAAGATTTGGAGGGCGGGTCAGAAAGCTCATCTTTCTCTCTGGTTCCCCAGTGGACCAAGTGTATGCTCTTGGGCAAACCAGTTAGCAACTCTGGGCCCCGTTCCCTTACTTTAGGATAAGGGGGAACCTGTCATGCTACTCCGGAGACAGGAGGAACACACTTAGGCTGTCCTGGTTTGTGGAGGACATGTGACTTAGGGACGGGTTATATGGCCTGTGGAAAAGCATTGGGTATAGATTAGCAGGTGACCTCTGTGATGTCAGTCAGACGTGGGCCCTCGAACCTTAAAGGACATGTCCGAAAGGCAGCAACAAGCAGGAGCTGAAATGACAGGACCCCCACTTCTTGTCTCAGGAAAGCCCCTTCTAGGTGTTGGCTGACGTGTTAGTCTCACTTTCTTAATGCTGCCAGGCAGAAGAGGTCACAGAGGGTGGGGCACTGGCCAATGTGTCATGCGCCTAATGCTTTGGGAGGAAATGGAAGGCGACCAGAAAAGCCAGAGGAGCGCTTGAGTTTGGTTTTTGTGTGTGTGTGTGTGTGGGGGGGTTGTTGTTTGTTTGTTTTGTTTTAGGCAGGATCTTAACTATGTGGTCCTAAACTTGTGATCCCCCTGCCTCAGTCTCATGCTCTGGGATTACAGGTGAGTACCACCACATTTCAGCCTCACAGGAAGAGTCTTTGTAGCAAGTTATTCATAGGCCCCGGCCCTGTTTCCTTTCCAGATTAAAAACCCCACAGGAGCCCAGGACACTGAAGCCACAGCCTCACAGCTCCTTTCACCCGCTCAGCACCACGGTTTGCCGCAGGTAGCTTAGGCTGGACCCAAACATGACAAATGGCCAACACCAGCCTGGAACTCCTCCTCCAAGGCTGCCTTCATCTCCCAAAGGCTGGGATCATAAACGTGCAAACCCACACTGATGGAAAGAAAGGTCTCTAATGCAGAGGACAAGTGGACGAGATGCTGAAATCGAAGTGTGCATTGAAATTTTCAGGGGATCAAGAGATACTTATATTTGGAAAGATACTTGTTATTATTATAGTAAATCATACTCATCATTTTAGGGCTTAAATGTACAGTGCAGTGGTGTGACCTTTTCTGATGGCCCCAGGCCTGTCCTTGTATTGATGTACACCACCCACTCTCTTATGGGAGTAAGTTCCTGAGTATTTTGTAGGGCCCATCCAAGAAGCTAGGTTTGGCTCCTCTAGGAAATACCCTAGATTATCAGAAACAACAGGAAGTTATTGTGTAGTCATCTCTCTCAGCGCTGTCATTTGCTGCTGTGTCACTGTCATTCTCATCTCTGTTGGTTCTGATCACTGGTCCTGACTCTTGTTTTGCTGGGTTTTTGTTGGGTGCTGACATTTGGCTCATTCCAACTTTTTTTTTTTTTTTTTTTTTAATTACCTTTTAGACAGGACCTCACATCACTCAGGCTGGTCTCAAACTTGCTATTTAGAAAAGACTTACCTTGAATTTTTCTGTAAAGGTTTAAAAAAAAAAACCTTCATTTTCTGTGCATGGATGTTTCGCCTTCACGTATGTCTGCGAATAATGTATGTGCAGTGAGTGCCCTTGGTGGCAATATAAGGACACTGGGTCCCCTGGGATTGGAGTTTACAGATGATTGTCAGCTGCCATGAGGGTGCTGGTGGGAATCAAACCCAGGTCCTCTGGAAGAACAGCTAGCTATTAACTGCTAGCCCATCTCTCCAGCCCTCACACTGATTTCTAGATCATCCGGCTTCTACCTCCCCAGCTCCAGGATTACAGACATTAGCCAACAAGGCCAGTTTATGGCAGGGACTGAACCCAGGGTTTGGTGTATGCTAGGCAAACACTCTACAGAATGAGCTGCGGCCCCAGGCTCTCATTCTAACTAATACTTGGCTGCTTCCTCACTGGCTGTTGTATAGCCTTTTCTGGTCAACTATGATTGACAACTTCTGCTCTCTAGCATTTGCTCTCTACCTCAGCTCCAAACCCCAAACCAGCATCCCTGGACTATATGCTGATCAGTCATTAGGTCATTGTTTTATAAAACAGATAATAACAGAGTCAAAAACTTTTTTTTTTTTGGCCACAAACCAGGTCCATGTATAGTGTTTCTATCCCTGTCAGTAACCCACTGAGTCCCTTAGACTCAAAGTCCTCTTTGCTCTCTCTTATTGCTCTCAGCCAGTCAGCCCCAAGGACAACCAGACTTTCACTCACATTTTGATGTTGTTTCCGTCTCTCCTTCTTGCCCATTTCTACCTACTTACCACCTCTAATGTCAACGGGTGTTCCATCTATTCTTTCCCTTATTTGATTTCTTGTGACCTATTTTGCTCTTAGTTCTGTTTTTCCCTCTCCCTTGCCCATGTCTATGTACTTACCATCTAGGATGTTGTCTTGTGTCTTGTCTACCCTTTCCCTCAGCCGCTTCCTATGACCAGCTAACGCTAGACCTAGACTGATGCTTATTAATCCAATCATGCCTGTTCAAAACCCCGAAGTTCTTCCCTGTCCCTCTCAAGGCTTTTTGCTTTTCTTGGGCCGTCAAATTTTTCCATAATCTGATCCTGTCTGGACAATACCTCTGCCAGGTGGCTATATTGTAATGGAAAGTTTAATGGGTTTGGAATAGAGCTGCTTTTAAACTGTAGCCCTGTATTCAATGGAATGACCTTGAGTAATTGGTTGACTCCCGGTGTCGTGGACTTCATTTGTCAAATGAGGGTAACAATGCCTATGTCACAGGAAACTTAATGAGGATTTAATGAGATAATATGTGTGGAGGCAATTTAGCATTGTGCTCAGAACCCACGTTTAAATGACTCACTTGGCTTACACCCAGACTTTTCCACTTACTAATTATGTGACCTGGAGCAAATTCCTTGACCTCTCTGGACTTAACCTTTACTTTCGTAAAATGGAGATTCTAACATGAAAGGTCTGTAGGGGGGATAAGGTTATTTAAAATATGTGAAGTGCTTAACATGGAACCCAGCACACTGTAAGCTTTAACAAGTTAAACTGTTGTTACTTCGTGGCAAAAAAAAAACAACAAAAAAAACAAAAAAAAAAACTAGTCTAATGCTTGGCATAATCATGTTTACTTAGTTTGTTAATAAATCAGCTGTGTGTGTATGTGTGTGCGCGCGCGTGTGCGCGCACGCGCGCGTTTGGTCTTTATTTTTTGATACAAGGTCCCATGTAGTTCATCCTAACCTCAAACTCTCTATGTAGCTTAGATTGAAGTTGACCTTCTGATCCTTCTTCCTCCACTTTCCAATTTCTGGGGTTACAGGCATGAACACACCGTGCTTGGGCCATGTGGTACTTCAGATGGAATCTAGGGCCTCATGCATGCTAAGCAAACACTAACTCCCCAGCCCCTGAATTAATCTCATTCATTCCTATGGTCTTCTTTCCCACGAATTCTTGCTAAGTACAGTCTCATATACCCTCCTCCAAGACAGGCTGACATGACTACCTCCGTTTTTCATGAATGTATTTTCCATTGCTCTTGCCCTTGGTTGTGGCTTTCCTCAGTTTTCAAATGCCATAATTTCTCTTTGCTGACTATCTGAATTCTCTGGTTCTGTAATGTCAATCCTAATCCTTGTCTCCATGAAACTTTCCTTCATCATTTCCAGGCTCATTCAAGTTTCACTTTCCTGAACCAATCACCTCCTCTTTTCTTTTCCTTCCTTCCTTCGTTTCTTTCTTTGTCTTCTTTTTGATGAGGTCTTGCTATATATATAGCTCAGGCCTTCCCCAAACTTGCCATCCTCCTGACTCAGCTGCCTAAATGCCGGAAATGCGACATTAGCCACCATATTTGGCTCTGGTTACTTGATTTAGTACTTGATGGTAATATCATGATGGGGAAACTTAGCTATTGTTTTCTATGTTTTCGGTTTGTCTTTAAATAGTTTGGGAAATATTCTTCAATCTAGGATTGTTTCAGAACACATACCTAACATATGGTGACTAATTTACGTTACATCTTTTTGGATCAGATTTCCATAGTATATTTAGGGTAGAATTTGATACTTAGGTTTTTTTTTTTTTTTTTTTTTTTCAGGGAGGGGTCCAGAATTCTGGAATAATTTTTCAGATCGACTGTCTTATCAATGGATTGGCATTCGAGAATGAATAGATGCAGCATGGTTTGGCTAAGTACTTCCTTCTATATAAGACAAGAACCGGAAGCCTCTGGGTTGTAAAGTGTTGGAGAAACGCTTAAGCCTAGGTGCCCTGCAGGTGGAGGGCCAGAGAGTGACCCTTGCTGATACAACAGGGACGTGCCCTCATTTAGGTCTGCCTCTTGCCACAGCAGGCCTGGTCTCTAACAGTTTCTCAAGCTCCTTACACCTTTACACAACATTTGCCCTATTGAGAAACTGGTTCTGCATGAAACTTCCCATGGCTTGAAGCAAGTAACCATGACGGTGTTTGCATACTGCTGGGGTTTTACCCTCCCATAAGTGCCAATAAAGATGAAGTGGCATTTAGATGACGTGATATGAAGGACAGCACTGCAGCCTGCAAAGCCCAGAATGTTTGAACTATGTGAAAGGTTCATACCAGGATTTCACAATACAGAGAAGGCCAAGAAAGCCAAGCCCGTAATGCAAGGTGAGCAGCACTCTTTGTCCCCGTTCTCATGGGTTTTTCATCTCCCCTTTCTCTGAGCTCACGAGTACTTGTTGTCTGGACCACTCAGTTCAGTTTTGCATTATACATTTTTAAAAGCAGCTGCATTTTCCTAAGAACAGAGTAACCTATACTTCTTTGCTGGCTGGCAAAGCCTCATAATATAACTTAACTAGAGAACACAATAAAATATCAATAAATGTTGCTTGACTTGTTTTTTTTTTGAATGAACATTTATTTAAGATAGGTCTACAAAAAAGAGGAATCAGAAAAATTTTTAAAAATTGTGTGTAGGTTTTTATATATGTGTGTTTGAGACAGGGTCTCACTGTATAGACTAGGCTCACTACATAGCCAAGGCTGGCCAGGATTGAAGAGTGATGCTCTTGCTGAAGCTCCTGAGTACTGGGATCCCAGTCATGAAACACCCAGAATTATTTGTAATGGGAACAATGGCAGTAGTGTCCTCTCATAGGGACAGGGACTCAAAATGTACAGCTAAAATACTCTGTACTGGTAGTTCCCTAGGAAAGAGAATAAGAAGTTCCACCTAATGCCTGAGACCCCTTCTGTCTTCCGTTTTCTTCCTAACCACAAAGGCCACACACTTGAGCATCAGAGACTGTCTAATCAAGTCCTTTATTTTGTATCTGGGATCAAGTAAGAGCAGCTGTTAGGGTGAAGGAGGTATGGGCTTCACTGTGATGGTGAGAGATCGACTCTTCAGGTTTAAAGAGCGGAAAACACAGCTTACATATTTGGATTGCTGTGGGAACTCAGTGGGATAAGAGCATAAACAGTGCTAGGCCTTCATAGATGCTCAATACTTGTTGACCTGCTCTTCTTTCTCTTGAGTGTCCTTCCCAAAGATACAACACAATGTTGCATTGTCTGCCCTGTTTTTCAAGCCAGCTCCCCCTTTTATCTCATGCTGAGCCAGCTTCTGAGCCACTAGAAATGGATCATTTTTCTATGCACATTATTTTCGCTGGGTACTTGCTCAACATTATCTTGAGTGCATGTATATATGAAGCAAAGGAACTCAAAAGATAGAAACACCAAATTCCAGAGTGAACTTAAAGGCATCAAAGTTTGCCCTTTGTTAACTTTGGGGCTTGAATCCTTGGTGTTCCTAAAATAGTGTTCATGGCCTTTTAACCCCTCTTCTTCTTTTTGGAAAAAAAATCCCACCTCTGATATATTTACACGATCAGCCTTGCAACCTGATATTTTTCACCTGTCCAAGGACAGACTCTGCTGTTCATTCATCAATCAACTGAAGCTGAACTGTAACCATTGATGCTGAGGTCCTGTTAAAAGAAATGTGATGTAATGGTGATGGCCACTGAGCGTTTGTAGGGCAGTTTTAGTCTCAGAAGCAACATCATCATCCATGAAACGAGTGGCTAATGAGAACTCTTTCCTTCACTGGACCAGGGCTATTGGGATCGTTGGTTCTTTAGATTTGTAGTTAGTTAACATTCATTGTGTTTGGTTGCAAATATTTTTACATGAAGCAGAATCAGATTACATCAGAAAAAAAATCTAATGAAAGAGTATAAACATTTTTCAAATTGAAATTGACCTTTCATCATTTGGTGAATGCAAGGACAAAGAAGGGGCAAACTTTCGTGAAATTTTCTTTGTGGAGGTCTAGGAAGTAGAATAGTGGCTGCCCAAAATGTTTATGTTTTAATCTTCAGGCATTGGACTATGTCAGGGTACCGAGGAAAGGAGCTTTAAAGATGCAAAAGGAATTACAATTTCTTTTTGATTTTTGTTGTTTGTTTGTTTGTTTTGAGGCAGGGTTTCTCTGTGTAGTTTTGGCTGTCCTGGAACTCCCTTTGTAGACCAGGCTGGCCTCGAACTCACAGTGATCTTCCTGTCTCTGCCTCCCAGAGTGCTGGAATTATAGGTGTGTGGCACACACGTGGCTGGGAATTACAATTAATCGCTGAGGAGTTTGGTAAAATGTTTGCTTTGCTTTGCAAACAAGAAGACAGGAATTGGGATTCCTAGCTCTGGTCCAAGCCAGTGAGATGACTCTGGAAAACTTGCTTTCTGTACAAACTTGAGAAGCTGAGTTCAGTCTCTGAGAGAACCTATGTCTGGAGTTTAACCTTTGATCTCAACTCATTAATTGTGTCATTGGAGAGTGCATGAGCACCCACTTGCCCAAGCATACAAACATACTAAACCAAACCAAAACTTGTGAGGTGGTGACAGGCAGATCCCTGGAGCTTGTTGGGCAGCCAGATTAATTGAAGTGGACAATTTCAGGTTCACAGTGTGAGACCCTGTTTCCCCAAACAGGGTGGAAAGCAATTGAGGAAGACACCCATTGTTGACCTCTTGCCTCCACAAGCATACACACTCACAGAAATAAGTACACATACACAGGCACATGGAATTGAGAGAGAGAAAGAGATTATTAATTGGCAGAATAATTTGAGTTTCCATCTAGACTAATAAAATAATAAGAGCCTTTAACACAGTGGTTCTCAATCTTCCTAATGCTGTGACCCTTTAATACAGCTCTTCATGAGGTGACCCACAACCATAAAATTATTTCATTACTACTTCATAACTGTAATTTTACTACTGTTATGAGTAATAATGTAAATTACCTGCTATGTAGGATATCTGATGTCTGACACCTGTGCAAGAATTGTTTGACCCCCCCCCAAATGGGTTTTGATCCACAGGTTGAGAACTGCTCCCTTCACAGAAGTTGGGCAAGACAAAAGAGAACCCTGGACCGAGAGTGTTGTGACCTCACAACTAGGCAGTTGTGAACTGTCATGTGGGCACTGTCCTCTGAAAGAGCCATTAAGTACTCTTAACCACTGAATCGTATCTCCTGCCCCCAAATTTCATTCTTAATTTGTCATCTAGTTTCAAAATCTATAAACACAGTAACAGCTAATATTTAATAAGAATGCAGTCTTGCTACTTTGCTCAGCATTTGACATGTCATCCATTTAATCTCCCCACATTTTTCAACTCCATTCATTACATGAGAAATTTGAGGCCTACGTACACTGCTAAAGTTGAGACCTTTCATTACTCATCTTCATCACTTTGGTATGAGTCACCAAGTCCTCTCAGTTCTCACTTGGCACTGTGTTTTGGGTTTGTGCTTTTATTTCCATGTCCATTGTCACTGTATCAGTCTCATTTCCTTTTGACTTATGCATTAGTTGTTGCCATGGCCCAATATGGTGTCCCTTGTTTCATAATTCCTTTCCGTAGTTTCTTTAAAATGCTTTGGTCAGACAAAGGTGGCTCAAACTCTATTTTTACCTCAGCCATCTCAACATTTACACTTTTACAATGAAAAGGAGACATTCAAGTGTCCTCAGAAATCCTCTTTGGATAGTGTGGCAGCAGCACTATTTTCTATTGAAATTAAATAACTTATTATATTAATGGAAAAGGTGGTGAACACCTGTAATCCCAGCACTTGGGAGGCAGAGGTAGGCGGATCACTGTGAGTTCGAGGCCAGCCTGGTCTACAATGGGAGTCCAGGTTAGCCAAGGCTACACAGAAAAACTCTGCCTCAAAAAACAAAACAAACAAACAAACAAACAAACAAAAAACAAAAAAAAAGGAGAAAAATGTTGCAATATATATTGAAATCACAGGACAAGATAGATACTAAAAATAAACAACTAATATATTCCATAAGTGTGTAGTTCAAACTTGCTTTGTTTCAGTCTTGGTAATAAGACCATCTCAAATAAAAAATTCCATTTTTTTCAACTATGCTGATATCCTGGTATAGTTAATAACAGAGTTGGCATGAACCAGGACCAAAATGCCAACCAGCTATTGGCTGCTGTTCTTCCAGCAGTGTAACACTTGCCTAGGTACAAGGAAACCTAGGTAGCTGCCTACAGCTGGGGAACAATTCCATTTTAAAGGCAAATTTTTGCATAAAAGTTAAATTACTTGGGGCTGAAGAGATGGCTCAGCAGTTAAGAGCACTGGTTGCTCTTGCAGAGGACCAGCGTTTGATTCCCAGCACCCATAAGGAAGCTCACAAACCTCTGTAATTCCACTTCTAGGGGATCCAGTGCCCTATTCTGACCTCTGAGCACACCAGCCTTCCATGTGGTGCACATAAATACATGAAGGCAAACACATACATAAAAGACAATGGCACAGTATTTTCCACATATTTGTAAACTTTATTATGCATATAATAATAATTCATGATCATATTAAAATCATAAAAAAGAAAAGTTTAATAGTATGGAAAGGAAATGCTAATAATGTGTGGTGATGGTTATAGTAATCATTTTCAATGCTTACTATAGAGGAATGTTAATTCAGAACATGGCTGCTTTGGCAAGAGATCACATCTAAAGATATTCTAGGTCTGTGTGATCTGGCTGGAATACAAACATAGCTTTAATTCAGGAGACAGAGGCAAACTGATCTGAGTTCAAGGCCAGTCTAGTATAGAGCAAGTGTCAGATAAAGAAAAACTTAGGTCCAGGTGTGGTGGCACACGCCTTTAATCCCAAATGAAGGTAAAGTTAGTTTGTAGAAGGAAGCACCACATTTGAAAGTGATGTCCAACTGAGTGGCAGAAAAGGTGATGAATCAGAGAAGATTTGACAGAATACGATATGCCCAACTCTCCTGACAAGAGAGAGGAGAGGGAAGTAAAAGAGGCAGCTTTACAGAGAGAGGAGGCCGTTTTTACCAGGACAATATTAGAGAGATGACTGCAGAGTGAGAAATCAGGGGAAGACAGAACGAGCCAGAAAATGAGAAGAAGCCAGCATAGTGGAGCAGATTGCTGAGTTAGTGTGAGGCCAAGTGAAGCCAGATTAAATAAGTCAGCCGGGAGAAGAGTTTGAGCCAGAACAGCTAAGTTGAAGCAGCCAGCTATGAGCTCAGAAAGAACGAGAAAGGGTGATCTTATTAAGCACTAAGTGTCAGAGGCTGAAAACATTCTAGGCCTAGGTTAGACTGTACAGAGGCTAGCCGCGTCCAGGACTAGGCCTAGGTTAGCAGAAGGAGGCAGCAATCCTCGGAGACAACAATTGAAATGGGTGAATAAAAGTTAATTTTACAGCCTACACTTGTCTTGATATCATATACTTTGAATGTTTATAATTTCTATTTGCCAATTATACCTCATTAAAGTTGGAAGAAGGGACAGAAAACACACCACTAAAAGATGTAACAATAAAAAAAAGTGTTTTTCTATTTCTTAAGTAACCACTGAATGTGGTGATTCTTTTCCCATTCTGTGAAACCAAGCCTTGTTATGTAGCTCCGGCAAGCCTCCACCTCACTTTAACCCTCTTGCCTCAGCATCTTGAGTGCTGAGTTTCTAGTGAAGACCACCAGACCAGGTGAAAAGGTTCTTACTTTGTTTTTTACACTGCATCTAATTTAACTTTCTACAACGCATATGTATAGTTTTGCAATAATGTATGTAATTATATATAACATATAGTAACATATTTATATAGTTTTATGATTAAAAAAATCCTATCATTTCTAGTCACTTACAACATGTAAATTCTTTGGCTGGGTCCTAATGTAATCTAGCTCTAAACTGTTTTCCAGACTTTATATTACTGAAGTCAAATGTTTTAACATAATTTTCCCGCCTCTGTTTCTCCAGCTATACTTGTTTTCTCTTCCTGGAATGAGCTTCCTCATTCTCTTTACCCCAGTTCAGTCTGTGGGTCATGATCTAGGTCGGTTCCATACGAAGTTTCCTAAGGCAGAAGGAACAGAATGTGGCATTACGCGGTTGGCACACACTGTACTTGGTGCAGGATCTACTAGCTCTCAGAGTAACTGTGAGAGCTTGGTGCTAACTACCTTCTAAATTTCCCCCATGTCACCCTGGGATTTGTAGCTGGCTGGTTCCAGCTCCATCTCAACAGGCTCTCCTTCCCCAGCCTCAGCAGCTCACATCTGAGTCGCAATCTTCACAGAAGTGTATCCTAAGAGAAGTAATAGTGATTCAGTGTCATTTGGAACTTATAGTCTGTATTTTATCTTCTCAGCAAAATGGTCTCATGGGGAAACCTGTTTGGTTCCACCTTCTTATTTACCACTTATGTGTCCTTGTACAAGCTCCTTAGTTTTTCCCAGTCATCCTTACTTTCACTGTAAAATCCTAAAAATAAGCTGTGTATGGTGACACATATCTACAGTCTTAGCATTTGGGGAAGCTGAGGCAGAATGACTGCTCGTTGTCTAAGGCCATCTTAGGTTACATAAGTCCGAGGATAACCTGGGCTACAAAGCCAGACCCTTCTCATAAATAAACAAAATAAAAATACAGGGGAAATAATTCTTATGGCTGTGTGAGGGTTAAAGAGAAAGGATAAGCCAGATGTGGTGGTGCACATCTGCAATTCCAGTAGTTGGGAAGTGAGATCATAAAAACAAACACACAAAAAGTATTTTTCGGCACTTATATAAATACATTGGGTGTTAAAAATACTTTTTAATATTTATTATTTTGCTTCACTTTCCAGAAATGCTCTTGACAAGAGAACCCCGAATTTGCTTTCTACATAGTCCTGAAAAAAAAGTTTGGGCGGCTAGTCATGCGGCTCATGCCTATAGTCCCAGCAAACAAACAACAACAAACAAACCAAGCACGCCTGGTGAGATGGCTCAGCAGATAAAGGTGTGTGCCACTAAGTTTGATGACCTGAGTTTAACCAATAGCCCCCCCCACCCCCATTGTGGACAGTGATTTGGCAAGTTGTTCTCTGGCCTTCACACATTCCTATTATATAAATAAGTGTAAAAACAAACAAACATACATTTAAAAAACCCCACAGAATAGTAACAGGAGCAAGATGAAGCTGGGATAGGCTATCAGCTCATTATGACTTCGTAGGGCTTAAGTGTTCTACACCTATGCTTTACTGGATATTATCCTGTTTGTCTTTTTAATCAAGCCTTTTGAAAGAATGGGATCTAGTCCTTTCCATTGTTTTCTTTCTATTTGTAACTCACTGAAATCTTGCCATTGTAAGACTGCTTTCTGTGAAACACTCTCTGCCAGTTTCTTGTTAAACTAAAGACAGCCTTTATAGTTTTTATAAAGGCCATCTTCATAAAGAGGACAGTTTCACTAGGCTTTGTTTGTTGCTTGAGACAGGGTCTCTCTTTGCAGTATAGGCTGGCTTCCAACTTACTTACTTTCTTTGTTTCTTTCTTTCTTTTTGTTTGTTTGTTTCTGAGACAGGGTTTCTCTGTGTAGCCTTGGCTGTTCTGGACTTGATTTGTAGACCAAGCTGGCCTTGAACTAACAAAACTCTGCCTGCCTCTGCCTCCCTGAGTGCTGGGATGATGGGCATGTGCCACCACACTCGGATGGCTTCTAACTTTCAATCCTTTTGCCACAGTCTCTTAAAAAGTGTTTCACTGTGCATGTGTTTGATCAGTGTGCGCACATATATGCCACATGTCGGGTATGGCGACAAGAAGAAGACAAATTTTAGAGGTCCATTGTCTCCTCGTGGGCCCCAGGATAGAACTCAGATCATCAGGATTTCAACCTGTTGAGCCATCATGCTGGTCCAGCCACAGCCTTCTCCCTCCCCGCTGAGGCAGGGTGCCTTTATGAAGCTCACGCTGGCCCAAAACTCTCAAAATGCTCCTGTCTCAATGTTTTTTGAAAAACAGGTATTTGTTATAGCTTTCCGTATCTTATTCCAACTAAATATTTTTGTGCTTCTATTTTATGCTAAGAACAATACCTGGCTTCTTTTAAGTTACCTGGTTGTAAGATCTTAGGGTGGCTATCTGGCCCATACCCTAAAAGGATGAGTTGTTGGATTTGGGGATCCAGCAGGAACTCAATCCCTCTCTGTGTGGATATTGTTAAGCTTTTTTTGGTCAATGCCGTGATTTTTCTGGGAACTGTTTTAATTATGTAGGCTTCAATGGAGATGAATTGGTATCTTCACTGTACTTTTTAATATTACTATAGTGGTTCTTCCAATGCCTGAACACAGTATGTCCCTCCAACAAGATCTTCACTAAATATTTTTCATGAGAATCTTATAATTCTGAGTCTACATCTTGTGTATTTTTTTCATGCTCTGTTAACTTATGCTTTAAAAGTTCATAGTCTTTGTTTGGTGTTGTGACCCATGCCTATAATTCCAGTCACCTGGAGGCTCAGGAGTTCAAGGTCATCCTCAGTTTGAAGTTAGTCTCTGGTATTTGAGACTCTTATTTTAACAAAACAACAACCAAGAAGTTAATATTCCTCTCTCTCTCTCTCTCTCCTCCCGTGTGTGTGTGTGTGTGTGTGTGTGTGTGTGTGTGTGTGTGTGTGTGTGTATACAGTGAGAGAGGAGATATGGGGAAATATACCCTTCAGTAAAGTAAATTTGTTCAATGGTTTTTCTTTACCCTGCTGGTCTGGTGTTTATCCTAACATTCAAGTGCCTCCGTTATGTGCCTCTGACTATCTTTAATTTAGCCTTATATCTATTTGGTAAACCCAGGTCTCTTACTGTGGGGAGGGTATACCCCTTTGTCACCAGAACACACCTTATTCATTAAATTTCCATGTCTCTGTTTATGCCATCTCCCCTGTAAAATAATCCTTTCATGGAAGGCATAGTGGCTCATACCTATAACCCAGTGCTCAAAGGATTGCCATGAGTCTGAGACCATAGCAGAGGCTGAGCTATATAGTGAGTTTCTGGTGAGCCTGAGCTACAAAGGGAGAACCTGTCTTTAAAAAAAAAATCTTTTCACTGAGTCTTTTATCACATATTAACCTTAATTATTCTAAGGAGGTTACAACTGTTCCCGAGATGCCTTCCCTTGGAAAATTACAGCTGGGCATGGTGGTGTACATCTTTAATCCTAACACTCAGGAGACAGAGGTAGGCAGATGTCTGTGAGTTCAAGGCCAGCCTGGTCTATATATCGAATTCCAGGACATTCATAGCTGTATAGTGAGACCCTGTCTCAAACCCACCACTCTAAATTGCTCTTACATCTCTTAACTAAGTTTTCCCTCTAGACTCTTTAAAATTTTTTAAAATTATAAATTATATGCAATAAATTGTTAGAGACTGGGTGTCAAAATGTTGCTTTGGCTGTCCTGGAACTTCGTATGTAGACTAGGCTGGACTTGAATTCACAGAGATCTGCTGGTCTTTTCCACCCGAATGCTGAGACTAAAGGCCTGCACCACCATCCAGGCTTTACTTATTTATTTTTTTTTAGGAGTGATCTCATCATGTTGTCCAGGCTGCCACTACCTTCTGACCTTTGAACTCTTTTAACCACCATTGTATGTCACTTAATCATTAATTCAGCCTTTACTTAGCTGTAAGCCATGGCTTATCTCCTACTTAGATCATATGCAGAGAAGATGGTCCCAGAATGGCTGTTAGCACCACACACAGGGAAGACACTACAGTTTGTCTAAGTCAATGAAGCGGCAATTAAGTCAGAGCTGTTGGAGTTTTGGTATGTACCATTGCATTTTTGAGTCTTTTATCCAGGAGAGAGCCACTCTCTGCACCTCTAGTCCAAGGACTCTCTAGTCGTTCCTTTCAATAAATCCCAACCCCTCTCCTTATGAAGGCTGAGATGCAGATCCTTTCAACTCTCCCCTCCACACTTCCAAAAACAGGCTTTTAGGTGGTTAACTTGTCCGCTCGGTGAAGCTGCAGTACCGCGTTCTGCCACGAGAGGACACGGAGCCGCCGGGCACTCTCCACTCAACTCTGCAAGGGGTCAAAGGCACCCCTCCTCTAAGCTGAGTGGCATCTGCTCATACAGCTTGAAGTCTTTGCCTGTCCTCACCTCCAAATGGGCTCCTTTTTTCCCTCTGAAAGATGGTCTGGAAGTACCTGGAGGCACACTCCATAATGGCTATCTTAAATGATTAAGCATTGGCAGTCCTAACAGATTGCCCGCCCCCCCCCCCCCCGTTTTTTTTTCAAGGTTTAAAGGCAGGAGAGTAGTAACAGAAATGTATTATCTTTCTAATCCACCTCAAGCTTGTTCCTTATTTCTTCTGACAATTAAAAAAGCCACCTAGGCAATGCCCACATCGATGAACCTCAACATGCTGCCTTGAAGGGCCAGAGTCCCTCCTTCAGTACTCGGCAAATGTCATGTCTTAAGGGGTAAATTCTTCTTCCTACACAGGAATCTCACTCATGGGATGGTCCACTCTAAGTGTGCCTTTCCGTCATTAATCTCATCTTTGTTATGTGATATCCACGTGAGTCCTTTTTAGTAGAAGCAGCTTCATGTTCAAAAGCTCAAAGAACACTGGAATAAAGCTTCGATTGTCCTGTTCAATGGCTGAGAGTCCTGGGTTGCTGCCACCTCAGGTCTCTAGTTTTCCAAAGTATGTTGTGTCTCAAAACAAAGCTACTTTGAAAAGAGAGATGGGGGTGGGGTGGGGAGAAGAGACTTGGAGTTAAATCAGCTAGGTCTCTGGTGTGACTTAAAGATAACGCTGTACTACCAAAGTAGAAAATACTTATTTTATGTGTGTAGGTGTTTTGCCTGCATGTGTGTGTGTGTGTGTGTGTGTGTGTGTGTGTATGTATGTATGTATGTATGTGTGCACCCTGTGTGTGCTCTGAGCCCATGGAAGTCAGAAGAGGGCATCAGATCCCCTGGAACTGTTGTTACAGATGGTTATGAGCTTCCATGTGGGTGCTGGGAATCGAGCAGTCAGTACTCTTAGGCGCCCCGAAAACACCTTTAACATTTTATTACATTTTATTTATTTGTGTGTGTGGCGTGGTGGGCGACGGCATATGTTGGTCTAAGGACAACTCTTAAAGGCGGTTCTCTGCTCCTCAGTGGCCCTTTACTTGTTGAGCCATCTCGAGGGCACGCGAGATGCCCTCTTGGTTGCATTTACCATAAAAAGAGCCACTCGTGTAGAGTCTTTCAAGGACTAAGCCATAGAGGAATGTCTGACAACCCAAGTGCAATTTTCCTAAAAGTACCTGTACCTTCCCTCTCAAGAGAAGCCAGTATTTTGGATTCCGGAACCTTCTTACATAGTGATTGCAGCAGTCTCCGAACGCCGTGTTTGCATTTCACGAGCGTGGGGGTTTATGGGAGGAGCCTCCTGTGCCTGAGGAGAGACCCCGCCCCCCACCCCGCTCGGGCGGGCGCAGCAAGCCGCTGAGACGCGTGCGGACCCGGCGGGCGAGCAGGTCGGGAGCCGGCTCGCGGTGACGAGCGCTGAGGGGCGGGCAACGCGCGGCCCCGCCCGGCGCCCCCGCCCTCCGCCCTGCCCTCGCCTGTCTCCTCCTTTCCCCCCGGGCTCCGCTGAGTTCATTCACTGGGATTGGTTTCAAGTGACGCCATCTCTTTATTTTTAAACCAATGACCTCATCCGCGCTTGAAGTTTCCTGACCAGGGACTCTTTCTCTCTCCCCAACCCCCACCCTACCCCCCCTGGTCCCCTCCTGCGGGCATCACCGTTTGGGGGGGCTTCATCCCAATTCCAACCACTTGCCCACCCCCCTCTCCGCTTTTCCCGCGCGGACCCCCAACTTTACCTCCTCAACTTCTTCATCCCTGTCGTCGACATTTTTTCCCCTTCTTCCTTTTCGGGGGGCGGTGGAAGAGAAAGTGAAGAAAAGTTGCAAACGCCCGGGCTCTCGCTAAGCTCTCCGCCCACCCCTCCGAGGAGAAGCGGCGGCGGCGAGGAGGACGCGGGAGCGACGGCCCGGCGACGCGGTGACAACGCTCGCTCCCCCTCAGAGCGAGCCTGGAGCCCGGCGGGCCCCTCAAGTAAGTGTGCGCGGCGGGCCGCGGGCCGGCGGGGAGGCGCGTCCGCACCGCGTGCCGGCCGCCGCGCGCTCTCCCCCGGGTCCGGCGAGCCACGGCGGCCCTGGCGGCCGCAGCGTTGCCGGCGGGGGGTGGGTGGGGGTGTAGGCCGCGCTGGGTGGGTGGGGGGTCGGCTCGCCCGAGCCGCGGGGTCCCGGCACCTGGGCGGCCGAAGCTGCTCCCTTTCAGACTGTTACACAACGCGCCTGCCAAGTGGGGCCCCGGCCTGACTGGTCCCATTATCCCAAATTCACCTTGAGTGTGGGCAGCGAGGCCACCTGGGGAGTGACGGTGTCGCTTCCGTAAACTCACCGCCCCCCCCCCCACTTCCCCAAGAAAAAATCCACCCCCAAACTTCAGCTTTCATTCTGGGACTCCCGTCATCGTGTTGGGGGAAAACCGTGCGTCGTCGGCGACTTCTTTATTTATAGTGGCCGTAAAATGTGAGAAATTAAAAACAAACAGAACGGGGAGACAAGGGACGGTCTGTGTGCATCGTGTAGTTTCATGTAAGGAAAAACAGAGTGGAAAGTATATGCAGACTCTGTTAAGAGCGGGTGATGGGCTCGTTTCCTACCGAAAGCTGATAATAAAGTTGGGGGAAAGTACAAGCAGATCCTAAAATGAATGACTACTGAACTTCGAACGAACTTTCTTAAACGCCTGTTGCAAAGATCGTGCTGTTTTGAAGTCCTGGGTGTCTCAGATTGTTTGGAGAACACACACCTCTAATCAGCCCATGATTAGAGAGGAAAAACCTGTTGCGTAATTTCATTTGCTGTGGGGTTGGCTGTGCTGTCCCCATGAACCAAGGGGAAGTGAGTTAAGATGAGGGTTTAAAAACCAACCTCTGAAGTTTTTAAGTTTTTATTTACACAGTGCTCTGGCTGCCACTTTGCCTTAAAAGATTATAAGTAAATACTTCGCTCTTAGAAGTGAATCAAAACTCGAGCCTGTTGGGAAAATGATCAGGTATGTCTCTCTCTCTCAAAGCCTTTTTAGCCACTCTGTGGAGCTGATAATGCATACAGTTGACAACTGCTTCCTCAAAAGACCTGCACTTTTTCATCTCCCTTAAGAAGAGACTTAAGGTAAAATTTCAAGAGAAGGAAAAAAAAAAAAGCTTAACAATCAAGTTAATTATGTTTTAATTACTGGAGAATCACCTATATTGGTGGGCACAGTTTGGGAGGTTATGATTAAGATTTTTAGAATTTTGTATTTAGTGAAGACTAGTAGCTTGGTGAAGTAAGTTGAAAACTGAAGTATTTGTGACTTTGTGTATTTTAGTAAAAATGTGACTAGGCATTGCAAAGGGGTTTTGTCTTTGTTTTAAAAATAAAATTGTAGAATTTACTTTTTGAAGACAATGTGGAAAGCTGGTATTAAGTTTTTGGTTTAACATTTACCATTTTATGTGCAAATTCAGAACTGCAACTTGAATTAGTTCTTAGGTGCAGTAATTTGTGTTTATCAGAGTTGCACATGGAAAGAAAATTAGAAATAAGTTTATTTTGAATTTTAGCAATTAGTGAATACGTTGATGTTTTAAAAGTACAAACTGTTGGCAGTGATATTTACAGTTTTTTGGTTTTGTTTTAATCTCTGGTATGTCAGCAACGCAAGTGAAATACTTGTCTTAAAATTGTGCTGATTTTACTGTAGTGCTTCATTTGGTAAACAGGGCCAGGAACAGAAGTACACAATCACCCACTCCCTCCCCGCCCCTCACTCCCTTCAGTTCAGAAGTTCTTATCCTTTGGTTCAGTGTGGTGAATGTAATTGAGTATCTATAAAATTAAAATGTTAATATGAAATTGGGGGTTCCTGGTCTATTTGGTCAAAGGCTAAGTGAGAAGGGAGCAAAAAGGAAGATCCTGGTAACCCAATTACCCTGCCCCTTTTTCTTACACATTAAAAAAGAGGAGGCTAAGTTAGCTAGTTTAAGAGTAGTCTGGCTGGGGTTAGGTGAGGCCCTCGATGTCAACCCCATTCCCTTCCCCTGTGTGAAAAGGGTAGGTCTGAGAAGGTTGCAGAGAGCTTTGCCTTGAGTTAAGAGGACAGGAATGATGCTAGGGCTTTAAAATGTGCTTCCCCCGCCCCATAACTGCCTGAATTAGGAAACTGAGTTTCATAGAATTTTCATTATTTGGGGTTAATATATTGAAGAAACCAGTTTATGTAACTATTCATTATTAAGCTTTTTCTATTTTCAGTCAATCATAAAGTCCTGTCAAATAGTTTGTTTTTAATTTACCACTGTAATATATCCTAGAGTCTTGTGTGTTTCTGGTATTTCTGACAAAGAAAGTTTTCTGTTGTATCCTTACCTGCACTAATAATTTCTTGAACAGCAGTGTTTTGTTTTGTTTTTTTTTAAATGGTTTGAGTTCTCAAACAGAAGAGATCATAATTTGAAGAAGTAGGTTAATATAGGGAAGTCTCACTTGGATTAAAATCCTCCCAAAGGATAACCAAGGGCAACAGAAAACAAGCTTTACAACATACTTCAGCAGAGTGAACATGTTAAAAAGACTTCATAGGGAACAGAATACAAGTGATTCTTAATCGTCTTTAAAGTAATAACTACATAAGACTATAAAACTGGGACTGATATTCACTATCATAAAAGAAAAATCTTACTTAATGTTGGTTTAAGCAAAATCATAAAGTAAATCTTGCCCAAAGCTACATATATTTCAAAGCCAGATGTCATTTACCCATGATTTACTTGTGGGTAATTCGTTATTTTTATACATTTCTTTCATTCAGATAGATAAAGTATTGGCTTTGTGGAGAGGAAGGGTCCTGAAGACTGCCTGAAGGTGAAGAAGTTGTACTGTATGACTGGAGAAAACAAGAGTGGTTCAAAAAAAGGATCTTAGGCAGCATTGAGGACAGGCACACACAAAAGAATTAATAAAAACGCTTGCCAGGGGTAAGACCAGTATAGGAGGAAATGGTATACATCTTGGTGCGAAAGGAAAGGGGCATAAAGGAAAATAGCCCTCGGTACTTCCAACAACAAGAAGAGAATAATAAAATGTCACCTTCCCGATTGGTACTAGTTAATTATGTAGGTCTCTTGTCACAAAAAGTCAGCTTTTTTTGTTACCAAAAAAATCCCTGCCGGGCAGTGGTGGTGCACACCTTTAATCCCAGCACTCGGGAGGCAGAGGCAGGTGGATGTCTGTGAGTTTGAGGGCAGCCTGATCTACAGAGCTAGTTCCAGGACAGACAGATGTTATGTAGAGAAACCCTGTCTTGAAAAACCAAACCAAACCAAACCAAACCAATTAACCAAACAAAAAACTCATAATCTCTAGTGGTGAGGGAATGGATTATCATGATTATATAGGTATATGTAAGTATAAAACTTAATTCCCAGAGTTAAGTTTAAAGTAGATGGACTCACTGCAGTTTCATGGCCCATTTTGAGTTGGGAGGGATAAATCATAAAATGTTGAAGTTATTAACCAGATTTCCAAATTGACTCACATGAAATCAAGACACACTATTTATTTTGTTTTATTTATTTATTTATGTTTGAAATCAGGGGTCTCATTTTGTAGCTCTAGCTGTCCTGGAACTCAGCTCACTATTTAGATCTGGCGGCCTCACACTCACAGAGATCTGTCTGCCTGTTTTCAGAGTGCTGAGCACCACCATGCCCCCTGGATAAGGCATCCTATTTACAAGTTTTGGACCCAGGTCTATGCCCTTAAGGATTGGGATCGAAGATTATAAGAATACTTTCTCTCTCTCTCTCTCTCTCTCTCTCTCTCTCTCTCTCTCTCTCTCTCTCTCTTTCTGTGTGTGTGTGTGAGAAAAGTCTTGTCAGATGACTGGTAATAAAACAAATATTAAGGAAAATATAGAAGCTAGTTACAGTCCCAGTTACTCTTCTATTATTACTCTTCATTAGTTGATTAATTAATTTGAGACAGGGTACCATGTATCTCAAATTACAATGATGTTGAACTTCTGACCCCTCACCTCCCAAGAGCTGGGATTACAGGCCTTTACCATTACTCTCTGGGTGCCAGTAGATATTGAGCCTAGGGCTTCAAACATGCTAGGCAAGTACTTTACCAATTGAGGTATAGGTTCATCCCCATCCTAGCTATTCTGAATAACTTATTTTGATTATGATATTCTAATGACTTTTTTTTTTTTTTTTTTTTTTTTTTTTTTTTTTTTGAGAGAGCATCTCATATGGCTTAGGGTGATCTAAAGCTCAGTATGTAGCTGAGGCTGGCCTGGAGGTTGTGATCCTGCTGTCTGTACCATTGAAGTAGTGGGATTACAGGTATTGCCCTATGCTTTTCTTTTTTTCTCTTTTTTAAAAGATAGGGTCAAGATACTATAGCCCAGGCTAGCTTGAAACTGAGTATGTAGCCCAGGCTGACCTTGATCTCACAACCTCTGGAATACTGGTCACAAGCCGCAAGATTTCCCTTAAGCATTCTATAAGAAACATTGCATCACCTTTCCCACTTCTTTACACTTTAAAAATTTGGTTAAATAATTGAAATTGAGAAAAAGAATTTTATAAAATGTCCCTTTCTTTAAAAAAAAAAAAAGATTTACTTTTATGTGTTCATGTGTATGTGTGTGCGTTTGTGTGAATATATGTTGTGTGTACAGGTGGCTGAAAAGGCCAAACGAGGGTATCAGATCTCTAGGAGCTGGATTTGGAGTTCTAGGTGGTAGTGAGCCATCAGACATGGTGCTGGGAACTGATCTGTAGTCCCCTGAAGGAGCAGGAAGTGCCCTTATCACTGAGCCATGTGATGGCTATGGAGGGCCATAAAGTGCTTCTATTGTGTAGCTCTGTAGAAGAAATATCTTCAAAATTATTCTATATGTTCGTAACTGGGTTTTCTGCATGTCATATTCTGACACATAGATAAGCATATGAAAAATTTTATGGCAAGAAAGGAAAATATTTTATTCTTTCTTTCTATCTATCTATCTATCTATCTATCTATCAATCATCTATCTGGTTTTTCGAACTCACAATGATCCACTTGCCTATGCTTCTCCAGTGTTGGGATTAAAGGCATGCATCACCATACCTGGCCCCAAATTTTTATTCTTGACACGGTATCATTGTGTAACCGTGGCTGGTCTGGCCTGGAACTTGCTATGTAGATCAGGCTATTCTCAAACTTGTGGCAGTTCCCTGACCCCTGCTTCTTTAGTGCTGGACTTGTAGGTATAAGCCACCACATCAGGCAAGTGTTTCCTTGATTTTTCTCTAGAACTATTGTATTTAGAAAAGATTTTTGAGCAGGAAGGTTGTGGAGCACACATTTAATCGTAGCGGGAGGCAGAGGAAGATGAATCTTTGTGAGTTGGAGGCCAGCCTAGTCTACAGAGAAGAGGGTTCCAGGATAGCCTGGGTTACATGGAGAAACTCTGCTGCAGGGAGTGGGGGGAGAGAGGAGAAAGAGATAGATTTGTGGATACAAATGGTAGGAATCTGTAGTTGTGTGATCAAAGTTAACCGGAGATAGCCCACTGGGTAAAGCCATGGTTGTCCAAAATACCTGCAAACTTGGCAACCTGAGTTAGCTACCTAAACTCAGCAGGTACTGGATTAGTTGCAATGCTGAATCTGACTCTACATGAATTTTTTTTTTAAATTCTGTAATATGAAATATCTACTGGTCCATCTTGTGATTCTTACAAATTTTGACCCCTGTTTCAGTTTATAATATGCATGGTCATTTAGAAAGTAATGGTTTACTAACCTTTCACTCAAACCTAACGTTTGATTATTCAGTATTAAGCAAGTACTATTCCTTTATATGACTGTTAGTCTCATCCAAAAGTCTTTAAGAGTCTGAAAGGACTCCTGAATTCTGAGTTTTATTATTGGCTCTAAGTATTATCACTTTTGAAGAGAGAGCCTTCACTTCATTCGCTTTGGAGAAAATGAATAACTCCAGTTGTTTGCAAGTTATCCTTTTAAACCGGAGTGGAGTTCATTACTCAAACAGTTGCCTAAGTGTTTTCCCTGAAGTCAGGCATTGTACTTAGGTGTGCAGCGGGAGTGCTCCCTGACCTCCTCATCTCAGCACACACAACGTTAAGGTGCACTGTGCCCACATGTTCATACGCATTTATAAATTCACATTCTTTTTTTTTTTCTCTCTTGAATGACAAGAGGGTAGAGAGGATCACATACTTTAGTGTTACTTGGTCTCTTCAACTGAGAGGGAGGCTGTTGACTTTATTTCTAGAGAACACTGAGGGATGACTGAAAACAGACTGTAGAAAGAAACCATGAGCCAGGCTCAGTGTCGCATGCTTGTAATCCCAGCACTCAGAGAGGCAGAGGCAAGTGGATCTCTGTGACTTTGAGTCCAGTCTGGTCTACAAAGCAACTCCAGAACAGCCAAGGCTACACAGAGAAACCCTATTCCCCCCCCCCCCCTAGTGGTTAAGAGGCCTGACTGCTCTTCCAGAGGACCTGGGTTCCATTCCCAGCACCCACATGGCAGCTCTCAGCTGTCTGCAACTCCAGTTCTAGAGGATCTGACACCCTCCCACTAATGCACATAAAATAAAATTAAATACATTTAAAAGGTACAAAAATTAATATAAAAAGAAAGAAATTATGAGATAAGATTGGATATTTATATCTTAGTATTTTGCTATACTCCTGGCTTGTGGTCAGAGAATGGATCTAAGTATTGAAGAAGAGGGCTAGTGGAGACTGCAGGGTGTGTGGATACTGGATAGGAGCACAGCAGTACAGGGATGGGTGGAGCAAGAGTCAGAGATAAACATCAAGTAGGTTAAGGTTAAAATGACTGACTACTGTTTTAATTTCTTAGGAGTACTCAAACTGTTCTATCCTGCGCATTCAGCTACAGTTGGGAGACTCAGCAGTGTTTTAAGTGTGAAGAATTAGGCTCCAGCCATCAGTGTTGGCAAATATTAACTAGGAAAGCTTGAAGATCTAAATTCAAGAATGAAATTTTATTGCTTTGTTTTTTTCTTAATAAGCGGTTAGGACTAAAGAGGACAGAGGATTAGTCCAGATAGATAACACTAATCAATTTGTTATTTATGGGTACTATTCCTAAAAAGGATTTGAAATGGCAGAAGAAAGGGCAAAGTCAATACTCAAGGCCAAACTTTATTCTAAGTATCATTTTTATCCTAGGTTTTTTTTTCTTTTGATGGCATTTATTTAATAAAGCCATATAGTCAGTCAAGCTATGGCCACTGAGAAGTAATTAAATTGATTTCCTGTACAGAAGCAGTGCATCTCTCTCTCTCTTTCTCTCTCTCTCTCTCTCTCTCTCTCTCTCTCTCTCTCTCTCTCTCTCTCTCTCTCTCTCTCTCTCTGTTTTCAGTTGCGTGCCGTGTAAACAGAATATATGTATGTATGGAAGTGAGAGTAAGCAAGAAAACCACAGCATGCCACAGGGGGAAATACTTTTAACTCAAATCTGCCTTCAGTTACACTAGCAGAGACTTAAACCATAAGCCATTTATACTTAAGCAGTTCAGGGTTCAGTCAAGGTCTTAGCATCAGTTAAGCTGCTTAGCAGTGTCATCAAGCGCCCCTGTTCTCTCCAGGTCTTGAGTCTGTCATCCTTTTCTTGTTTCCTTAGTATCCTGATATTTTTTGTTGCCTGATCACAAAATGGCTGCTTTCGTTCAGACCTCACATCTCTTTTCAAGACAGAAGGGAAGAAGAGGGTAGAGCAAATGGTCCTTCTCATCACACCTGCCTAATCACACTCTTAAGCCTCATGTGGTTGGCAGCTCTTGGGAGACGAATGAAGGAGGGCTGCAAGTTCAGAGACACAGTGGTTTATATAGTGAGTTCTAGGCCAGCCTGTGCTGTATTGAGGCCCTGACTCACAAAATCAAAAACCAAACCATACTAAAACTCAACAACAACAACAAAAAACCTCAACAAAATGTTTTATAGAAGTTCTTGTCTGGTTTCCTCACACGTCTCATTTGCTTGAATTATTTTACAGGATTGCCTCCACTCAGCAGAGAGATGTTGGCAATGAATGTTGAGGGAAGGGAGGTGGGTGGCTTAGTGTGTGTTATGTATCACCTGGCCGAGGCATATAACTTCACCTTGAAATTGGGATTCGGTTAGCGTTTTGGAGGGGAGGAAAGGTCTGTTGAGTAGTTAACTGTGTGCCTGCTGTAGATAGGAAGAAAAGGGAGCAGTGGTAACTTGTGAAACAATTGTCTGTATGCTGGAGACTGTTCTAGTCCCTCCTAAAACACTGCATCTATTTTCTTTCTTATTTTAGATTAGATATACAGGCTTCTATTCCAGTTAGTTGTAGGGTTAATTTAGAAACACTTGAGCTTAATATTTTTCAACTCTAAAACAGTATTACATTTGATAATCTCTGAGGTAACTTTTAATATATTTTTTATTGTGTGTGTGTTAGTGTCAGCATGTGCATTAGTGTCAATGTGTGTGTTAGAGTTGGTGTGTGTGCTAGTGTTACTGTGTGTACATGTGTCAGTGTGTGTGTGTGTGTGTGTGTGTGTGTGTGTCTTTGCTTGTGCATGGTTCTTTGTGGAATCAGCTCTCTCCTCTCAATTTTGCATGGGTTCTGGGGATCAAACTCAGGTTGATCTACTTAGAAGCCTTTTCTTTCTACTCCAGCTCTTTCAAAAGTGTGTGATGAGCCCAGACTAATGTGGCGAGCGCCTTTCCTAGCGGAGCCATCTTGCCAGCCCTGAGATAATTCTTTTATCTTTTGCTCTTCTGACCACTTAGCATTTTATCATCAGAAGAGCGGACAGGATTGGAGAGGATATGGTACTGTGTAGTCATCTTGATTGCTGGGTGATGTTGCCAACGAAGGATGGTAAAGGTTAAAATTACTTAAAGTGAAGTTTTGGCTTTTGATAGTCATTCATTACTTTTCTAAATTTTCATTGAAAAAGAAAAAGTAATTACGCTTATTAATTTTTGTGACATTTTACATGCTGTGCAAGTGCTTTACTACTAAGCTATAACTCGGCATCTATATCTTTATTTTTAGGAAAGATATATGTGTATAGTCTATAAATACCTTCAGTACAGACTTCTGAGGAAATGTCTTCCTGTCCAACATAAGATGTATTTTAGGCACCATTGTGGGAAACCTGGTCCACTCTGGCCTTTTTTGGACATTTTTTATTTGGTGATAGCATTTATGCTGCATATTTTCTTGGATAAGATAAAAGAATAACTAATGGCAGGTGATTCCTTCTGCCTTGTATTTAAAAACTGCACTTCAGTGAAGTGGGACAGTTGTATCAGGTGCCATAGTGTGCCTTCCATTTAGTTTCATAGAATGAACTTGGTTCTTCACATGGACTTTTGTCAAAAGTTATATGAGCTTGGATACACAATGAGCTGAAAATCATATTTTAAACTCTAGTATGTTGTGAAATACTGTACTGCTTTAGAGTTTTTAAAAATAAGCCCCAAACTACTAATCTTATACCAAAAGCAATTTTATAGACGTACATTTTACTTAATGCATGTTTTTTGTGGTGATGGGGATTGTTCCAGGACCTTGTAATATAGGCCTGTGTTTTACCATAAAGCTTTACCTCACTAATACTATTCCTCCTCCTCCTCGTCTTTTTTGGTTTTTGATTTGGTGGAGACAGGGTCTCTCTGTGTAAACCTGGCTAGCTTTGAACTACTGACTTATAGGATTGTGCTACCATGCCTGGCTTTATTTTTCATTTGCGAGTCTCATAAATTTCCCAGGCTGGTCTTGAGTTTGCTCTATAGCCCAGGCAGGCTTGAAACTTGGGATTCTTCTGCCTCAGCAACCCGAGTGGCTATAATCCCAGGCAAGTACTGTGTCTGGTTTTCTGGTACATTTTGTTTGTGGTTTTATCAGTATTTGGAGAACTTTAAGCTGTATGCCATCAACTTAGCTATTTAAAAACCAAAAACTTTTTTGCAATTTGAGTTGCAATTTTTAAGAATAAGCTGTATATGTACTTAAAGACTGCTTTAAGTGGTATAAGGAGATATCTAATTCCATTACCACGTGGTTTTTTTGTTTGGTTTTGGTTTTGGTTTTTCAAGACAGGGTTTCTCTGTGTAGCCTTGGCTGTCCCGGACTCGTTTTGTAGACCAGGCTGGCCTCGAGCTCACAGCGATCCGCCTGCCTCTGCCTTCCTAGTGCTGAGATTAAAGGCCACCACGCCTGGCTCCACTTGGTTTCTAAATGTTACCTAGAAGCTACTGAAACTCTTTTAAGTGTGTAATTAAAGCAGTTATTTACATTTTATCCTATAAATGATTTAAGAATCTGGTTAATGTAAATATTCATGAAGTTTAAGTTTTATAGCTTCCTAGTTTTATAATAACAGTAGTCATGTATAGTACAAAATCCCATTCTTTTGACTTCCCTTAAGTGATTTTTGTGGCAAATAAATGCCCACCCTCCCTATACAGTAGGTTTTAAATAGTCTGGACTATATGAGACTCTGTCTTAAAAAAGAAAACAACCTGAGAATAACCACTAGCAAATTATGTGGGAAAGGACTTATTTATTATTTGCTTTTATTGATTGAAAAGTTTATTCGTGCTGTTATGACCAGAGTAGCAATGAATATGGATGAGCAAGTGTCTCTGTATTTTGGCATGTGCCCAAAAAGTGGTGTAGCTGCCCGTACTGTATACGTTCCCTCCCCTCCGGCAACTCCTGCATCCTTACCGCCGACCGCTGTTTCCTCCTATATGTATGTCATTTCACTCTCTCCTTTGTCTACTTAGTGCTGGCACTATGTGCGTGGGTGTAGGGCTATCTTCTGGAGTGTGGGTAGCTTCTGAGGGCCACACCTCTGAAGAAAACTGACTCCCCTCTCTTCCAGCAGCCGTCAGTTACCGTGTAGTACTCTGTTCTTGTACAAGTTTTGTGTCTCTTTAAGTCTCTAATGTCTACATCTGTTCCAGGCTTCCTCTCTCGCTGAGGCACTCTGTAGAACTTTCCTGCCATGACGTCACAGTCAGGTTTGTGGTGTATTGCCCATGGTCAGAGACGTGGTTTCTCACCCTTCCCGAGTCTGCGGTTCTTTAATACATACAGCTTCTCATGTTGTGGTGACCCCCAACCATAAAAGTATTCTACTTTATAACGGTAATATTGCTGCTATTATGAATTTTAATGTAAATATCTGATATGCGACCCTTGTGAAAGTGTCCTTTGCCCCGCAGAGGGCTTTCAACCCACAGGTTGAGAACTGCTGAGTTAAAGGGATATTTGTCAGGAAGGCACACGTCCAAATATTTTTTGCCACTCTGAAGTAGTCGGTAGACTAAAAAGCCTAAGGTCTTGACAGTCAACTACTTTACTATCTGCTATTTTATTTTGAACTGCTTAGTCTCCATTTTTCTACTTTATTGGGCCTTTCAATAAAATGAACTCATTTTCATAAGAGTTCTGGTTTTTTTTTTCTCCTTTATGGTTATGCTTTGAGGCAGATGCTGTTGGCTAGAAATAGCACTATTGTAATCTTGTAAGACAACTAATAGTTATAAGGCTTGGATGATGTCTTTTTTATCCTTTTTTTGTGTGTATGTGTGTATGTGTGTGTAGTTGTGTTAGGGTATACATATGTACTTTGTGTGTGTGTGTGTGTGTGCTTATAGTTGTGTTAGGGTATACATATGTACTTTGTGTGTGTGTGTGTGCGTGTAGTTGTGTTAGGGTATACATATGTACTTTGTGTGTATGTTGGTCTGCGTGTAGTTGTGTTAGGGTATACATATGTACTTTGTGTGTATGTGTGTGTGCGTGTAGTTGTGTTAGGGTATACATATGTACTTTGTGTGTATGTGTGTGTGCGTGTAGTTGTGTTAGGGTATACATATTTACTTTGGTCTGAGTAAGACAGACTATTCTCCTTTCCTTTCTCTAAGTCACTGCCACCAGTAAGACTGAGCGACGTCCTAAAGGTGGATTGTGGTAAGTTTATTGCAGAAAGCGGGAACACTTCAGGGATAAGCTAAAGATGATCGTTTCCAATATTAATAGACACTTGCTGGCCAGTGATGTCCTGGCCACCTTTGGCCAGAGTTTGTTTGTATAGTACCTCAGGGAGTTGGAGAAGGAAGGCCTCATGAACTCCTCCTTGGCTTCTAGGCATTGCCTCTGGGGGATCTTTCCTTTCCGCTCTTTACAGCACCATTATATATCTGCAGATACATTTCATTCCTCCTGTGGATGACGAGGAAGTCATGTCCTCTAAAAGTGCTTGAGGAAAAAACTTTGCATGTAGGCATAATGTTGTTATGTAACTCAAATGCTGATTTCTATACACCCCATGTCTGGTTGCAGTTCTTGTTCTGAGAATCTCCTGTCTAAATGTTGTGTAAATACTGCTCCCCAATTGACCCCTGATATGCCAATAAAGCAGCTTATAGCCAATTGCTGAAGAGGGGAGAGAAGAGTGCTGGACATCCTGCCAGCCAGGGGAGGAAGAGTTAGAAGGGGAGGTAGGAGACTGACCAGGAGCAGAGATTCAGGAGGCATCAGGAGAGAGGTGCTGGAGCAGGAAAGCTACAAAGTGCAAGTATCTCTGGGATGCACGCTGGGAGGAAGCCAAATCAGCTTAGAGGGGTAAGAATAGTGTAATAACTGCTCAGTTCTTACTCTGTGAAGTTTGTGAAAATAATATAATGGAGTCTCAATTATTTGTGTGATAACCGGGTTAAGAGAGAAACTGAGAGGTCGGGTGTGGTGGCACATGCCTTTAATCCCAGCACTCCGGAGGCAGAGGCAGGTGGATTGCTGTGAGTTCGAGGACAGCCTGGTCTACAAAAGGAGTCCAGGACAGCCAGGGCTACACAGAGAGACCCTGTCTTGAAAAAACAAAAACAAAACAAAACAAAAATGAGACAGAAACTGAGAAACACAGTTTTATAAAAATAACTTTAACATTGAACATACATGCTCAAAAATTGTTGGGTAAGGGAGTGAACCATGAGTTAGATCCGTCATGTGAGGAGATAATGGAATGAGCATTTCCTAGTGTATATTCTGTTGTATGTTACAGGGTATCCTATGAATAAAAGCTGATCCTGAAAGGGTGAGGATGCTCCTTAATGTGGTATAAACTGTTCGGCTAGAGGCTCAAATGCTAGTTTTCTTCATCTTATAGTGGTAACTGGATCAGATTAGAGGGAGGGATTCCAAAGGCCCCCACAACGCTGTGATGGAGGGATTCCAAAGGCCCCCACAACGCTGTGATGGAGGGATTCCAAAGGCCCCCACAACGCTGTGATGGTTATGGACTCTCAGTACTGGGGTATTCTTGAGCAGAGCAAATCTTTAATTTGATTTCATTCACTGAGTTCGGTGTTGCCTCCTTTCAAGTGTTGAGTGTTTCCTTGGTACATCTGTACCACACAGTGAAGAAAGACAGGGAATTCTGTCTCCACAAGTGCAGACCACCGAGGCGGCCATGGTAGAGTTCTGCTCCAGCGTGCCCTTTCCACTCTTTGTTGGGTTCCATAGAGTGACTTGTTCTGTTACCTCCCACCCCCTTTTAAATTTCAGATGTTGTAATGTTAGAAAACTTGGTCTCTTACCTAAATATTTTTTTCAGAACTTTAGAATACATCATTATAAACCAAGAGCAGGTAAATCACAGTATAACATGTGCCATGGAATTTCTTCTTGAGCCTTCTTAAATCCTGTTTTTCAAAAAAACTGTTCTTTAGATTCCTCTTGGAAGAGTCCTTCTGCACTTGGTTTTGGGGAAACTACAGATACCTGGTTCTCATTCCATAGAGATTGTGAGGCTTAAGATATCTTAGAGTTCCCAGGTAATTTTAATATGCAGCCAACATTTCAAGCTACTGACTAATTAAAATATTTGGTTGATTTTGTAATTAATCCCTTTTTTAGAAAATGCCATAATTTATGAAATGCTTTTTAAAAATAAAATTTAATTATTTTGTATTCACACAGTGATCTGGTGTGGTTTAAATGAGAATAGACTCATATATTTGGATGTTTGCTTTCTAGTTATTGGATTATTTAGGAAAGATTAGGAGGTATAGATTTGTTGGGGGAGGTGTGTCACTAGAGTGGGCTTTGAGGTTTCAAAAACTTGTGTCAGGTTTACTCTCACTCTCTCTGCCTGCAACTTGCAGATCAAATGTGAGCTCTCAGCTACTGCTGCAGTGTCATGCCTGCCTTCCTGCCTGATGTCATGCTCCCTGCCACAGTGGAAATGGACTAACCCTCCAAAAGTGTAAACAAACCCCTAATTAAACTTCCTTTATACGTTGCCTTGGTCATGATATCTCCTCACAGCAGTAGAAACCCTAACTAAGACGCCAGTGAACTAGAACTGCTTTTGCTTCTGGAATATTCGTTCTTTATGCCACCTGTCTGCCCTCTGCCCCCAGGATAGCCATACATTTGCTCTGTAGCTGAGGATCAGCTTAAATTTCTAATTCTCCTGCCTCGGCTTTTTGAGGACTGGGATTACAGACATGTGCCACCATGCCTGGCTTATCCTGTCAGGCTTTTAATTTCAAATCTAGCCTTTGTACCTTTTAATTTTTTTTTTTCGAGACAGGGTTTCTCTGTGTAGCCTTGGCCATCCTGGACTTACTTTGTAGACCAGGCTGGCCTCGAACTCACAGCGATCCGCCTGCCTCTGCCTCCCGAGTGCTGGGATTAAAGGCGTGTGCCCACGCCTGGCTAGCCTTTGTACCTTTATGCCCTCAAGGTGAAAAAGGCTGAAAATCTGTATAGTTTACCAATGAACCAATGTGAACATTGAAAGAAAGGCCAGAGATATCTTTAGTATTTTTCTCAGATCCTATGAGCCTTCAGGGACACTTTTAATAATGTAAATTCACAGTTTGCATTATAGACTCAAGACTTAATCTCCAGGTGTAGTACTGGATGGGTCGTTGTACCAAGTTCCCAAGTGATTCCTGTGATTAGATAGAAGTAGGAGGTAGGAGTTGAACATACATGGTACTCAGTAAATGCACACATCTGTATTCCTAACCCATGCCTTTTTCCTTCTTAGGGCTTTACATGAGTTGAACATACATGGTACTCAGTAAATGAACACATGTGTGTCCCTAACCCATGCCTTTTTCCTTCTTAGGGCTTTACAGACTAGCTAAGGTCTGTAACCCTAGAATTAAAAGAGAATGAACACTACTCAGGAAGGAGAGAAAACGGAACATTTATTATTTCATGTTTAAAATACTTTTTGCTCTGTTACTTAGTGCTCTGTGATGTTTAAATGTATTGCTAGCAAATGATGATGCTTCTTTGGATCCCAATTAGTTAGCGCAGTAGAACTAAACAGTAGAGCTTTGTGAATATAATTCTTGGGGTCTAACTATGCCACTCACTACATATTAGATGAGATGGTGAAATCAGTTTAGTTTCAAGTCAGACTTTTATAGTGGACAACCTTACAATCTGCTTTATACCAATTTTCCCTCATGCTAAACTTAATGTATTTGTTATGCCTTGCCTATTAATTTTACGTATGGAAAAAGAGACATTGCCCAATACCTATCCACTTGTTTTGCTTTAGGTGAAGTACATTCTGTGCTAGAGAAATAATGTAAACGGAGGATTTACTTTGGTTTAGGGTTTCAGTCAGTGGTTGTTTGGCCATTGCCTTTGGGCTTGTGTGAGGAAAAAAACATAGCTTGAAAGGTGTGGTGAAAGAAATTGCTCATCACATGACATCCAGAAAACACAGTGAGAAGCAGGAAAAGGCCAGGGACAAGTTTTTATCATTGCAGGGCATCTCCTCAGTGACGTGTTTTCTCCAGCTAGACCCTGTCTCCTACTTTCCACCATTGCCCAGTAATGTCACCTTATTATGAGAGGATTCACGTCCGCTTATCCTCCCCACCCTCCCCCCAGGAAGGGTCTTAGTGGGTATCTCGGCTTTCAGTTCTGTGTGTAGGCTAGGCTAGCTCTGAGCCCGTGGCTAGTCTCTTGTTTTGAAATCTGAGTGCTTGGATTATAGGCATGAGCCACCGTGCTTGAAAAATATTCTTTTTGTTGTTGCTTGTTGAGACAGAGTCACAATTAGATCAGGCTAATTTCTAAGTTGCTATTAGCCAAGGATGGCTTGAACTTCTAACAACTCTCCTGCTCCACCTGACAAATGGGGCATGTTATAGTCGTTTTCAATGATTGTACATCACCTTCAGACCATGTCTTTGTGGGGGCAGGTAGAGGGATAACTTCATTTTCAAATCATAGCACATATGAGTACCTTGTATCTTAGAGCAATACTGATATGGAAGTTGATAACGAGGTAGTTTTTTTATACTACTCTTTGCCATTCAGTGAATCATATGGTACTAAAATAAAACTGATTTGGATGATGATTAATGAAAAATAATTTTACTTAGTTTATTGAAAAAAAATAGAGCTCAGTACTTTAGTTTCTGTACCTTTCTTCCTTTGAACATTCTTAGCATGACATGAAATAAGACCATATAAAAAATTCAGGGCCTGATGAGGAAGCTCAGGGTTTTTTGTTTGTTTGTTTGTTTTAGTGTTTGTTGGGGGGCCACGTGCACACACACACATTTAACTTAGAGAAGAGAATCATAATACCAGCATCTATCTTTCTTTCTGTCTGTCTGTCTTTCTTTCTTTCGTTTCAGTGTCTCTCATGTAGTTCGGGCTGGTCTTGAACTCAAGATCCTAGTGCATCAATCTTCTGAATGCTGAGAGCTACAGATGTGTAACACCACTACACCTGGCTCATTTCTACTTTTTATTGTGCCCAGTCATTTTATTTGTAAACAGAACTTGAACTTGGACATAATGCTTATTTTTCTATTAGCTCATTTGAAGCAGTGACAGATTAGGGTACCAAGATCTTTCAGATATTATAGAGTTATTAAGGATGTAGTCTAGATGGCCATTTTCATGGGCACCATCACTCAGAAAATCTGTTATTAATGGTGTGTTTTACTACCAGGGAAGCTTTAGATACTTTCCTTTTATGTCAGACCGAACAGTGACCATTCTAGGCTGAGCCCATCCTTACACATCTAAAATGATGTGGGCTACTATATCTTATTCTCCTTGCTTCAGTTTTCTGTTCTGTCCGTTGTAAATAGTTACCAAGTGAAACTCTTCGTTATGTTTTCACGTTTTTTCCCTGCAGTTATAGTGGCTTTGATGGCATATGTCTTCCAAGACACTTAACCAGCTAGCCCTTTCTTCCTTAACTTATTTTCTCATACACTGATACAATCTGTGCTCCAGCCAGGAAAATCTGCTTGTCTCTTTCTTTGAGTTCATACATTTATTTTATTTAGAATTTTTCCCTCATTTCTCTCCGGGTGTTCATGTCCAGCTTTTCCCTTCAAAAGTCACCTTGAAATTTAAGTTTTTCCAGGAAGGCTTTTAAATAAATATTTGTTCAATATGTCATTTCAGCCATACTTAGTAGTTCCATACTTATATGAGACCGTCTCTTCTGTTTTTCCCCACAGTAACTTTTATTAACTTTAAAATAAGCCAGTGCTGACACTGATGTTTCCCAGTCAGAAACGGAAACTTGGACAGTATTTCCTGTATATGTCACCTCTGGGTTATAGAGGGCAGGGCCAGCTTATGTGTGAAGATGGCTGATGGCCTTTTAGAAAGAGATTAACTTGAAGGATAGCAGGCAGAAACGACACTTCAGACTTTCATTATAGAATAGGTGTAGTGTGGACAATCTTTTAATTTTTAAATATACTTTGCAGTTATATTCTGTGGTTTATAATCCAGTATATTTTTATTGTATTGTTAGGATTGTCTGGGAGCTGAGATACTAGGCTTGTAATGAACAACTTGTGTTCTGGTCATCTTATTTCTCTTTGATGTTCCTTCTGGGTCAGGTTGTGCTCAGTTGAAACCAGTGGCTTACAAAAAGTTGGAGGGTCAGACGTCTGGCAGGCCACAGGGGCTATCACATCGGTGATGAAGCTTGTTTTGTCCACACATGCTCAGGTTACTTTTTTACTTTATAAATATGAATCCCAGATCATAAAGTAATCATTATATTGTTATTTTCTACATAGCCAATGTGGAAACCTCAAACATCTGTTTCTTCCTCTGGGGTTTATGTTGAGGCCTGGCCTTTGTATCTAGAGTGGCATGCATTAAGGGCTGATAAAAGCATAGGACAGTGAACCAGGTGCAGTGGTGTAGGCCTTTAATCCCAGCACTTGGGAGGCAGAGGCAAGTGGATCTCTGTGAGTTTGAGGCCAGTCTGGTCTACAGAGCAAGTTCCAGGACAGCTGGGGCTGTTCCACAGAGAAACTCTGTCTTGAAAAACCGGGAGGTGGGGGGGGGGGGGAGGGAAGAAAAAGAAAAAGCCTTAGATAGGAAGTTAATAATCTTTACTCTGTGGAGCCAGCTATGTATGAAATGTCATGCTAGAATTTTTTTTAACCTCTCTAAAATAAAACTTTAATTTAAAAATGTTTTACCTTAATAAATTTTTTTTTTTTTAAATTGGGGATTTCTTTTCTTGCTTGCTTCTTCCTTTCTTTCTTCCTTCCTTTCTTTCTTTCTTCTTCTTCTTTTTCTCTTTTTTTTTCTTTTCTTCTTTTCTTTTCTTTCTTTCTCTTTCTTTCTTTCTTTCTTTCTTTCTTTCTTTCTTTCTTTCTTTCTTTTCTTAAAATGTTTCTCTGTGTAACAGCCCTGCTGTCCTGAAACTCACTTTGTAGACTAGGCTGGCCTCGAATTCATAGAGATCCACCTGCCTTTGCCTCCCAAGTGCTGGGATTAAATGTGTGCGCCACCACTGCCTGACCAGTAAAAAAGATTTTAAATGTTGATGGAACACCAAACCCATTGGTGACCATGTCAAAGTGATCTGAACAGTTGTGATTATTTGATATATTAGCAACATATCAAAGCCTTGGCAGACCCCCTCCCCGCAAAGGAAACAACACCACAGAAAATGAGTTAATGGTAAGAACCTTAAGATGGTAGAGGTTTGGCTTTAATTGTGAAGGGAGAACTATGAAGAGAAGCAAGGGAGAGAAGAGGAGGCGACAGCTTCTTAGAACAAAGGAAAAGCCTGGAAACTTGAGTAAAATGAGAGGATGGAAACATTATAGGGAAAAGATGGACAACAAAAAGGTTAGTGTGGAGAAAATAACCAAGAGCTTAGGCAGCATCTCTGGCTTTGCCAGTGTTTGGTCTTGGCTTCTTTTGCTGTCCTGCCATTCTTCTGCCCAGGCCCTGGCCCTGACACCCTCTGATTTTCTCCTTGGTGGTATAGCTTTCTTACGTCATTAAATTCTTAGTGCCCAGTAATGGTAGCATTAGTATAGTTGAGGCCCTTGGAGTGTGTGGACAGTGATGTGACCCATTTCTCTGCTACATGGCTCCCTCTTATCCTGAGATGGGCAGAGAAATGGAAATAGTTGTTTCATATCAAGCCTTGGGAATCCCCAGCCATAAAAGGGATGATTTGGAACAGTTATTTGTCTGTTGTGGACCCATTGTTCCTGAGTTATCCTTTTAATGTGAGGATATAAACTGTGGCACTTTTACATGACTGCTTGGTGATCAGAACATCCCTGGTACCTTCCTGTTCTACTACTTCCTAAATCCTAAGATACACTCAGAGTGGTGTCTTTATGCTGTTTGTAAATAGTCCTAGGTGTTAGTGATCACCCATTTTCTCACTTTACAGACGATACAAACACAGGCTTGGAGTGTGTAGGGAGATATTCTATATGGCCTCTGAGCATTTTGGTAAAGTTGAAATTAGGAACAAGGTCTCCTGAGGCCTGTCCATTTTTTATTTCCTTTAAAAACAATACATCATGAAATCTCATTTTTATTTATTTTTTCTAAATTCCTAGGATTAGTTTTGGTTGGAAGCTGCAAAGACTGAGCTGGCCTGAGTTGTATGTGCTTGGCACAGAAACCTAGAGAAGAAAACTGGTGTGTGTGTGTGTGTGTGTGTGTGTGTGTGTGTGTGTGTGTGTGTGTGTGTGTGTGTGTGTACAGTTTTGTAGCTCCTGCTTTCACTGAGTGGAGCTGAGCAAGGGGCCAGCAGTTACTCCTGGACCTGGCTGACATCCCATTTTTGAGGCCCCAGAGTTATTTTTAGCCCCAGGGCCTTGGAAGCAGGTGTGGTCTGTGTTTGAAGGCCATGGCTGGACTGTGTTCAAGCCTTGTTGTGCCTGTCTACTTAGGAGCTGACAATTGTGACCTAAACCTACTGCTTTACTTTGCCAGAGGAGTTTGCACCTTTTTGGTGCAGAATGAAAAGTCATACCCTATTACATTTGTGAATATTTAAACAGGTTTGCTTTGGAAACTTTTAATACTCGAAATACATTTTACGAGTAATAATACTATATTAACTAAGAAAAATATCAGTATAAGTCCCTTAGATATAGAAGGACTGTTTTTGTATTAAAAAGTACACCCCAACTGTTTTAAAATTCAGGTTTCTAATCACAAGTTGCTCTTTAATTTTCTGGGCGGCTGAGACGTGCTCAGTGCTGTAGACTGTGTTTAGCATGCCTGAGCTTTCATCTCTAGAGGGTTAACATCAATTTTCATATATGGTATTAGCTCATCTTCTAGTCTGCTCACTTACACTCAACTTCTTTTTAAATCAGCCCTGCCAAGAAATATAGCAAGACTGTGTGTGTGCGTGCATGCACGAGAGAGAGAGAGAGAGAGAGAGAGAGAGAGAGAGAGAGAGAGAGAGAGAGAGAGTCATTTGCTAATGGTTTTTTTAAAAGACAAGCTTATCTGTATCTCAGAATGGACTCAGCCACCCTTTGTAGCCAAGGATGACTTTGAGTGCCCGATTGTCCTGCTTCTGCCTCCCAAGTGCTGGACTCAAAGGCATGTTGAAGAAGAGATAAACCTGTTTTTTAGGATCCCAAGTGCGGGATTGGAATGGTCTTGTAAGAGAGCAGGTGAGGTTAATTCACTAGAAGAGCAACCACCTTCAGCTTAATTGTTGCCAGCTGAAAAGATCCCGTGAACAGACTCTGGGAGGAGAGATATAAATGAGCCCAGAACTGGAGGCAGGGCTTTTTGGAGACTTGGGATAGTTTTGGCTGTTCATCGCTCACTTAGAGATGCCTAGCCTGTTGGGTGGATATAGACTGTGGGTACTTAATTAAAAATTTCTACTTATGAAGCACCCAAGTGCCTGCTCCAGCCATACTGACCTGGGGCAGCTGGAAGAAAGACACCCAAGCAGCTGCCAGGGGTGCCCCTACAATGGGCAAATGTGTGATGGGGAGATGGGAAAGATGGCATATGTGGTGGAGAGGTGGAAGAGAAAGAAAAGCCAAGAGGTACCTACACTGTGGAGAAGAGTGGCACTGGAGACTCAATGGCAGTGAGGAATAGGGAGATGTGAGGGGGCCATGGTGAGGTCCTGGTCTGGGTTGCCAAGGGCCATGTCTGGTCCATGGTCCTGCTGCAGCTGGGGTCTGGGTTGATGTCTGTGGTCTGGGCTGGCATCAGAGACCATGTGGCTACCCAAGGGCCATGCTGCCACAGAGAAACATTCTGGTCTGAGTGGCCTGAGCTGCTACCTAAGGCCATGGGGATATCCAGGCCCAGGCTGCTGCTGGGGACCATGTCTGGGTTTATGGTCCTATGACAACTGGGGTCAGTGTTGATGACTCAAGCCACCAAAGGCCATGCAGATGTCCCTGGTCTGGACTGCTGCCCGAGGCACTGCGCTGAGTGGGCTTGCCTCTCTCTGTCCACCACATTCAGGAGAGCTGGCCCTGAAGTCGTGAGAACGAGAGCGCTGTCCCTGCCCTTCACCAGCTACAGCACTCGGGAGAACTGAGGCCTGCACCTCCCTTGGGCTGCACAGTAAAGCTGGCCCTGGTGGCAAAGATGTGGGTGAGCTGGCCCTGAGGATACAAGAGCAGGAGTGGTGACTCTGCCCCTTGCTGGCTGCAGCATTGGGTGAGCTAGCCAGGACAGTGCTGGAGAGCTCTCTACCTGGTGGTGCAGGCATGGGAGAGCAGGGGTGGTGACTGACCAACCTGGCTACCTCCCAGGCCCAGATCCAGGGCTTGGAGTTGGCCCACCCCAACATCTACCCAATCTGTGATCTTCTGGAGCACATGAAAGGGCTGGTCCTGCAGTTCCAAAGCTGCAGGGTCTCCATGACATAGGACAACAACAGGATATCCGAGAGGAGTCCCGTGAGGATCCAGTGTTGATGGTGTAACTGAAGCCATAGGCCTGGAAGCAGACCAGTGACTCATTCATTGCAGTGAACTTTTCCAAGTAAAGATGTATGGATAAAAGTGTAAACTGTGTGACACACTGCAGCTTCCATAACAAGATCTTTTTAAAAATTCTATCTTACTTTCTTTTGTGTGTGTGTGTGTGTGTGGGGGGGGTGGTGGGCATGGTTGCAAGGGCAGAGCGCGGAAATAAAGGGAAGGGGAAATGAGTGAGATTGGGGTGCATGATATGAAATTCACAAAGAATAAGATGTTAAAAAATTCTACTTATAAAGAAATTAGGTAAAGGCCATTGGAACCTCACTCTCTGTTACCCTTTGGCAGGGTTCTGCCACATGATCCAGTTAGGACTACAGAAAATAAGAGTTTTGGTAAAAAGGGACAAGAGGACTCTAGCTGTCTTCAGTACAATCCTGAACGTGTGCAAATTTACTTCACTCTCATCCCTTTACTTATGTTATATGCATATTAGAGTGACTACAGAGAGAGAGAGAGAGAGAGAGAGAGAGAGGGAGCGCGCAAGAGAGCGCACTCCTTTCTTGGTCAGGACAAGAGTCTTTCTGTATTTGCAGCAGCCAGCTTAGGCCTTTTCATGCTTGGTAGGACTGTCTGCTGCAGGGAGGCAGAGGAGAGTCTTCTAATTCAGCTTGTGCATGCTTGCTGTCTCCTCCCTTCTTTTGTCTCTTCATCTCCTAACCCAGATCACTGCTTTGTCTCTTCCTGATTTTATCGCTGAGAAGAGCCAACCACATTCAGAGACTCAGAACTATTGTTGGAACCAGCTTGCTCTTGTTCTCAGGTTTCTGCTTTCTGTGCCATCTGGGCACCCTCGTGGCCAAGTCAAATCATTCTTCCCCAGTCCAGTTCCATTATGGAGCAGGTGCTGAGAGAAAACTGGGTAACCCAGGAGCAGAAGCTCCAGCTGGGAGGCCAGACATTCTTACATCAGGCCCTTACATTGCCATGGTCCGTGTCACTGAGCAGTCAGGACTGTTCAGTGGATGAACATGCCGGATACTTCGCAGAAGTTTGTTGATCGCCAAGGCAAACCTCCTCCTCTAGCTTCGTCAGTTGAAGTGAGATGTGACTTTTATTCACCATTGACACAAAAGTATATTGAAGATAAACACAGGGTAATGAAGCTTTATGCATAGAAGACAGGACATGGGCATCTAATACATTGGATGAAGGATGTGTAGAGTAAGGTTTCTCAGGTGCGTCTATATCAGACTCTGTGAGAAAGGTGGTAGCTGGGCTGTATGGGACAGTGGATCACTACTGTTTTATCTACTCAGTGATATCTTTTTAAAAAAGAAAATATTTATTTTATGTACATCAGTGTTTTGTCACCATGTATGTTTGTGTACCACGTATGTGCCTGGTGCCTGAGAAGGTGCCAGAAGAAGACACTGGGATTGGAGTTAAAGATGGTTGTAAGCTACCATGTCAGAGCTGAAATTGGTCCTCTGTGAGAGCTGCTAGAAATGTTGACTGCTGGCCATATCCTTAGCCCCTGTAATGTCTTTTTGATTCCAGATACGAGTGAGCTTTGTTCACAAATACTGCCTCCCTGCTCTGAGACAGAGAGTCTAAGTACATAGCCCAGGCTGGCCTGGAATTCAAAATTCCTTCTTTCTCAGCCCCCTGAGTCCTAGCATTAAAGGCTGTCACTGTCATGCCCAGCTTCACCAGTGCATCCATCTTGAGTGTATTCCCCTCCTGTCTCTGTTTGATCCATAGTCACTTTCATTTATGAATTTTAGATAAATTAGACAGTTTTGTTCTCAAAAAAACACAAATATTTGTGAAGAGGTAAGAGCCACTGCTGCATCTTTATTTTGTAGGAGAATGTACATACCAGTAAATTCCAGGCCACTTCTCTTCATAACCAGATCCCTTTTCTCCACGACCCAGTCTTGAAATTTAAGTTTAAAATTAGAGTCTATGACTCTAAGATGATTGCCAATTTTACCATCTTGTTCTGAAATCAGGCAAATACTTATTTACAATTTTGTTGTTGGAACAAGAATGGCTTTACTTAATGTTAAATTGAGCATCTTATCTACAGGCAGGGTGAAAGTAAGAAATTAATATAAATCATTTCCACCAAATGTTTGTCCTTAGAAGTTGAATGCCAACAGCAAATGTCTGATTTTAGACAGAGAATATTTCATGTAAGGAAAACAGACCAAGATAGAGACAAATCTAAGAATGTTGAAGGCTAGGATCAGGCCCAAAGTATGGACACTAAACTCCAATGAGTGTCACTCAGGACATGGTGCCTTCCAAGAGTCTGGTGAGATCAGGAAGGCATTTTAAGGGTTCTGCATGCTGTCTTCAAGGCTCTATGTCAGTGATTCTCTTGAGAGTGGGGTACAAAAACTGAAGGGGAAACCTGACAGGTCAAGGAAGGACCTTGAGGTGGAGAGATGGGATTGGGAAGGAGACAGACTTGAGCTCATGGCTGTGAAATTACCTGCTGTAGAGCTGGGCACATCACAGGACAAGCATGTCAATCGTTGTTTGTCCCTTTTCTCCTTAAAGGTAATGAAATTTGTGTAACCTTGTTTTCTTGCCCCTTTATAAAGGGCTGCTGTTTGCGTCTGCCCTCTCAGCACAAGAATTCTTAAGCCAGAAGAAAAGAATTTCTTTCTCCTGATAATAAAACCTGATTCCCTGATTCTTTGCTATTTTTATTGTTTTCAGGGGATAAATAAGTAAAATGGAAGAAAACCATTTGGAATATTAATACTTTGAGCTGCTTTTTCTAGGCCCTGTAATTTCATACAAATAATTTAATTTGGGATTTCAAGTAATTGTAATTATGAATGTTATTTTTCGGGTTTTTTTTTTTTTTTTTTGGAGTTTTTATATCTTGAAGTTAAAACTGAATTAATAGTATACACTCCTCCCTTTTTACATGAAGCCACGTCCACTTAATCTTTTTTGTTTGTTTAAACAAAACAGTGCATTACTTATGGAATTAAACTAATGAAGTAAATATTATGAATCATACACTCTCTAATCTGGTACTCATTCTTATTTTCCTGACCCTATCTTTTGTTTTCTGTCTTTCTTTCTCCCTTCATATAGGTTGTCAGTCCGGTGTACAGCTCTTGGAGTGAGGGAGCAAAGGTAAAGGCGGTTGTAATGCCCTGGCTGCCCCAGAGCATCTTTTGTTGTGCAATGGTTATTCCCGTCATCTCTCTGTGAATCAGATGTGAGGAGCTGCTTTGTGGAAGGAGTCCTTTGCAAAGAGCACATCAACAGGAAAGAGAAAGAGACATTTAGTTGGAGATCTCTTGCTGAAATGGGTTTAACTCTCCTTTTGCCAGTCACCACTAGCCTGACCTCATACATTTTTAGTACAATGGAGTGGCTGAGCCTTTGAGCAACCACCATTACATCATCGTGGCAAATTAAAGAACGAGGTGGGAAAAGAGGACTTATTGTTGTCATGGCCCATGAGATGATTGGAACTCAAATTGTTACTGAGAGCTTGGTGGCTCTGCTGGAAAGTGGAACGGAAAAAGTGCTGCTCATTGACAGCCGGCCATTTGTGGAATACAATACGTCCCACATTTTGGAAGCCATTAATATCAACTGCTCCAAACTGATGAAGCGAAGGTTGCAACAGGACAAAGTATTAATTACAGAACTTATCCAACATTCTGCAAAACATAAGGTAAATTATTCCTTTTATGACTTTTAAAAGTAAGTGGGCATACTAATGGAGGAAATAAAAATAAAAAATTAAAAAAATTGAAGCTTCATTTTTAAGTATACAAAGTAATTTGAGGAAATTTTGGTTGCTTTTTAGACTTGGTAATCTTGCAATACCTAAAAACAAATGAACAGTCATACTGCCTCATTGAGACTATTTTGAATTAAGTCAGGCATTGTGGTTTATGCCTGTCTGTAATCCTAGCATGGGAGGCTGAGGGGGAAGGTTGCTACAACTTCAAGGCAAGCCTGGGTTACATAGCAAGATCTTGTCTCAAAAGTGCCAGGGGAAGGAAAAGGAATATTTCAAATTATACGGAATAGCTTACTTACTGTAATTTGGACACATCCTGCGTTTCCTTATTTACATATTAGTATCTCAATGGAATTGTTCTATCAGTTTAAACATCTTGTATTATCCTCACATTCTTTGAAAGTAAGAACTGGGCTGGAGAGATGGCTCAGCGGTGGGGAGCACTGGCTGCTCTTCCAGAGGACCTGAGTTCAATTCCTAGAAACCACAACCATCTGTGATGAGATCTGGTGCCTTCTTCTGGTATGCAGGCACACATGTAGGCAGAACACTGTATATGTAGTAAATAAATAAATCTTTTCTTAAAAAGTAAGAACTTAATTCTTAGAAGTGGAAGTAACATTAATTTGTGACAATATTGATTAAGACATTATGCTCAGGAAAATTTATTACTGGGATAATGAATTGTATATGTGTTCGGGAAAACTCTTTCTTCCCCACTCCTCCCCTTTTTTGTTTGTTTGGTTTTTTTTTTTTTTTGTTTTTTTTTGAGTCAGGGTCTCATGTGACTCAGGCTGTTCTCAAAGGTGCTATATAGCTAAGGATGGCCTTCAACTCTGGATAAGTGCATCTTTTAGTAAACAGCTGGTTTTCTTCTTGTGACATAGGGGCCAGTGTGTGTGCGTGTGCGTGTGCGCCAAAAGAAAACCTTGGGTATTATTCTCAGAAATGTAATCTACCTCCTTTTGAGGTCTCTTCCTGGCTTGGAACTCAGCAATTAGACTAGGCTGACCCCATCATCACACACACACACACACTCACACACACACACACACACACACACACACACACACACACACACACACACACACACGCAGATACCTCCTGCAGGAACTATTTTAACAAATGTTTCTTTAGGTGAAAGATTGTTTTGTTCCATTTTGTTTTTATTTTGCAAATTAATCATTTGTGAACTTTACCCTTGTATATTATTAAGTTTTCAGCACACTTTAAAAGTTGCTTCAATTTTGCCTTTGAAAAGTAGCATATAAAACTTAACCTCTTCTATGCTATCTATGCTAATTTTATCCAGTAAAATTGATTGAATCTCATTATTACTCTTTTTTGTTGTTGTTGTTGTTGAGACAGGGTTTCTCTGTGTAGCCTTGACTATCCTGGATTCGCTTTGTAGACCAGGCTGGCCTCGAACTCACAGTGATCCACCTGCCTCTGCCTCCCAAGTGCTGGGATTAAAGGCGTGTGCTACCACTGTCTTGGTTTCAAGTTATTAATTGAAAATAAGAAGCCATTAACTGTTTCAAAGTCAGTAAAATATGAGCTCTTACAGAGCCAGAGATTATTTTTCTCAAACCATCCCTAGCCCCCAATTCCTTTCTGAGATAGGGTCATAAGTAGCCCTAACTGGTTTGAATTTGTGTTAGGTGAGCATGACTTTGAACCCGATTCTTCTCCTTCCAAGAGCTAGGACAGTAGGTGTGCGCTGCCGCGCCAGGTTCTCGCCTTCCTTCTTCGTCTTTTTTTTTTTTTTTTTTTTTTTTTTTTTTTTTTTATTTATCATTTATACACTATTCTGCCTGTATGTACACCTATATGCCAGAAGAGGGCACCAGATCCCATTATAGATGGTTGTGGCCACCGTGTGGTTGCTGGGAATTGAACTCAGACCTTCGGAAGAACAGCCAGTGCTCTTAACGTCTCACCTTCCTTCTTAACAAGTTTCACATTTGCATTTTAGGTTGACATTGATTGCAATCAGAAGGTGGTAGTTTATGATCAAAATTCCCAAGATGTTGCTTCTCTGTCATCAGACTGCTTTCTCACTGTCCTTCTGGGTAAACTGGAGAAGAGCTTCAACTCTGTTCACCTGCTTGCAGGTGAGTCTGGGGCACGGTGGAAAGGACATGGCCTGCTATTTGATTGTACGAGAGCTGCATGGCAACTGGTGTGTAAAGTGAAGTACAGCTTTTGATTGATGTTAACGGTTCCTTGATCTTGAATACTGTTTTTCCTCCGTATTAGTCAGTGGTGTATAGCTTTGCCTTTTGTTTGTTTGATTTTTGCGGCAGGGACTCGCTGTGCAGCCCAGGCTAGCCTCAAGTTTGAAGCAGCCCTTCTGCCTCAGCCTCCCTAGTGCTAGGATTGCAGGCATGGACTGTCACGCCTGGCTTGGTCAGTGTATTCCGACCTGGCTAAAATGCCTCTTTGTGTTTTATTAGCTGGAAATGTCACATATGGCCAGCTCATAGCCACTTGCTCCTCTCTGATGATTTTTCTTTGTACCTGCTGTGTAAGAACACTTGAGTTATCCACATCTTAGCTCTTAGGAGTTCTTACCCTTTGGCTAGAGCAGCATTACAGTGTCAGACTTCTACTGAAAACACTTGAGGGAGACTCCAGAGATGAGCTCACCTTCTTGGGCATATAAATGATGAAATAAAGAGCAAAGTGTGCAGACTGTTTCTTCTAATTGTCAGGTAGACTATTTTAAAACTTACTTACTTGTGTATTCTTTTTGTGTGATTTCCCCCTCCCCCCACCCCCCCTCCCAAGACAGGGTTTCTCTGTCCTGGAACTCTTTTTGTATACCAGGGTGACCTTGAACTCACAGAGACTTCTGCCTCTGAGCGCTGGCATTAAAGGCATGTGCCACCAGGTTTTTATGCCTAGAAAAAATGTCAATATATAAATGTTAAGCCAGTGGGTAATTTTGTAAAGCACGTGGCTCTGGCTCATAAGAACGGGAAATACAGTTGATCCTCCATAGGGTCTGGCTGTCATATCCAAGAGTGTTTTAAAATGTGACTTAAGAAAAAATATAAACACATCAATTTTAAGATCCCGTTGGTTGTTGGTATGTGAATAATTTAGAAATGTTAACACTTGGAAGGTCCGTGCGGGGTTTAGGTAAGATTCTTGTATCCCCAGTTCTACCATACATTTTTGCTTCAATTCTCTAGAAATAGGGATAGTTTTTGTTTTTTGTTTTTAGCCATTCTCTCCGGTCATCTCTAACTACACCTTATATTTATGCTGTGACTCTCTCAGGCCTCTGTGTGTATCTTTAAGTGAAACCTACTTTTTAGAAAATGCAGTTTACATAATTATGTGATTATGATTATTATATTTTGTCCTGTTTCTGTTGATGTTTGTGTGTGTGTGTACACATGTATGTAATGCTAAGCAGATGTTCTAGCAATGAGCTAATCAACCCTTGCCCTCTCACCATCCTGATATGTACATTTTAAAAGGCTAAATAAGTTAGATATAACAACTATTTGAGTTCTATTAAGGGTAAATTTGGTACTCAGTTCAAGGTTTTGTCGCTACTGTGATGGACTTTACTTCAGAGTGCTATTAGTGAGTTCAAGTTTTTTTGTGCTCTCCCTTCCTAGGCCCCGAAATGCAGGGGATCATGTTGGGCAAGTTACAGTGTTAACTAAACCACACTCCTAGTCCCAGTCTTTAAAGAGTTTTTGTGTCAGGATATCCCACCCTGCTTTTCTGAAACATTTTTTCAGTAGGGAGCTCTGACCTGACGGCTTGGTCAGCAGACAGCCATTCTGTAGGTGAGGTCACAGTGAGTTTCTCTGCTGAAGGGCATTCCTTTGCTTTGTGAGAAGGTTCTTATCAATCGTGTGTGGCTTTGGGAGAGGCAGTCCCTGGGCTACAAGGAAGACCAAGCGTTCAGTATAACTAGCTGGAGCAACCATGTGACACGCTTAGTAAGGCTGCCTCATTCCCGTTTCACACAGAGATGCTTCCTAGATGTGGGCAGTGATGAGTTAATGGATGAGCATTGGGTAACATGGGTTTAGAAGTCACTGGGCTGGATCCAGTGTGTATTCCTGCTGCTTGCCCTACAGAAGTAAAACTCAAGTTTGCAAGCAAGGGGGCCACTTTCAGTGTTTGGTAATACTTTAATATAAGCCTTAGATATTGACAGAAGGAAGAAAAGAAAGACTGGAGGAGTAAAAGAAAAGAGTGGTGCTCTGGCGGAGTCTGGATCTTCTGATGGACTTGGTGTAAGACTAGCACTGGTACCCTAGGTTTCTAACACTTTTGTTGACACTTTCCATGTAGCTGAGAAGAACAGGGACTATGCTTTTTCCCTGCTGCTCATGGCTGAATGTCTTTAGAAAAGTCTTTTAACTGGAGTTATGCTTTTTTTTTTTTTCTTTCTCAGCTACCAGAAAATAGATGTTCAACTTATCCTGAGAATATTTTGTATGTGTGTGAATCAGATAGTACATGTGAAATCTGTTTCAGGAGTCTTTTTGAAGACTGTCATCATTATGAGTTAGAACAAAAATAATCAGTTGCAAACAGTGATTTATGATCAACTATTTTGGTTTTATTAACCTTGGCTTTTGCTTACCCACTATTGATCACTTTATCATTTTATTTATTTGTTTATTTGCTGTTTTCCTTATCTAAGAGTGCTAGATTTATTTCACAGAACTTCAATAAATATAGGACAAAACAACAACAACAACAACAACAAAACCAAAAAACCCTTACCTCAGGCTTTTGTTTTATTTTAACAGAAAGATACAGAAATACATTAATTTGATAGCAAGTAGGTTAAAAGATAACATACAGATAAACAATACTATTCTGTTACCTTTTCTTATTCCATTTTTGTTGTTGATGTTGTTGTTAGAAAGGGTCTTGCCCCACACCCACCTCATGACCTTCCTGCTTCCACTTCTGCCTCTTTGTCACATCCTCCCAACATGTCCCAGCATAGCATCTTAGTCGGCTTCCTCAGCCTCCTGAGCATTGGAGCTGTGGGTGGGTGTAGCCAAGCCTGGCTCTCTTCTCCCACTAATGAAAGCAGAAGTGCAGCTTTGGGTGTACTTTAGTGGTAGGGTATGTGTTACCGTGTAAGGTCCTGGGCTTAATCTAGTCATCCCATTGCTTCTAGAAGGAGGAGTGGAAGGAGGGAGAGGATAGGCCCACATACTCATAGTCTCTCCTTTCCTTTTGTTTTCTGTGATTATGGAAATCAAACACACTCAGGTATATCCCTGTCTCATTTCTGTCCTGTAATGAGTGACAACTACAGCAGATAAAACTCATAATGAATCACAGACATCAGCTCTCACGTACAAATAGTTCAGGGACTCTTCCACATTCTCCCCATGTGCCTAAGGCTCATACTTCCAAGAATTTCTATAATATTCTAAGATTTTCTTAAACTTGGCAATTTCTCTTTCTTTCTTTCTTTTTCTTTTTCTTTTTTTTTTTTTTTTTTTTTTTTTTTTTTTTTGTTGTTGTTGTTGTTGTTGTTTTTAAACAGCCTTTCTATGTAGTCCTGGTGGTTTTGGCTGGCCTCAGACTCATAGAAATGTTCCTGTTTCCACCTCTCAAATTAAAGGCATGAACATCTACCATGCTTGGTCTAGGATGCTTTTTCTTTCTTTAAAAAATTATTTATTTTATTTCACATATATTGGTGTTTTGCCTGCATGGATGTCTGCATGAGGGCATCAGATTGCCTAGAGTTGAGGTTATAGACAGCTGTGATCTGCTGTCTTAGAATTTCTATTGCTGTAAAGAGACACTATGTGTTATTTTAAAGAGAGAAAATCCCAAATTGCTTGATTTTTACCAGTGAAGACTCAGGAGCCAGATGCTGGGGTGAAAACCTGCTAGCTCAGAGGGGCAGAGAAAGTACCTAGCTGACCTTCCTACTTAGCTCATGTCCAGAAGGAAAAAGCCAAAAGCTAAAAACCAATACCTCAAAGCTAAAAGCCCCAAAAGCCAAAACCTCAAGGGCAAAAGCTTGCTAGCTCAGCTGACGTGCCAGAAGGAAAAGGCCAAAAATTCCCTTCTCTGTGCTATCCTAAACACTCTACTTTCAAAGTCCCTCTTTCCTACTTCATCCTTGTCAGCTGTGCCCACAGCAACTCTTATAAAGGAAAACATTTAATTGGGCCTGGCTTGCAGTTCAGAAGTTTATTTAGTTCATTATTGTCATGACGGGAAACATGGAGGTATGCAGGCAGACATGATGCTGAGAAATAGCTGAGAGGTCAGCATCTGGATCTGCAAGCAGTGGAAGTAACAGTACACACTAGCCAGACTTGAGCTTCTGAGACCTCAAAGCCTGATGACATACTTCCTCCAACTAAGCCACACCTACTTCAACAAGGCCACACCTTCCAAAAGTGCCACTCCCTAAGGCTTATGGGAGCCATTTTTATTCAAACCACCACATCTGCCATGTAGGTGCTGGGAATTGAACCAGAGTCCTTTGGGAAAGCAACCAGTGCTCTTAACCATTGAGCCATCTCTGTAGCCCAGTATGCTTTTTCTTAAAGGCCTTTTTTGATTTTTTTTTTTTTTTTGACAGAGTTTCTTTGTGTAGCCTTGGCTGTCCTGGAACTCGCTCTGTAGACCAGGCTGGCCTTGAACTCTGAGTGTTAGGATTAAAGGCATGTGTACCATGCCTAGCTAAGAGTTGCCTCTTATAAAGGAAATATAGAACTGCTTCATCCTATGCTAAATAGTAGATTTGAGCAACTAAATACCATTATTAAGCACTTTGTGAGATATGGTCATAGGTACATTGTTAAGAGCTTTTATAAACATTGATTAAAGGACAAATACTTTTTTTTTTTTTTTTGAGAAAGTTTTGCCTAGTGTAGATTGAAGTGAACAAATGTATATTGAGTCTTCATGTATTTTAAACAGGGGTCTAGAGTGATTTAATAGCTCTGTTAATAAATAGTAAGTTTCTGTGTAACAGAATTAATTACTGTGCTTCCCAAGGAAATTATAATAGAACTCAAATTTTCTGGTTACAGATTTGCTGTGTTTGCTGCTTTTTTTGTTTTTTTTATTAACACTTTTTATTGATTGATTGTGAGTTTCACATCTTGCACCCCAGTGCCACTCATCTCCCCATCTCCTCATATCTACCCTTTACCCTTGCAACCTTCCCCCCAAAATAAACACACACACACACACACACACACACAAACCAACAACACCATCAAAAACACAGCATAGACAACACCTCATTGTGAAAGCTGTATGTCACAGTGTGCCCCACAGTATATCCCTCTGTCCACACATCTTCACTTGCAAATGTTGATTGCAGTGAGTCATTGGTCTGGTTTGAGATCTGGCTTCTGTGACACCATCAATATTGGGTCTTCATCGGGACTCCTCCCATTTACCCTGTTGTTGCCCTGTGCCATGGAGATCCTGCAGCTTTGGATCAGCAGCACTGGCCCTTTCACCATTCGCAGATGATACAAATTTTTGGTGTGAGCCAACTCAGAGCCCTGGATCTGGCTCTGGGTGGTAGCAGAGCTGGTTATCCCACCAGCTCTCCCTTATCTGCGCCACCAGGGCGAGCTCTCTAGTACTGCTCTGGCTAGGCCACCCAATGCTGCCATCAGCAGGAAGCAGCGTCAGTTCTCCTGGCTCACCTGTGTCCAGGCTTCCAGAGCCAGCTCCAATGTGTTGCGCAGTCAAGGTTCAAGGCCCCACTCTCCCAAGTGCCTCAGCCCATGAGGAGCTGGGCCAACTCTCCCACTCTCACACCCTCAGGGCTAGCTCACTGGTGCCTTCTTAGCCATCAGGATCAGCTCCACTGTGTTGACTAGGTCGCACTCTCCTGAGTGCCATAGCTAGTGAAGGGGCAGAGCCAGCTCACCTGCTTTCCCAATCCCAGGGCCAGCTCTTTCAACTGCTGCAGGTGGTGAGGGGTGTGGTGGGGAAAGAGCATCACCCCTCCCCTCTCCCCTCCTCCCTTTACCCATGCCACATAAAGGCAGATGAGTGGTGGGTCAGCTCTCCTTTGCTCTCATCTTCAGGGATGGCTCACCCACACCCACTTGACCAGGGTCAGCACTACTGTTCTGCCCAGGAGAGGTACAGGGCCCACTCTCCTGAGTGCTGCCATTGAGTGAGATCAGTCAAAGGATTGCCATCTGCTCTGCCCCTGGCTGATGTAAAAACACCACTACCAATGAGGTTTCTCTTTGCCCATTGCAAGGGGGTGGTCTGTGGTATTATTATCAATTCTATTTCCTAGTTTGGTTCTTCTTCTCCTCTGAAAGTGAAAGAACATTTTCAGTCATTCCTAACCAAAACTTGTAGCATCTGGTAGGAGATTAAAATAAATATATTACATTAAAAACACTCCAGTTATTCAGAATTGATTACAAAGCAAAACAACCAAGTCAAAACAAAACAAAACCCAAAACCAGAAGTGACCAAGAATTACCAAAAATAGGTGCTCATATTTATATATACAATGGAATTACTTATTCTTAAAAACCAAAGGGCTGAGGGTTACAGCTCAGTGGTAGAACATTTGTCTAACATAGATGAGATTCTGGAGCCAGTCTTAGGACTGGAAAAAAAATGTGCTATTTTCTATGAACTCAGCATTATGTTGAGTGAGATCAGTTAGGAACAGAAGGAAGGATGCTACATTAGACTCACGTACTGAGCCTAAAAAGCCACTGACATAGACAATTGACGCCAGATGTGTATGCTTGTAATCGCACCACCTGGGAATGGATGTAGCAGCATCAGAAATTCAGGGTGCTCCACTGAGGCTACATAAGCCTGACTCAAAAAGCCAAAAAGAAATAAACAAGCCAAAAAGGAAACAGTTGAAAGGGTGGTAGGGGTGATGGGGTTGATGTTGATTAAAGGATACAGACAGACTTTTTTGTGTGTTGTTTGCTGTTTTTGGAGACAAGTTTCGCTCATGTAGCTTTGGCTATCCTAGACTCACTTTACAGGCCAGGCTAGCCTTGAGCTCACAGAGATCCATCTGCTCTGCCTTCCTGGCATGCGCACTGCTCCCGGCTCAGACAAACCTTTTAAGTTATTAATTGAACAGTTTCTAGAGGTTGCAACATGGTGAGTATATTTAATAATACATTATATAGTTGAAATCTGTTAAGAGAATAGAATCTGTTGTTATTATATCTGAAAAAATATATAAAGTGTGGTAATATTCAAAATTTATATCAAATGATCACTTATAAACAGGTTTTACCTGCTAGTAATACTTCAAGAAAACTAGAAGAAAAAGAATCACTTTTGCCTACTTGTTGCCATAAATTTTCCCAGTGTTCTCTGAGTCTTAGTTTTCATGAAATTATTTAAAATAAGATGGTCTTTCCTGCAGTTGTTACTTGCCAATGTGTTTGTCGCTTTCTAGCTACCTGACTAAGACATAATGCCTGAAACTGTCTTTTATAAAATGGGCTACAGAGCCAACTAAAACAGTTCATTCTTTTTTTTTTTTACAAGCCAAACAAAAGCACCCACCCTGGAAGACAAGGGCGACATCAATCTTCTCTTGTCCCACTTGTGTCATTGTGCTCTGGGGAGATGCCAGGTCTAGGTGAATTTGGTTTTTACATTGTTGGGCCTTTAGAATTTGATGGTCACATTTGTGGTTGTGCTGTAGATTGGGCTCTAAGGAAGGACCACTGGGAGAGCAAAGGCTTGTTCTTGTCATGAGTCTCCTGGTTCCCTTGTGGACCTCCCCTTCTCTGAGAAGAAGGAGCTGGAGGGATGGGGGCGGGGGACACATGAGGGTGGTACTGGGAAGGGGGAGGGAGGGAGTGGGATTAGGCTGTAAAGTAATTAAATTAACACATTAAAAAAGACAAAAAAAGTTTCCTGGTTAATTTGGGACACATGTCTAAACAGAATGAAACAAAGGAAAGCACATGATCATGTGCTGTGTGACAGTGATGAGAGATGACTCAGTGTGTAGTCTATAGAAATAGGGGAAGATTTAGTTACAGCAATGGAATTTTAGATGAACTTTGAAACTGACTAATATTTGAGTATGGAAGTACCTTTAAATTCAGTGGAGAATTACAACGTGAGAGCTCAATGGGGAAAGGCTCCTGCTACACACACACAAAAGGTGACCTGAATTTAATCTTCAGAACCCACATAAAGGAAGAATTAACCCCACAGAGTTGTCCACCTCCATATATGTGCCAAGACAAACTCCCCTTCTGCAAATAATACATTAACATTTTAAAAAGCCACGCACTGGAGAGATAGCTCAGTTAGTGCAGTGCTTGCCTAATGTTCACGAAGCTCTGGATTTAATCCCCAACACCACATAAAGTGGTTGTGGTGGCACACACCTGTAATTCTAGCATTCTGTTGGCTGACACAGAAGGTTTGGGCAGTCAAGGTCAGCTTGGATTTCATAACTTGATGTCTAAAAACAGCAAACAGCAATGAACATGGATTCTGAAGATTAATGAAGAGACTGAGTGCTTTTTTTTTCTGTAAAGAGGAAGAAATGGGAATTGAGACAAATTGATATTAAATTATACAAACTCTTTAAACATAAGAATTTATTTATATGTATGGTGGGAATTGTCAGCTGTCAGAGATTTCGCTATGACATCTGTCACCTCTCAACATCTGTCACTTCTCAACTACCAGGTCTTTCCGTCTATAAGAAATCTTCATCTTCTCTTACCCTTTCAAGCCAACACCATCAACCTTCCAGAATGCTCTAGGAGCCTCTGTCTTGCCACATTCCATCCCATTATGCACAGTTGGAGCCAAAGTTAAATATATTTTATTTGCAGATAGTTTCACTTTTCAGTTTAATATGTGTCAGTAATCTTAGGATAAATTGTAGAATCCTTAACTAAGTGTAACAGTGGCTGATTTCTGTTTGCCTCTCTGTCTTTGGAAAAGCTACCCTCTCTCTCTTCACTTTCTCTCCTTCTCTTCCCCTCTCCCCTTTCCTCTTCTCCCCGTCCTTTTTCCTCTATGCTCTGCTCCCCTCTTCTATATCATCCTTTCTTCCTCTTGCCCTTTTTCTCTCCCTCCCTTTTAATATCATCAGTCTTTATCCCATTTTGCTTTGAATCTGCAGCCTCATGGTCTCTGGGCCTCCACAGAAGACTTTTTTCCCTCTGCCTTTGGAGTCTCTTTCTCTGCCATTTATCTAGGTGTTTCCTACATTCAGTGTAATTTTATATCTTCTCCTGCTTACCAGGTACAGTTGGTCACCACAGTTTTTTTAGCTACCAACCACAATTAAGTTTTGATGGTATAATTATTTGGCTAAAATTTGTCTCACTACATTGTCAACTCTAGAAAGGGCCTCTGTCTTGCTTCACTGGCCCCTTTGTTAGCGCTGTGTTCACATTATAGTACATGCTCATTGAATGATTTGTTTGTGTGTTCGTTTTTTGAGACCCAGTCTCTCTATGTAGCACTCGCTGTCCTGAACCTATGTAGACCAGTCTGGCCTCAAACTCAGAGATCTGCCTGCCTCAGCCTCCCAAGTCTTGTGATCGAAGGTGTGCACCATCACATCAGGCTCTTAAATGATTTTTTTTGTTTGTTTGTTTTAAATGTGTGTGTCCTAGATTTTATTGTTGCTTGGATTATTGAATAGGGAGTGTTTTCTTCCTTTGCTGCTTTTTGAAGTCTCCTATGAAATTGTGGAGTTGGTCATAGAGGAGAACAAGGTTTTGCTGAGTTTTTTTTCTCCACTAATGTAGATTGAACCTAGGGCCTAATGCATAGTTGGCAAATGCTCTGTCACTGAGCATACCCCCAGCTATTATCTTTTTCCTTTGAGACAGGGTCTCACTAAATTGCCTAGGCTGGGCTTGAACCTACAATTTTCCAGTTCCAGCTTCTAAATAACTAGGATAACAGGTCTACTCCACCAGACCCAGCTAAGGACTGTTGATAAGAATAGAATACACAGAGGCCGGGCATGGTGGCACACGCCTTTAATCCCAGCACTTGGGAGGCAGAGGCAGGCAGATTGCTGTGAGTTCAAGGCCAGCCTGGTCTACAAAGTGAGTCTAGGACAGCCAAGGCTACATAGAGAAACCCTGTCTCAAAAACCAAAACCAAAACCAAACAAAACCAAAAAAAAAAAAAAAAAAAAAGAAGAAGAAGAAGAAGAGAATACACAGATGGTCTTAAGAGCTTGCCCAAGAGCAGATTAGGAAGTTTTGAGCTGCACATAGAAAGGAGCTAGAAATGACTTGTATAGTGAGTGATTCGTAACTGTGTACTAGTTGGTCAGAGTTGAGTGACCCATTCTCTGGAATGAAGACTTATCATTTGCTTTTTCTCTTGATTCATAGAGTTACCTTGATTTATAAGCATATTTTAATGTACTTTGATGATCACTTACGGCACTTCCAGCAGCCTCTTTGGGGTGTGATTGTAACCATTGTCCTAGAGTTTTCCTAAGGGATGTGCCCTTGATTCCTTGACCCACAAAGATAGGACTGCAAGTCACACTGTTATGGAATCTTGGCTACTTAGGATATCTGAGAAAATTTACTTGCTATGTCTTTGTAAAAGTTCCTTGGGCTAAGAAGTTTAAGGATACAATGTTGCGTTTGGCTGACCAGAGAGGCATTCACTAGAGCTACCTTTTTTCCTTTGGTAGCAGAAGAATATTATTTTCTCTTTGCCTTCTCCCTCATGCTAAGTCTATGGGACATTGTAGCCTACAAATAGGACACAGGTTTTGTGTCCCCACACATGCCAACATAACTTTTGTCTTTGAATGGAATCAGGAAATCCTTTTTGAATACTAAAAATATATAAGACTTGTAACCATCAGCAGTTATTCATTGTAACAAGGAAAGATTCAATAAACATTTGTGGAATCTTAATTATATGATAGGCGCTGTGTTAAATGGTGAAGTGATTATAAGTGTTATTCACAATGAATTATAGAGTGAGAAATAAGAGAGGCCAGCACGCGCACACGCACACACACACAAATTCACAGTTACCAGGTTATTCATAAATTCTGCTCAACCACCAGTATGAATTTTATAGAAATCAATTTTTGTTTGTTTGTATGTTTTGTGGTTTTAAGATAGGGTCTCAACATGGCTCTGAACTTGGCATGAACTTCACCACATCAAGTGAATTTTACAGAACTACTAAATCAGATGCCAGCAAGATAGTTCAGCAGGTAAAGACACCTGCAAGCCTGACAGCCTGGCTTTCGTATCTGGGAACCATGCAGAGGTGGAAGGAAAACCAGTTCCACAGGGTTGCCTCTGATCTCTTCCCCCAAATCAAGTCAGTTAACATTGTTTTTAAATGAAAAGAAAGAACTTCTAAACTATCAAGACCATAGTCAGAGACACTGGTTAGGAGAGCATGTATATTTTTATTGCAATGAAATAAAATACAAACTTTCAGTATTTAATACAGCAAAGGAAGATTGTCTTACCATTTTAGCATTGAGTATATGTATGTGTTCAGAACGTTTTGATGTAAAATGTATTTTGTTGGCTAGAGTAAAAAAAAAAATTGGAATATAGTGCTGTAGAAGAGGTGTCACTTGTGCTTGCCTGTGGTTTCAAAGAATATATGAAACAATTTGTAAGGTTTAACTTAACAGAGGCCCAACCAAATAAGAAAGCACAATTTCTATGTTAGGTACATGTAAGATGGGGATTGGGGCAATATTCTAGATATTAGATTGGAATTAGATTGTCTGCCTGAGTATTTTAAATCTTATTTTAACATCAAAACATTATTTTGAAATTTTTATTTGGCAGCAGAATAAAAATAAATTAAAAAAAAAAAAACAAATGGATTTGAGAGGGCTACTATTGAATTTATTCAAGTACGAGGTATGAGCTTTGAAACCATAGTGTGGTAGGAGGATGGAGGAGAGAGGGATGCTGCAGGAAAGCCACTATGCTGGTGTCTTAAGTGAGTGCTGCTGAGGTGCTGAGAGTGAAGCTCCCATCATGACCAGGATACAGAAGGAAAGAGAGAGATTTTTGGCTCTGAATTGATTTTTAAGCATCCATAGATTCTTTCATTGAAGTGACCAAAGGGAGTTGAAATATTAGATTAGAGTTTAGGGCACTAAGGCCAAACGTTCAGACTGGGAACTCTGGCTTCCTGGGAACAAGCGGGCATTCGTGGCCTCCTTAATGATTCTCCTCCCGTGCGGTTGGAAGCATGGTCCTCCTAAGTCCTCCCTTCCCATAAGTCCTGATACTGTTGACTCCACTGTTGTCTTCTCATCCTACTTGTACCAGAGGACCAGACAGGGCTTTCTCTGTGAATCTGGTTCTCCTACTTAAAGAACGTGTTAATATTTGTAGTGAGATGGTAGTTTGGGACTGTGTTCCTTTACTTCTGTTGCATTCTTCAATTAAAAAAAAAATGTTTGTGGGTGTTTTGCCTTCATGAATATCTGTCTATTCTGGTACCCCCTCGCCCCCCAAGAGGCTGGAAGAGGGTGTCACATTCTGCTGGAGCTGGAGCTACCGATGGTTGTGAGAAACTAGGTGGGTGCTGGGAATTGAATCTGGGTCCTCTGGAGAGCAGCCAGTGATCTTAACTGCTGAGTCACTTCTCCAGTTCCTATTGTCCTCCTGTCAGAGACCTTTGTTTATTTGAGGCATTTGCTAAAAGCCCTGGAGGTGAGTATTAAGATAAATTGTTTCTAGGCCCAGTTGTACATTGTCTGACAGATTAAAAGGTCAATAAACAAGCCATCACTCTGCACTCTGAAAACTAACGGAAATCACAAAATGATCAAATATATGCATGTGTGAGGATATCATACACATCCTGTTGTTTTATAAAATGAATATATGCTAAACACCAACAAAGCCAAACCAAAAGTAGCAACACCTGTAGAGGTAAGGCGTGCTTCAGTTTTACACCTTCACACTAGAATTAGCAAATAGGGAATTCTATTTATGTCATAGAATGTTTTGTTTTATAGAATCATCAAATTAGAGAACTATCATAAAAATGATAAACATGAATTATACGAAATTATTTAAAATTAAGGTTAAATTTACATATGCTATTTGAAAAACTGTTTTTCAGAAAGTAAAATTTTTGTATAAATAACATTTCTGTACGTAACTATAGAATTCATTCAGAAGATGGTGTGGGTGGTTCTCTTTATTCTGCCTCCCATGTTTGGCAACTCTGTCACTTAACAAAGCTCAGGTGACTTCTTGTCTGAATAAAAGCATGGAATAAAAACTTTCTTTTTACAGTTAGCCTTAGAGTAGTTGACATCCATCATTAGTTTGGTTAAAGGGATATGGTTTGACTTTTAGAGTTTGAGACTTAGAAAAACTGAGGACCTAGATATAGTTATATATTCCTTTAATCCCAGGATTTGGGATGCAGAGGCAGAAGGATTAATGCACATTTTAAGTGAGTGTGGTCCATACGGTGAATTTTAGAACTACTATGCTTACACAGTGAGATCTTGTCTCAAAAATAAAATAAAAATAATTAATTAAAAATGGAGTGTTACTGAGCTATAGTGAAGTATATATATGTACACACACACACACACACATACATATTTGCTTTTAGGAAATAACTTTTACAGCTGATTACAAATGAGCCAAGAAAAGAAAGTAATTGAAATTGTTGAGTAGAATTTTATGCATTTTAATTTTACTTGTCATATTTTCTCCCACCATAATGCAATGATGCTTCACAGTGATTTTTTTTAAACAGAAAGTAATACTTGTGATTGGAGTTGTGGGGGAGGTCCCCTCAGAGAAGAACTTTTTCTTGGCTGAATGAGAATATAGTGACATACATATAAACGATACATACATGCCTTGGAAACTATACCAAATGTTGGTCTCTGGTTGGATGGTAGAAGATTAACAAAGAGCAGCATTGTAGTGTGTCTATTGTTCTCTTTGTGTCCATTTCTCTCCAGGTGGAAGCCTCTAAATGTGTCTGATTACCTGCTAGATACTTCTGAGCCACAGGCACTAGTGTATAGCTGTTCTGAAGTTTATTTGTGTTTTAGGGAAATACATCTCAGGGACTGCCATTTTATATCTTCTCTATTCCCAGATGATAAAGAGCATAAAATGTAGGGGGAAGAGAAAGTTGGTAGTGTTAACGAGACAAGTCCGTGATAACTTAAAATACTGAGTGTTTTCACTATGGCTTTCCACAGGGAAAAGATAATGAACTGCTGTTGCAGGTTTTATAATACACTAACATGGATTGCTTGGGACAAGCCTTAGGACAAGGGCAGATAATCTGCTGCTTTTAGTTTGTATTGGGCACCCTTTGGAAGGAAGTATACATAAATGATCTGTGTGTGCTTTTCTTTTCATGTAGATCTTGTTTGCAGGAGAATCTTTGAAAGGAAAAGGGACAGTTAAGATATTTTGAAACTCAGTTGTTGATGAGGTCACAGACAGTTTCTAAAGGTTCAGGGTAAATCTGCAGTGTCTCATCTGTTGTCAATTAATGAAATGAAACTGGAGTCACTAGAATATAACAGTGAATGAAAGGTCAGTGAATGGAAAACACTGCCAATGAACGAGGATGTCATCCGAGTGGATGTTGTCGCAGATAAAGAGCAGGAAAATGTAAAATGTACTATTTGGCCGATGTAGTATTTTCTAGAAGTACACAATTTGGGACATTTCAAGCCAGATTGAGAACTAAGTGAATAATATTCTGATTTCACTGAAACCTATTAAATATTTCAAAGTCTGGTTGTTAGGGCTTATACTAGATATTAGTTGAAAATACCCAAAACAAAGTATGTTTTATTTAGCCACAAAGTCTCACTATGTAGCTTTGGTTGGCATGTAACTGGCTATGTAGACTAGGCTGGCCTGAAACTCTGAGATCCGCCTGCCTCTGCCTCTGTGCTGGGATTAAAGACGTGTGCTACTTTGCCTGGCTCCTCTGGTTTTATAAAGTATCCTACCATGTATTTTGGTTTGGCATTTTTTGTTTTGAGGTTAACAGTGGTTTCTGTTATTCATTTTTGTTCCGTGCTATGGGATTTTTTTGGAGGTACATTGAAGTTAAAGTGACTTAGAATCCCTATACTAATGATACAGCTGGACCTTGAACAGCCAGGCTGGCTGATTTAATATTATGATGGCTTCCAAATGGTTTCCCTCTGAGAGTTGTTGGAAGATTCCTAAGTGTGTCCCTCTGAAAGATATTTTCTGGAAGCCAGGACAAAGCTTTATCTTCGTTGTTAGCACGTAAATTGATCATGAGCAAACGATGATGTGTTGGCATTTTAACTAGTTGATTTGTGAGCTTTATTCTGGGTTCCATGTGAGTGTTGTACATGGCTGTCCTCTAAGCCACACTGCCACTATCTTCAGAAGTTTAGTGGGCCAGCTTGCCAAAGATCATTTTAGCTGGCTTCCTTGACTGTTGACATTCTCTCATAGAAGTAGTGGGTAGACAGAGCCACTGGGGCCCTCATCTGACCAGTCCCCTTTCCCTTGCAACCAGTTGTATGCAATTATGTCTTAATTGCTTGTTGCTTCTGGGTCTCTGGGAAGGGCTACAGTATACAGTTGGAGAATGGCTAGGGAAGGGCATATGAGAGAGGAGCCAATCATCATGCAAACCTTCCTGTGTGGCCGCTTTAGGGTTATCCCATACTCCTGCCCAAAACCCCTCACCCATTGCTCTGTCAGTGAGCCCAATAGACACTGTTTACATCTCCCCCTGGAAGAGATTTAAGCAACAGTTGTATTTAGTAAGTCTCCCCTTGTCTGTCTTCTCTCTCACTGAAGCATCTGAAACACACACAAACACATGCATGCATGCACACGTACACATCTCTATTTGGGGAAGGCAAGACACTTCCATCGGTTTGGGGAAAGGCTAGACCCATTGTTGGACTGGCACTAAGAGCTAACAAATCAGAGTTGTAAGGCTTGAACACCAGAAATAACAGTACGGCTGTCCCTGTCCACAAGGGGATGCTAGAGAATTTAAGAAGTAGACTCATGCCTTAGCTCTGCTGATTATTACAGAGCACAATTCTGAACCTCTGTGTTCTTAGGAATAGTAATGACATTTACTTCATAGAATATTGTGATGATTGAGGTGATGCCTGTAGGCCACACCTGTAACCTCTGTAGTGCTTGTTGTAGTTTTAGCTCAGTATATGCTGTTGTTACTTTTCAGTATGATTACTTAAAATAATTCGAGAAGTGGGCTTTTAAAATAAATTCTTTTTCTCTGAGAATATTTTACTGGGATGTGGTTTTGTTTGTCTTAAATGACAGAATTACTGTGAAACAATTTTTGGGTTTCACATATAGAAGTTAAAATTTTAATCATGCAATTAGTTATAAAATAGTGCCAGTGGGTTGGTATAAACTGAGCAAAGAAAGGTAAGAACCTTCACTGTGTTGCTGTAAGACCCACTTTTGGGGGCCACACCTTACAGCAATTGTATTCTGTAGTCAGAAACACTAAGAAAAATGCAGTGATAACACCCAAACAGTAGACATCTGTAAGCCCATGCTGCCTGCCTCCAGAGCATCTGTGGTTACACTTGTAGGTAGTGGAAGTCTAATTGAGGGCAGGTCTAGCATTTACTTGTATAGAATGCTACTAACAGCTAAAGATTTTAGAGGGATTTCTATGGTCAGATCAGTTTGGAAAAGCTTGTTTGACTTAAGTAAATTAAACCCCTTTCTTTGGGATAGCATTTTTGGAGTCCTTAATATAATAGGGCTTATAAAATAACAGGAGCTGTGGCTCCCGCAGGGGGTGAACTATGCTGTGCTTCTCTTGTATTTTGGACAAATCCCCTGTGTCAGCTTCTTGAAGAACACCAGTGCTTTGGAGCACCCTTGGGAAGTGAGGCCTACAGGGCCTGCTTTTTCACTTGGTGTCTCAGGAACTCCTGAAGAGGTGCTAGGGTGGAGGATGACTGCCATCACACACTAACAGCCACGACGCCTGCCTGAGTGCTTGCCGTGTACCACACATAAAACACTGCAGGTGTGCCAAGTAACACTTTTACAATTATTCTTATTTTACAGATGAGTAAGCTAGGAGCTGGGCGTTCAGTAACTTTACCACATCAGACATGTAGAATGTGCTAGGCTAGGAGTGAACTTGGATACGGGAGCTTATATTCTTGCTTTCCTTACTGTGTGGTCACTGGGCCTGTGTGTGTGTGTGGTGCAGGGCAGAGTGGTGATGCCCCGCAGTGAGAAACAACAAGGTGTCTCACGTGGCTAGAAGTCACATTTGGAAATATTGAAAATAAAATCCATACCGGTGTAGATCTGGAGGGCCTTGTCCATCATACAAACAATTTGGACTTCACAGTGGATCTGGTTCACTTGCTTTATCCACCAATTTATTTTAAACCTTTCAACTGCTCATGAGTAAGAACAGTTTTAAAATTACAGATACTTAGGCTGCTGCGGTAGCTCACTGCTCCTGGACCCTGGACTGAGTATCCACAGTAGAAATAGGTATCTAGTTGGGTTATACTTGAGTTGAACAAGTATTTTCCATAATTCTAATCTTCAAGCTTCCTGAGTTAAGATATGAAGAGGTAAGGATTTGGATAGTAAGGGATTTTATCAGAAACAATCTGGTTTTCATTTGGATAGAAATGTTTTCATTTGGATAGAATGGGATATTTATTTAAATTGGAGACTCCTGTGAAGACCTTAGTGATGTTTTCCCCCTTCACAGGAGTTCAGAGTGCTACATGAATTTCTCTCTATTGAATTTTGGCAAGATTATGACGCTTACTGAAGACCATAGAGCAGTTCATAAGAAATATAAGACTTGTCCACAGGGCTGGCACTAATGGAGGTGGCTTAACAGAGAAAGGCCTTTGCTGTCAAGCCTGATAACCCGAGTCCCATCCCTGGAGCTCACATGGTAGAAAAAGAACTGACTCCAGCAAGTTACCATCTGGCCTCCATACCTGTGTGTGTGTGTGTGTCTGTCTGTCTGTCTCTCTCTGTCTCTCTCTCTCTTTCTCTCTCTCACACACACACACAACTCTTAAAAAAGAGACTGTGGCTCTCCACCAGATTGCCGCCATCATGGACACGAGCTGTGTGCAGCCCGTCAAGCTGGCTAGGGTAACCAGAGTGCTGGGCAGGACCAGTTTGCAGGGACAGTGCACACAGGTGGATGTGGAGTTTATGGATGACACCAGCCACTCTATCATCGAGAGGGTGATGTGCTCACCCTATTGTAGTCAGAAAAAGAGGCTTGGAGGTTGTGCTGACCCTGCTGCTGGGTCCTGGATATCCACCTCTTAATACACAGGATGACCTACCACTGTTAAATAAAGCACTTGTATTATTAAGGGAAAAAAAGACTGTGGATAAAAACAACCCCAAGTTCTAAATATGAACCCAGGATTCTTGCCACAAGAATTCATCTGCTCTAATAGGATCTGTCAACACATCTTCGTAGTGCTTAGAAAAATGAACAGGAGTTCCAGAAATCAGTGGTAATTATGGAGCCTTGACTAACTGCTACAGAATGGTAATGACTGGTTATATAGACAATTTTTAAGAGTAAGGCATGATATTGATATCTTAAGAAAAGTGACCAGGCAGGATGGCACAACCTGGATCCCAGCACTTGGGAGGCTGAGGTTGGAGGAGTTCAAGGTCATCCTCAACCACATAGTTTGAAAGCAAGCTTACTCAAGACCTTGCCTTATCCCACCACCACTACCAAAAACGAATCTGTATGGTTGGAAGACTTGTTGAATCTCAGAAGAATTTACAGCATTATTTTTATTCTAAAAGAGTAACATTCAAGTTATCACTTTAAAAAATACCTGTTTGCTTTTTCTTTATACTCCTTTGCTATTGTCTTATTCTCTTTAATGTCCTATAAGTAACATTTGTATGTAGAGAGAAGGGGTATCACATGTTGTAGAGTATGTGAAGATGAAGAGACTGTCTGAGAAAGGCAGGGATCACTTTTAGTGCCCTCAGAACTTGCCCATCCATACTACAGCCTTTTAAGGTAAAGTTGGTGCTGGAGTCTACATCAGCTTCAGCACCAGCAGATGTGGGAAGGGATGTGCATAGACAGTGTTGCCTGCTTGTGTCTGCTTTAAATGGTTTTCCCCAAGTAGTTCCAGAAGGATGGTTTACTTTACTCGGTACATGGCATAATCTTACGATGTTTATTCTTAGGTGGGTTTGCTGAGTTCTCTCGTTGTTTCCCTGGCCTCTGTGAGGGAAAATCCACTCTAGTCCCTACCTGCATATCTCAGCCGTGCTTACCGGTCGCCAACACTGGGCCAACTCGGATTCTTCCCAATCTCTACCTTGGCTGCCAGCGAGACGTCCTCAACAAGGTGGGTGCTTCAGAACAGCTTTCTTTATGTGTCTGTGGGGAGCAGCTGGAAAAGATTCTGTGATCCCAGAAAGGAGGAGCACCATCAGTGCGACCCTCAGTTATGTGCTGCACCATCTTCCTGGTATCACTTGGTGTTATTAATGCCACAGGGCACCCAAATTGTTGTTGCTTGTTTTCCTCATAGGTCCAAGAAATTGAAATAAGATTTCATTTTGTTTTTTCATACTGTGAGCCTTGTCTGCTTGGGCTATTAATTGTTACTGTAATTGGGTGTCCTATATTTATAATACATTAATTTTTTGTAGCATACTAGAAAGGGATTTTGGTCAGCCCTGGATTGAGGAAGGTCCTCTTGATGGCAGCTGGCAGGAGAATGGGAAGAGATGGTTAAAGATGGCAAAAAACAGAGCTTCAGAAGTGTGCTCTGTCAGGTCCACTGTGTCTGAAGCTAGCTGAACAGTTTGCAGAGAGAGAAGAACATGAATTCTTGCTGAAAAGCTGTGGGCATCACTGAACAGGCATGCCCTGTTAGAGGAACACATACTGGATGGAGGCTTTTGTGTATAATAGCACAAATATAACAATTATAGAAATATAATTGGTTTCTACAGCTTATATGCTCTTAATAAACAAGAATGTTAAAAAAGAAAAGTAATTTTCCTATTTGGAAAAGTTACTTTTCTCTAATTTACAATGCTGCTAATCAAAAAAATCATCTGGCATTTTCAACTTTTAATTTTTTTTTCAGTTTTTTTGAGACAGGGTTTCTTTGTGTAACAGCTCTAGCTGTTCTAGAACTTTCTTTGTAGACCAGGCTGGCCTTGAACTCAGAGATCTTCCTGCCTCTGCCTTCCAGGTGCTGGAATTTGCCTTCACAGTGTATTATTAATATATTTCATCTTCTGTGAGATCTGCCTTCTTGAGATTTGACAGCTTATGTGTGAATAGAACCTCTCTAGTAGGGTCACAGTGCCTTGAGCATGTGACTACTATCAGTCCTGTTTTAGAGACTAATAAGCTATGTTACAGAATGTAAAATTAACTTTCTAAAGTCTTATATGTTCCTGTGGCAAAGTAAGAGATGTTTGGCTTATTTAGTCCATGTTTAAAAACAACAGCAACATTGAAGTCCTAGTTAAGTTTTCTATTTACACTTGGTAAACCTTAACCAGTTAGTATGACAAATACTTGTTATATATCATTGTATTGTTTTTTATTTTGACGATGACATATTGATTTTGTTGTTCCCTTTTTAGACTTAACAACTGGGTGAGAACTCATAAGGCAAGAATAGTCAAACCAGAACCTAGGTTGAGAAGAAGGAAAGCATAACTTTCTGGTTCCACTTGCTGCCTTGACTTCTAAATGTGTAGTAAACAGAATATGTAGAGCCTTTGTAGGTGGAGAATGGCTTATAGAAGTTCACGGGAAAATACATTCTGCCAGACTCCACTATGGAAGATGGTCACTAAGCCTCTTTACAACAGGTAGAGGTGAGGGGAGAGAGTACTAAGGAGCATGGAAGGGGGAACAGTTTTGAACGATTGAACACGAATTTGTCTTTGACCATAAGGCTCAATGTTGACAAGAATCTTTAAGTTGAAGATTTTAGAGATTTAGTTAGCCACTTTTATTTTGCTGTGAGAGAAAACTTTTATTCCAAAGTGTTAAATGAACTCACAACAGGATCCGGTTTCATTTTTCCTTGTTTTTGTTCTTTTGCTTGTTTTGTTACTTCAAGACAGGGTTTCTGTATGTAACAGCGCTGGCTGTCCTGGAACGTACTGTGTAGACCAGGCTGGCCTCAAATTCATAAATTTGCCTGCCCCTGCCCTACAAGTGCTGGGATTAAAGGTGTGTGCCATCATGCTTGGCTTTGTTTTTACTTGTTTCTTTTTAAGTTTTGTTTTTCTTAGACAGGGTCTGTAAGCCCAGGCTAGAATGAGAGGAATTTTTAAATTTTATACTTAAATACTCCAAATGTACTGATAAAATTACCTATTGTAAGTAGCTTGAAACTCAGTTGTGTGTCTGGAGTGAACCACTTAAGCTGTCACTAAACTATCTGCCATCAGCATTCTTTATGTGGCTTTTTATTGTGGTCTTTTAACATGCAAAATAGATTTTCCCCATGCTATCTTATAGTGCTTCTGGTAGGACTGGTGGTGATTCATCTATTTTGTGCAGGTGTTGGGTCATAGCCTGTACACAGCATTGCCAAGGGCTGATACGGGGTTTTTTCAGAGAAATGTAAGTTGTAGGAAGATAAAAAGATCACCAAAATTATCACTAAAAGTATTGCGTGTATCATGTATAGAACACGATACAGTGCACATTCTGGTTGTTTAACATAATTCACATGACAAGGTGACTCAGAGCATAATTCCCAACACTGAAGCAGCACCATATGGTGGCTGATTGACAGCTCTGAGAAGAAATAGGTTTGCATACCAGCTCTCTACCTAACCACTCTGCCACTTTAATCATGTCACCAAATCTTGATTTCTTCCCCTGAAAACTGATAGCCCCTTATTCTTAGTGCTTATGTGATGTACAGATGAAATTACTTGTTCCATCCTACGGGACAGGAACATGTATTATTATCATTATAGTATGGCATATGTAAGTGAGTTGTAGGTCAGTGATCTATATTATTTGAGAAAGGCTGCCTGGAGGAGAAAGAACTTGAGATCAGTGTTGAATGCAAATTGAGTGGCAAATGCAAAGTGACACGGTATTGACTTCAGAAAGAAAAATTAAAGTGCAATACCCACGTGACTCAATGGGATCTTCTGTTTTCATACTAGCTAAACATGAAAAAGGTGTATGTGTGTTTGAGGGGTGGGCAGTTTTAGTAAGGCCATCTTTTAAATAGTATTCTATAAGACTCTATGGTATTATGAACATTATAAAGCCTGTACTTAAAAATTAGTTTTGACTGTAGAAGGAGCTTATTTCATATAGGAGACAAAATTTTAAATGGAAAAAAAAGTGAATGAAGTGCCAAGTGTGATAGTGCATGCCTGTAACCCTGCACTTCAGAGGCTGGAGCAAGAGAATTGAGAGTCAAGGCTAATCTGGGCTCCCTAGAGTATTCCAGACCAATATGGGTTACCTAAGCTATCAATCAATCATCAACACTTTTTCTCAAAATTAATGACTAGACCATAGTTGAATGACATTTTATGATGGCGTCCCAAGTGAAAGTGTTTAAGAAACATCACTGGAGATTCTTTATCAAAAGATACTAATAAAGTAGTTCCAGGATTATGAATTTAGTCATTTTAAGGATAATAGTTCATTTATCAAATACTGAGGCTCTTCTGTTTGCCAGATAGTATTCTTAGCACTGGAGGATACATCTGTAAAAGAGAATAGACAGTAAGTGGAGTAAATAGGTAATTATATAGCACAATTCATTATTTATTGCCTATGTATTACGGTGATAAGTGTTTATGGAGATAAGTACCCTGAAGGAAATAGGGTAAGAGGTTGGGAGTACCTTTGGGGTGTGGTTTTCAATGAAAGGGGTGCTGAAGGTAGGTCTCAGAGATAGATTAAAACAACAACAATAACACCATTGTGGTCAAAGAGCAAGTCATTTGGCCATCTAGAGAAGAGTAACGCGGGCAGAGACTATTGGGATACGATGCTGGTGGAACAGAGTGAGCATGGGAGGCTTGGCTGGAGAGGAAGACTGGGAGGAAGGCAAACCTGTACATTGCTTATCTTGTAAAGATTTCCTCTGGGAGAAATAGAACAAGATTTTATCAAGTCACTTTTGTGCCAGTGTTGAAAATAGGTGGAGTGACCTATAGGACAAAAGCAGAATGACCACATAGGAATAAAGTTAGTAACAGGAGTGACAAGTGGTTGAATCCTGGCTAGATTTGAAAGCAAAGCTAAGAGTTTTGTGATAGACTAGATGGCAGGCAGGTGTGTGTGTGTGTGTGTGTGTGTGTGTGTGTGTGTGTGTGTGTGTGTGTGTAGGAGAAAGGAGATGTAGCTGCCAAGTGCAGGAAGTGCTCAGTTGTGGACTTACCAAGTGTGTAGTGCCTGCTAAACTTCCAGGTAGATATGCCAAGTAGTCAGGAGGGGCTTTCAGAATGAGGTCTTTGCAAAAGGAGTTATAAATTTCAGAGTCATTAGCATGTTGTCAGTATTTAGTATTAAGAAAATAAGATTGTTAAGAAAAACTAAATGGAGAGGTAGATTAGGCCATGGAACAATTAGCATTGAGAGTCTAGGGACCTAAGAAATATTCAACAAAGAGTTCTTAGAAATAAATACTGAAGAAGGAAAGAAATAAGCCTAGTAGTTCAGGAAGCAAGTGAATGATATTATCCAGGAAGATGATGTAATTAAGTGTGCTAGATGGTTCTATAGGTCGAGAGATGAAAGCTAAGAATTGGCCATTCGATAGGGCGACATGGAGAGCAAGGCAATTTATGACCTGCCTCGTGTTAGAGGCGTGGGGAAGCCTGTGGATAAATATTGCAGGAAATCACAGGCAAAACAGAATGGAGATACCAGCATCAGCGACTCTTCCAAGATATTTTGCTGAAAAGAGGAGCCTAAGGCAAAGAGATATTTTTAAGATGGGAGAAATACTTGTTTGGTTTTTAGTAGAGGAAGTCATCTAAGAGCAGAAAACTGAAGTAGGAGTAAGAGCAGACTGAATTTACTAAGCAAGTAGACGGTCTGGCTTTACGGACATTATTGCTCAACTCCAACAACAGCTGGGAAACAGAATATACAGATATACGTGCTCGTAGATGGTAGGCTGGAGCTCACGAGAGTAAGCTATGAAGGCAAGTCCAAAGAACTCAAGGACCATGATGTCAGAGGGATGTTGAAGGCCAGGGCTTTATCTTATCATTGGAAAGGGACATGCTAGCAGCAGTTCAGAGTCCACACTAAATTTTTTTTTTCCGAGACAGGATTTCTCTGTGCAGCCTTAGTTGTCCTGGACTCGCTTTGTAGACCTGTAGAGGCTGGCCTCGAACTCATAGAGATCTGCCTGCCTCTGCCTCCAAGTGCTGGGATTAAAGGTGTGTGCCACCACTAAATATTTAACAGCATTAGATAACTACTCTGTAGACATTAAGGATTGTGCTACTTAATTACAGAACAGTAATTATTTAGTTGTGTATATTTTATATAATGTGGCAAAATAAAATGAAAATTATATAAATGTATCTAATTTATAACAAAGGCATTGGCACCTATTTCTGAGGAAGAACAATCATCCCATAAAAATATTTATTCTTCATAATGCACTTTTAAGTTATACCATCAAAAAATTGCAGTGCCCTGGGCTGGAGAGATGGTTCGGTAGTTAAGGACACTTATTGTCCTTGCTGAGGACCTAGGTTTGGTCCTAGTATCTACATGGGGCAACTTACAACCGCCTCTAACTACAGACCCAGGGGATCAGACACCCTCTTCTGACCTCCATGGGCATCTGCATGCATGTTATGCACATAAACTCACACATACAAATTTTAAAAATTAATTAATATACCCTATTAACCAATTATATGGACTTTTGTTCTTTCATCAGAATATTAAGGAAATATCAGTCAAGAAAACAACTAGTAACGGTTTTGCACTCATAGAACTTATCTATCTAACCTTGGAGATTCATTGTCAAGTCTTTGTGTCCTCCACAGTCTAGCTGTGGGCTCTTCCTACACCACACCTGACACCAGTGTTTGGTGTTCATACCAGAATCAGTTGTTTGCCCTCAGACCTGTTTGGGTAATATACTTGTTATTGTAATTATATGCATTAACTAAAATAGTACATGTACTGATGAAATAAAAATGAAGGAATAGACTTGGTTTTTGTTTATTTTATTGTTTTTTCAAGACAGGGGTTCTCTATGTAGCCTTGGCTGTCCTGGACTCACTTTGTAGACCAGGCTGGCCCTGAACTCACAGTGATCCACCTGCCTCTGCCTCTGAGTGCTGGGATTAAAGGTGTGCGCCACCACGCCCTTAGACTTGTTTTGTGTATTTTGTATGACCTAATCTAAATGTTTTGGAAAGAGTCTTAATAAATTAGGTAGGAATGAGGCAGCTGTAAATTATTTGGGAGACAGTTGTGATGGACTGTACTGACATTATTTCCTGTTTTTTTTTTTCTTTTCTTTACTCCTTTTATTGTCTATCAAGGTTTTTCTTTTCCTTCTTTCTTTTATCATCTGTCTGTCTATCTATCTATCTATCTATCTATCTATCTATCTATCTATCCGCCCATCTATCTAATAGAAATAAAACACAGAGCCTCACACATGCTAGACATGCATTCTACCACTGAGCTATATCTCCAGCTCTTTGTGAGATCTTGCTTTTATTAAAAAAGTAAAAACAGCTATGTAGTTTGTACTAATATAAATGTATATGTAAAAATATTTAATAATAATTTTTAAAAAGTAAAAACAGACTGTTGGATTTAGGTATGGTTTTTCCCTAAAAACTACTTAACTAAGAAGGGAAAGCTTGCAGTAGAAATTAGTCATAGAGCCAGGTGCAGTGGTGCATGTCTGTAATCCCAGCACTTGGAGAGGCAGAGGCAGAGGCAGACAGATCTCTAAGTTCGAGGCTCACCTGGTGTACAAAGCAAGCCCAGGACATCCAAGGCTACACAGAGAAGCCCTGTCTCTGAAAAAAGAAAGATAGAAAGAAAAAGAAAAAGGAAGGAAGGAAGAAAGAAAAAGATATTATCGAGTTAATGTACATTTGGTTTACTAATTATTCCCCCCAGGCTGACTTGGAATTTTTTCTTTTGTTTTTTGTTTTTTAATTTTGTTTTTCAAGTCAGGGTCTATCTGTGTAGCCTTTGGCTGTCCTGGAACTTGCTCTGTAGATCAGGTTGGCCTCAAACTCACATAGTTCACCTGTCTCTGCCTCCCAAATGCTGGGATTAATTTAGATTTCATTAAGACATTTACATTTAACTGTGCTTTGTCCAAGCCATTTTCATCCTCTCTGCTGCATGATCTCCTTCCTTTTCCTAGATAGCCACGCTCCTACTTTCATGTTATGGTTTTTTTGTTTTGTTTTGTTTTTTGTTTGTTTTTCGAGGTAGGGTTTCTCTATGTTATCTTGGCTGTCCTGGACTTGCTTTGTAGGCCAGGCTGGCCTCGAACTCACAGCAATCCTCCTGCCTCTCTCTACCTCCTGAGTGCTGCGATTAAAGGTGGGCACCCCCATGCCTGGCTTACTTTCATGTTATATATAAATTATTTAATATATCATTTAAAGCTAAACATCACATTTCAAAATTATATCTATCCTTAATGATTTCCTTCTTTTTTTTTACATATACATTTATATTATTACAAATATACAATAAATTACCTACAGCAAGAAGAACCATGACACAATCAGGAATTATATAAATGTTACATTCTTAGTGTTTTGGCTATTTGTATTTGAAAGACTTAAAGACAACATCTTTCTTATCTTGGCGCATCTAAAATTCTGAATGTAAATCAATCTCCATCACATCTTGTCATTATCAACTTAAAACATCTATCTAGACCTAAAAGTATCTTAACCCCTAAACAATTAGGCTACCTGGTCTTCAACCCCATCAGAAACTTGAAAAGGAGTAAACTTGATTACCTGAATATGAGAGTGCAGGTTAGTGGCTTTCCAAGTGAGAAGATGACCCTTCTTTAACTGACATTTTCCACTGATATAGTGACTTGAGATCTACGCAAGAAGGTACTATGGAATTTAACTTAGCTATCAAATTACATTTCATTTTATGTTGTATGTTAGTATTTTGTTTGCCTTTTTGTTTTAAAAATTGGCCTTGTTATATTTATCAAGTCCCATCTTATCTTTATAAAGACTTTTCGTTAGCAGCTGGTAACAGATTTTATACCTAGATCTGTGTGAGCGTGGGTGGGTGTGCATGACATGAACAGGAGCCAGAAGGTCAACTTTGGGTCTCACTCCTTGAGTGTCATCTGCCTTGCTTTTTAAAAACTTATTGATTCTTTGTGAGTTTTATATCATGCACCCCACTCCTGCTCATCTTCCCATCTCCTTATATCCACCCTTTGCCTTTGAGACCTTGCCCCCACCAAGTAAAAACCACATAAACAAAAAACAAACCATAGGCAACATCTCATCGTAGAAGCTATAGTGTGTCACTGTGTGTCCCATAGCATACCTCTCTGTCCACACATTCACTTGCAAATGTTCATTGCAGTGAGTCTTTGGTCTGACTCAAGATCTCTGGCTTCTGTGACACCATCTATTTTGGCTCCTCACTGGGACTCCTCTCCGTTATTCTGTTGTTTCCCTGTGCCATGGAGATCCTGCAGCTTTGGATAAGCAGAACTGGCCTTTTCATTCATCCTAACTATTTGCATGTGATGCAGATTTTGGGGTGAGCCAACTCAGAGCCCTGGACCTGGCTCTGGGTGGTAGCAGAGCTGGTTAGCCCACCAGCTCTCCCTTATCTGCACCACCAGGGTGAGCTCTCTAGCACTGCTCTGGCTAGGCCACCCAATGCTGCCATCCCGCAGGAGGCAGGATCAGTTCTCCTGCTCTTATGCCCTCAACTCTCCTGTTCTCATGCCCACAGGCCCACTCTCCTGCACACATGCCTCCAGAGCCAGCTTCACTGTGCTGCACAGCCAAGGCATGAGGCCTGCTCTCCCAAGTGCTGCAGCCTGCCAGGGGTGGGGCCACCATCACCTCTGCACTCTGGCCTTTGGGGCTGGCTGGCCCGCTACCAGGGTCAGCTCTGCTGTGCGGCTTAGGTGAGGTGTAGGGCTTGCTTCCCTGAGTGCTGCCACTTGTGAAGGGTGGAGCGAGCCCTCCAGAGGGATGCACCCAGTGAGTGCGGGGCATGCGACTGCCCCAACCAAGGATGCCCCATGCTCTCTAGTAGTAATATAAGGCATGGATGACCCCTGCCATTGTGTGGTCACAGACTCAGACATGGCCCTCAGTGGCAGCTTGGGCTGGGACCTCACGAGACCTCAGGTGGTGATGCTTGCCACTCAGAACAGGCTACTCCTCAGCTCCCGTGAGCCTCCAGTTCCGTCTCTCTTCATATGCTCAAGCTATCCTACCTTTATTCCCCCCCCCCCCATCTCTCCACTGTGTACTCACTGCTTGTGGTGACTACCACTGCATGCTGGCCACACAGCTGGCGGGCCCTGGCTGCCATCCTTTGTCTTCACTGCATGGCGTGGCTGTGAGTGTGTGTCTATAGCCTGTCTGTGCTGTGCACTGGAGAGCAGGTCTGTGGTTGGCATGACAGTCTACAGGTTCTGTCTTCCTCCTGTTGCACTGTACTGCCTGGATTTGATTTGATTTTTATGAGTGCTCGGCATAAAATAGCTTTGGCCACCAAGCCAGGCATCAAACTAGGATGAACAAAAGACTGCCGTCTGCTCTGCCCCTGATTGATACAAGAACACCACTATCAAGGTGTCTCTTTCCGTTGCTGGGGGTGTGGTGGGGGTGTCTGTCTTGCTTTTTGATCTACACGGTCACTCATTGTCCTGGAGCTCACCAGTACGCTAGGGTGGCTGGCCAGTGAGCCTAGGGGTCTGTCTTTCTCTGCCTCTCCAGCACTGAGATTACAAGCAGGGACCAGAACACTTAACTTCCCATGTGGGTTTCTGGGCTCATTACTTTATTGTTCAGTCTAATTTGTTATAGAAGAAACTTAAGTTTCATTGAATTTTTGGACTTTACTATGTGCAAAGAAACTGGTAATATTTGTCATAGTATTAAACAACAGTCTTTCAAAGTGATCTTTATACAAAATGATTCCCTTTAATTGTTCTTTCGCTGTACAGGAGCTGATGCAACAGAACGGGATTGGCTATGTGCTAAATGCTAGCAACACCTGCCCGAAGCCGGACTTCATTCCTGAATCTCACTTCCTGCGAGTGCCTGTGAATGACAGCTTTTGTGAAAAAATTCTGCCGTGGCTGGACAAGTCTGTGGATTTCATCGGTATGTAAGCTCAAGGCAAGGGTACAAGGCCTTCGAGTCGTAGTGTCACAGACAGTACAGATACTCCCTCCCATTTGCCTCCTTTAGAGGTTTCAAGTCTGAAAACAGCACATGATGTTGCTTACTTACTTAATGGTCCAAGTGATGTGTGCTGTGCTGCCCCTAAGGGCCTGGCCTGTGACCTGCTAGCTGTTAACAGCACCAAGGTTAAAGCCTTGCAGGATCGATGATTATGTGTTGCAAATATTTAAAAATCAGTTAAGCTTCCAGAAAGAGCCCTCCTCGCCCTCCCACTTTTCAAACCCTTTGACACCCCTTTAACACCCCTTTATAAACCTGGTTGATTCCCTCTTACTTGCTGCTGTGGTTCTTTTTCCCCCTTAGAAAAATTAGGTCCTGTGAAAACAACCTATTACATTTGAAATCCTTTTACATGTTACAAGATTTCCTGAGCCTTACTCTAGTTTCAAGTCTAGTGAATTTCCAGCACATATTTGCACATGGAGGAGCTGTGACAGAAGTTAGTATCATCTTTTATTCTGCTTCCTTGGCCTCATCAGGAGCTTCCCTAACTCATAGGTGCTGCTGTAACCTAGTGCTAAATGCTGCAGAATATAGTAACTGCGTGATTGGTATGCATTTAACTGTGAAGGCTGGCTGAGCAGAAGAGACTTGGGTAGCAAAATGGGGTGCCGACTACTGACGTTCCGTGTGAAGATACCTGGTTTTCCCCCAATAGGGACATAAATTTGAGCACTCGACTCTATAATTAAATACTATTAATTAGTTATTGAAATTAAAAATAAAAGAACAGGGGCTAGGGAGTTGTCTCATCAGTTTAAGCACTGGCTGCTCTTCCAGATGACCCAGATCCAATTCTCAGCAACTCTATGGTGGCTTAAAACTATATGTAACTGTAGTTCCAGGGGATCTGTCTCCTCCTGCTGGCTTCTGCTGGCACCAGACACACAAGTGGTACATAGATATACATGCAGGCAAAACACCCATACACATAAAATAATTTTTAAAATCTTCCTGTAAAATGCAAAATTAGGTACATTAATCTCTGGTAACATTTTCTGTTTTCCAGGTAATGCTTTTGAAGCTTCAAGTAATTCTGAAATTGTTTGTTTTTAAGAATTCAGTTTACCAGAAATTCCTGTCATTAATTAGGATTTGTTCTTTGAAACATCTCACAATTAAAGGCTATAACAAGTTCACATTAAAGTAATCATTAAGGAAATTCTTCAAACAAAAACTTTCTCATTGCACCTCTAAGAAGTATATTCAACCTATCATTAGATTTTTTTTTTTTTTGCCATTATAAAAAAAAGACAGTTTTGATTAAGTGTTCCCATTGAATGTCATGTTGATTCAGAGACATGACCCAAGCTCCTGCTCCTCCTCATGGTTGCTCTCCTTGGCTCCTACTCAACCGCACCCTCACCAAATCTGAGGCAACAGAGAGTTGATTAAAAGGATGTACTTTGGAGTCAAACTTTGAGTCCTGCCTCCCTGGTTATCAGTTAAGTGGCTGTGTATAACTGACTTAAAACTCTCTTGTACCTGTCTCCTGAAGTAGAGGCTGAAAGCAATAGACGTACTTTGTGGAGATATTGTGAGGATTAAAGCAGATAATGTATACGCCCACTTTGCAAAGTACTCAAGTCAGAGCGAGCTCTGAAGAAATGTTTGTATCTTTCTATTTTCTAACTGCCCCTCTCTCTGAGATAGGCTCTTGCTATACTACTTAGGCTGGCCTCAAACTTTGGGCTCAGGCACTGCCCCAGGTAGCTGGGACTCAGGCACAGGTTATTCTCTGTGACTAACGAATATTTTAAAGATTGCCATGAGCATTTCTTCCTTTCCACTGTGTAGATGTGTGCCCTCGTCTCCCCTGGCCATCATTCCCTTTTTTTGAGCTCTCCTAACTCCTCAGTCTCAGTAGGTCTGCAGCTTTTTGTTTGTTTGGTTGAGTTTTGTTTTTTGGTTTTTCTTTTTTTTTGGTTTGGTTTGGTTTGGTTTGGTTTTTTCACGACAGGGTTTCTCTGTGTAGCCTCTGCTGTCCTGGACTCACTTTATAGACCAGTCTGCCCTCAAACTCACAGAGATCTTCCCCAAGGGCTGGGGTTATAGGTGTGCACCACCACCCTGGATGGCTCCTTCCCTTTTTGTTTATTTTATTGTTAAGAGACAAAGATTTCTGTCCCTTAAAAAAAAAAAATCTAGGGCTGGAGAGATGGCTCAGTGGTTAAGAGCACCGCCTGTTCTTCCAGAGGTCCTAGAGGTCCTGAGTTCAATTCCCAGCAACCACATGATGGCTCACAACCATCTATAATGTAATCTGATACCCTCTTCTGCAGATAAAGCACTCATATGCAATAGATAAAATAAATAAATCTTTAAAAAAAAAACTCTAGCTGGGCAGCTCTCACCTTTTACTTGGAGGCAGAGTCTCTCTCTCTTCTGTGGCTTCACTGGTACTCAAGCTGCTGGCTGTAGAGCTGTCAGATTAATTTTTTTGCAACCTCCTTCAAAAGTTTTAATTTAATTTTATTATTGTAATTATTGTATGTACATAATGCATGAGTGTAAGCACACGTGTGCCACCACACATATGGAGGCCAGAGGACAACTTTGGGAAGTTGGATCTTTTTTCTACTATGGATTCCAGGGCTCAAATTCAGGTGGTTAGGCTCATGCATCACATACCTTTACTTGCTGAGCCTTCTTGCCATTTCCTCCAATTTTTAAAAAATAAATTGCTTTTAAAAATATGTGCCAATGTTATTAACTACCTGCATACTATATGCTAGGATTCAGTCCATTGGAAAGTGTGAGAATAGGACCATGATAGTTCTTATAATCTATTCTTTTTAGACAATCATTATTTAAAATTTTTATTTTAGATTTATTTAGGTTTATTTTTATGCATGTTTTACCTTCCTGTATGTATGTGCTTGGTGCCTGAGGATCTCAGAAGAGATCATCAAATACCCTGGATCTGGAGTTACAGGTGTGAGTTGCAGTGTGGGTGTGGGAGGCAAACTCCTGTCCTCTGCAAGAACAACGAGTGTGCTTAACCACTGAACCACCTCTCCAGCCCCAGATCATTATTAGCAACTATAGAAAATACATTCAAAATTAAGAAAACTGAAAGCAAGTGATTTTACTGTGTGTGCTGGGAATGGAATTTGCAGCTTTGAACACAGTGGGCAGTGCCTACACTGTCCTTCTCCCTTAGCCCTTCCAAGCCTGCTTCTCGGCAGGATCTGCAGCAGCTCCCAGCTGGGGATTGGGATCCACCTATATACGTTCATCCGTACACATCGAAGTAGAAGAAAAGGAGGAAGAACCAAATTATAGGAAAAGTATAGTTGCTGTGACAGAAAAATCAGACTTGCCTTTAAGTGGGGACATTAGCTTTGCCCCTCTCACCCCAGGAGGAGAAAGAAGACTGAGAAGAAGATAATGCAGTGGCCGGCACAGTGTGGGATTTACATGCAGGCCCATGCGTTATTTTGCATAGCCTGGTTCTGTGTGTCAGTGTGGATTATGTTCCTTTGTTCTTGTTTGGCTTTCTTCCTTTTCTAGCAGGGATGCTACTTGTTGCTTGCTTACCCTAAATTATTTGGTATATAATGAATAATGAAGTACATTTACTAGACGTCTGTATCACAGGTTTTGGGGCTGGAACAGCTTTATGTTTATTCAGTAGCCAGTGCAGGTTCCTTGCGTTCTGGTCATTTTTAAGAATGTAAACCTCACCTAGTGATGGCGGCACACACCTTTAATCTCAGTGCTTCGGGGGAGGCAGAGGCAGGTGGATCACTTTAAGTTCAAGGCTAGCCTGGTTTACGGAGTGAGTTCCAGGACAGCCAGAGCTACACAGAGAAACCCTGTCCCGAAAGACAACAACAACAACAAAAGAATTTTAATCTTAGTTTTGACTAAAATACAAAGGAAAAGGGAAGGATTTGCCCCATGGCAACACCATATGGCTGAGCACATGTGTGGTCATTCAGAACAGAATCTGCCGTGTACTGCTTAGAATGGTAGCGGCTTCAGGCTGTTTGGTGTTTGGGATGAGGTCATCTGCTCTTACATGTGCACTTTGAAGCTCCTCAGCAGAGAGCAGCACTGGCTGATCCACTGGCTTTGCTTTTAATGGTATCCGTGAGTCTCTCTAACATGTTCTGGGAATTAAAATAGCACAATATGTTAGTAACTCCCGATTCCCGTAGAGACTCAGCTCTAGTGTGTACGTAACTTTGAGTTAAACAAATAGCTGGGAAGATAATTTAGCCTGTTAAAGCGCTTTCTGTGCAAGCATGAGGACCGGAGTTTGATTCCCAGAACCCCTATAAAAATGATAGGTTTGGTGGTGCCCTCGTGCTGGGGAGGCAGAGAAGGGAGGATGCCCTGAAGCTTGTTGGCTCCCAGTCATCTACCCTCGCCCTACTTGGTGAATGCCAGGTCAATGAGGTACTCTGTCTAAAAACCAAAGTATACCTGGGGAATGACAGCTGAGCTTGACCTGTCTTCCACTTGCATTCTTACATGCACATACACTCTACATGGGAAACAGTTCTGAAATAAGAGCCAGGCAATCTGAGGTAGTAACATACTGCTTATTAATACTCCTTTTGGATCTTAATGGCTCATAATTCCTCCTATAAAACCACTAAAGGATAACTAGGAGGCCATGTAGGTGAGAGCGGCTTTGAAGTTTCAGGTGAAGTCACTGACAGTAACAGTCAGAGTAATGCTGAGTGTAAGATTTCCTTACTGAGAAAATTCCTCGTGACTTCTTAAATTTGCTCCCACAGAGAAAGCAAAAGCCTCCAACGGCTGTGTGCTAGTGCACTGCCTAGCCGGGATCTCTCGGTCCGCCACCATCGCCATCGCCTACATCATGAAGAGGATGGACATGTCTCTAGATGAGGCTTACAGGTAAGGGCAGGAACATGGCTCATGGGAATTGCTTTCCATTTCCCTTGAAACAGAAAGAGCTATGAAGGCGGGTGGCCAGATGACGTAGACCAGGATGATATGGGGCATACTCATCACAGGTTGCTGGTGACTCATGGTCTCGCAGAGACTGAGAAAGAATATTCTGCTTAGCATTCGTTCTCTCTCATATGTGGTGCTTATCCTCAGCTATGTTTTAATAACAATAGATCAGGAAAGTTCACTCCTTTCCTTTGATAGAGAAGCATGGCCATTTCTGCTTGACAAGTGGGGAAGCGGCTTTTGCACAGTCGGCTCTGCTCGACTGTACCACAGAGATGAAAAGGCCTGATGCACTCATGTGTAAGACCTGAATACAGCGTCCCATCCTGTCCTGTCCTGTCTAATGGGCCAGATTCTATAGGTTGAAATTTTGACTAGGCTGACCTCTCCTTCTAGCTCAAAGGAAAAGGCAGAAAGTGGCAGGGCTTCTGGGGACTTGTATCTTCTTGGGTGACTTCTTGGGAGTCTGAGTTCATTGCATGCCCTATTGGCAAGGGATAGTTGGTTTTCATATGAGAAAGAATGAGAATATAGATGCACCATGTTGGCTTGTTTCTCAAAATGCAAATTCTGGAATAATGAATGGAGCTGCTTAGACAGCTTGTCTTGCTGGACACTGGAGGGAACAGGTCCTCTTCCTTTCTGCACCAGCTCTCTGCAGTTAGGCCTTGTCCCTGTTGTCCTTCCGCTTAGGCTGATGCCAAGACCCACAGATTCATATCACATCATAGTTTAATTATGTGAGTTTTCCTATCTTGATGAACTCTTAATATGGTGGTCACAGTTGGACACGGACATGAAGACAGTCCAGGCTTTGAATCCCGCTCCATTGTGGAGTAGTTGTGTGATTTGGAACAAGTGAGCTTAAGAACTTTGTGACCTGATCAGGATAAGAGCAGGTTGAGCACTGAGTGACTCAGCCCAGAAGCACAGCACTTAGTGCCTAGAGGTCACTTTGTAACTGACTCTTCTGCCATTTGAGTATATAAAGAAATCTAGAACTGGGTGCCCTGGTACTTTGCCATCTGGTGCCATCTCTTTGTCTGGAGGCATGAGTGTGAGTGATGGAGAGGGAATGCTGGAGTGCTGCCACTGCTGGGTGGCTTAGCACTGCTGTGCTGGCGTGTGGGGCAGGGAGGGGAGCATTCCCTGGGGCTGAGCAGACTCCTCTTAGCAACTGCATTGGAAGGCTTGGCTTCTTGGAAATAAGGAGCCTGTAGGCTGCCCTCCAGCATGCACCCCATGCTACCGCCCCTGATAAGGGGGTCTCCACCTTCATCCTAGGCTCCTAGATGAACCCTCTTCCAAAGCATTGGGAAGGTTTAGTGATGCCCTGTCTCACTTTCTCTGAGTGTCGTTGGGACCGAGTGCAGTTGTAAAACTCAGGGGCTTTGCTTTGTTCTCTTTATAGATTTGTGAAAGAAAAAAGACCTACTATATCTCCGAACTTTAATTTTCTGGGTCAACTCATGGACTATGAGAAGACGATTAAGAACCAGACTGGAATGTCAGGGCCAAAGAGCAAACTCAAGCTGCTGCACCTGGACAAACCTGGTGAGCCTGTGCCTGCAGCCTCAGAGGGCGGATGGAAGAGTGCACTGTCTCTCAGTCCACCCTGTGCCAACTCTACCTCAGAGGCATCAGGGCAAAGGCTTGTGCATCCTGCCAGTGTGCCCAGCTTACAGCCTTCACTGTTAGAGGACAGCCCACTGGTACAGGCGCTCAGTGGGCTCCAGCTGTCCGCAGAGAAGCTGGAAGACAGCAATAAGCTCAAGCGTTCCTTCTCTCTTGATATCAAATCTGTTTCGTATTCAGCCAGTGTGGCAGCGTCCTTACACGGCTTCTCATCGGAGGATGCTTTGGAGTACTACAAACCTTCTGCCACACTGGATGGGACCAACAAGCTCTGCCAGTTCTCCCCCGTTCAGGAGGTATCAGAACAGACTCCAGAGACCAGCCCGGATAAGGAGGAGGCCCACGTCCCCAAGCAGCCCCAACCCAGCAGGCCTTCAGAGAGCCAGAGCAAGCGGTTGCACTCAGTGAGAAGCAGCAGTGGGTCCACCCAGAGGTCCTTCTTCTCACCGCTGCATCGGAGTGGGAGTGTGGAGGACAATTACCACACCAACTTCCTTTTTGGCCTTTCCACCAGCCAGCAACACCTCACCAAGTCTGCTGCAGGGCTTGGCCTCAAGGGCTGGCACTCAGATATTCTGGCTCCCCAGTCCTCTGCCCACTCCCTGACCAACAGTTGGTATTTTGCCACAGAGCCTTCACACTTCTACTCTGCCTCAGCCGTCTATGGAGGCAGCAGCAGTCACTCTGCCTACAGCTGTAGCCAGCTGCCCACTTGTGGTGACCAAGTCTATTCTGTTCGTAGGCGGCAGAAGCCCAGCGACAGAGCTGACTCAAGGCGGAGCTGGCATGAAGAGAGCCCGTTTGAAAAGCAGTTCAAACGCAGAAGCTGTCAAATGGAATTTGGAGAGAGCATCATGTCAGAGAACAGGTCGAGGGAAGAGCTGGGCAAAGTGGGCAGTCAGTCGAGCTTCTCAGGCAGCATGGAAATCATCGAGGTCTCCTAAGAAGACCTCATACTTCTGTTGACATTTTTGTTTTGTTTTGTTTCTTGTTCACAAAAACATTCCCTGTAAATCTGAAATATGTATAGGTGTATACATATATATTTTTGGCATATAGAGCTACGGTGTAAAAGCAAAAGATGGATCAACACAGTTGTTTTCTTAACACCTGCACCGAGCGCAGCCAATTCTCTCAGAAAAGAATGGAAGGGTAGATGTTAGAATCCCCAGCCAGGAGACGAGATTTTGTTCAGTGGATTGCACAGCATCTTGTTCCTACAAAAGCAAGGGTTTTGTTGTTGTTGTTGTTGTTGTTGTTTTAATGTTAGAGGACAAAATCCTCCCATTTTGTGTGCAACAGAGATCTCCAGAACTCATCTCTGTCCAGGCCTTCCCTAGTGACCTTAGCGCTGAGACTGAGCCATCTGTGGGTCAGACAGGAAGACCCTCTAGGGAGAGACCCTAATGGTAAATCCAAGAGAAATGATCCTGTCCAAAGCTGAGTCATAAATCTAAGCTTGATTGACAGCTGAAGAATACAGGCATCATTCTGTTGGATGAACTATTTGGAGCCTTGCCCAGATCTACTTACAACCAATCCAGTACCTCAGACAAGACATTTGGGGCCATCACCACTACCATGTCTAGTAGCCCATTGTCTAGGCATTGTGAATGAGTAGGTAACTTGTCACTTTACGGACAGATTCATACTGTCTATACACAAAATCCCAGTGGGCCTGGATAAGCAGTTGCCATGTACCCTCTTCTCACCTTGAATGAAGAGGGGAAACCAACCTGAGTTCAGCTTAGCCAGATCGGGTAGTCAGGTAGCTTAGAGGCTTAAGTCAGGGATGGGACACTAGACAGTCCCTCCTTCTTTATAATAGTCAAAGAATTATCTAAAGTGGGATTGCTAATCCTTATGTTGACCACAGAGTTGGTTTACAGATAAACATGGCTCACTGGGCTTGGTAGCAGAGGGATAGAACTTCAAGTTCTCAGCCCAAACAGATTTTCATTTCTGTGTCATGTCATAGAATAAAACTATGAGTTTTGGGAAGGTAAAACTCGAAGCAGGAAACTGACTTCCTTGGTGGCTTTTTTCCTATGGTATGCAACAAAGGTATATTTCTAGAATCTTCTCAGACTTCCAAACTTACTGTGGTGTTTCATAAGCAAGAACTGTTCAGAATAAAGCATACTAGAAAGGTTAAAAAGGGGTTGTTGAATTTTGTTTAGTTTTGAATACAGGAAAGCTCGTTTTAAAAGCTATCCCAGCATGCCTTCCAAGGAAGGGACACATCAGAGTGGAAGACCACAGTGGTTTCTCAGTCCCTGGCATATAATCACTGTGTGGACTCAATCCTGGCAGCTGAGAATTGGAGGTAATAAGAACAAGTGTGTACGTGACAGTACTTACCTGCGTCGTGGCTTGAGTTTATCCTCTAGAGTGCAGTCTTCCTTAAGGCCTTAATTCTCTTCAGCAGGGTGTGGGTGGGTGGGGGAGGGAGGTGTTGTCATCGTTCTTTACTGTGAGTGTAGCTAGGGGCTGACTCCTATCTCAGGTTTTCTGTTAGTGAAGTGGACGGTCCTTTGACTAGGATGTGACTTAATGTTTCCTATAGTGGTTGCTAAAACCAGCAGAGAATGACGTGGTTCAAAGCTGACAGGCTGGTCATGAGGATTAAAAGCCTCATAGACATATTGGTTCTGTACAGAGAAGCTGTGTTGGGCATAAGATGAAGGCAGAGCAGACACTGCACAGGGAGCAGGATGCCACTCTGAGGTTCTGTTTAGCAATCTGTGTTTTTAGATATACATCAAAATCTCTTATGTAATCAAAAGTTCTCAAAGCTTCACAGTAAATTTTGGTACATCGTGTACACACACTAAATGTGTAAGGATCCACCCTCTTAAAGCTGGTCATACTGGTAAGACATAATTTAAGAATGAAAGCAACAGCTCCATAATTAAGTATGTTCCAAGAGGATTGGGGATTTGGCTTCAGTCTCTTTGGGTGGTGTGCTGCCTATGCCATATGTCATGTAGGGAGGCTCTCTGGGCTGTGGTCCCTTCTGTGGAGCTGACAGTCACCCACTGCACTGTCAGTCCTTCATCACTAGTGTCATATTGTCAGTTCTCGGGAGTCAGCTACCGTGCTGAAAGGGCTGCCTCTGAGGCATGTGGTGGGTGGTGTGGTGGTTGGCTCTGCTCATGTGAGCACAGGGAAGCCTAGAGTCTACTGGGATGACACAAAGCAGTGATTTTAATGAGCAAACTAGACTCTGAGAAATGCTGGAAACTGTTTAGAACATTTGTAAAGTTAGAGTGGAAAAACTGTATAAATGTTTAATATGGATATAGTGTTCTTTGGAGTAAGGCAAGCTGTTGAATGGTTCAATTGTGCATTTCTCATTTTGATGTGTCATGTATGTTAATATTATGAAATAAAATCAAAGCTGGTACCTGTTTATACATAAGTGTGAGAAATGATCTCTCCTTGAAGCTCTCACCCTTGGTAGGAGCCACCCTGTCTAAGTTGCAAAAGAAAGGAGTCACAGAACCACAAATAACAATTTAACCATTTAAGGGTATGGTGGTGCACGCCTTTAATCCTAGCACTTGGGAAGGCAGAGGCAGGTGGATCTCTGTGAGTTTGAGGCCAGCCTGCTCTACAAAGTGAGTCCTGGGCAGCCAGAACTACACAGAGAAATCCTGTATCAATAAATAAATAAATAAATAAATAAATAAATACATAAATAAATACATAAATAAGGCAGCTGATGCATCACAGATATCACTGACATGAACAGTGGCAGATGCTTGCCTGCATTCTCTATGCCAGGTGCACACTGTAGAAGCCTTCCTACCTGCCTGATTTCAGGGTACACAAAGACAGCTGCATCTACCACAAATTACTAATTTCATTTGCCTTACAGGAAACACTGAGGACAGATAGCACTTATGGATTGTTCTTGGAAGCTGAGGCGGAGTGCTTGCTTTGCATTCATGAGGCACTGAATTTGGTCCCAAGTGCTGCACGAACCAGACATGGCAAATGATGTAAAGCCCAGCACTCAGGGTGCTCCAGGTAGACACTTCAGGAGTTTGTGGTTATCTTCAGCTCCACAGTGGGATAGAGGGCCAGTTTGTACTTCATGAGACCCTATCATTCACACGCCCCCAATTTGTTTTCTATGCTGTATACGCCTTAATGACATTTGATCATATGAGAAATGTGGCCTCACCAGTTTAATCAAAAGTACACGCTAAAGAGATGAAATGCTGTGAGTACAAGGCAGACAGTGGCTACAAAGAAAATCATGGCCAGTGAGATGGCTCAGTGGGTGAAGGTGTTTGCCACTGCAAACCTCACAACCTGATTTCAAGATCTCCAGAACCCATGTCAAGATTGGAGAAAAGAAGCAATTCCACAAAGTTCTATGAAACACATAGGGAGAGGCAGGGGCACAGTTCTGGGCCAGCCAGCAAGGACTACACAGAGACTTTGTTGTTGGGAATGTAGCTCAGTGGTAAGGAACCTAGTATGTTCAAGGCCCCGGGTTTGATTTCCTAGCATATGAACGAAAGAAACCCCAAAACTCAAACCAAGTGAAACCATTCCTCTGTTCTATCCTATGGTGTTCCTGAGACTCAGTTCACCAAAAGTTTACTCTGCAGACACCACTTGTTAGGTACCCGGGTTCACTGTATATTTTATATTCTGAGGAGTTAACTTCTAAAAGAAGACAAGAAATCATACACCATATATGCATATGTATGTATATGTGATTATTAATGACACAATTTTGAGAGAAACAAAGACATGGGCATTTCTGTTGCTGTGATAAAACACCATGACCAAAAACAAGTGGTGGAGGAAAGGATTTATTGGTCAATTACTTCTGCATCACAGTCCATCGCTGAGAGAAGTCAGGGCAGGAACCTGAAGGCAGGAGCTGATGCAGGAGCCATGAAGGAGCGCTGTTTGCTGGCTTGCTCCTTATGACTTGCTTTCTTAAAGAACCCAGGACCACCAGCCCATGGGTGGCACTGCCCTCCCACATCAAATCATCAATCCAGAAAATGCACTTTGAACTTGCCCACAGGCTAAGCTAGTGGGAACATTTTCTCAATTGAAGTTCCCTCTTCATAAATGACTCTGGTTTATGCCAAATTGACATAAAAGTAACCAGCAAAACATGAAATCTACAACAGTGCCCTGTGATTGTAATATGCTTTGTGTGTGTTGTTTTTCTTTTGGATATCACATTTCACTGTACTCTAGGTTGTCCTTGAACTCAGTGCTTAGCCCAGGCTATCCTTGAATTCACAGTGATCCTCTTACTTCATCCTTCCAATCCCTGGGACTAGGAGTGTGCACCACCAGACATTGTCACTTGCTTTAACGCCACCCCACACGTATTAAAACCGCCTGCACATGAAACAGGAGTGAAGGACAGCTTCGGTTGCCCTTCAGTGTCATAAAGAACCTACAGTCCATGTTCTGTTTATCCTTAAATACAGACACAGGGAAGTAATACGGGTTCTTAGAGGCACAGTGGAATTCTGGTTCAAAAAGCAAGGAGGGGAGGGAGGAAGGGACACGGCCTGGGAACAAGATGCTCTCTGTGTGTGTGGCCGTGGCGGTGCCTGTCCTGTTATCCTAGCACTTGGGGAAAGAGACTGTAGCATGACAAAGCCAAGATCATCCTCAGCTACATGAGCTCAAGGCCAGCAGCCTGGGCTACATGAAACCCTATCTCAAAATCCAAAACAAAGGAGTAGGGTTGAATCACAGGTGTGACAGCAGACAGGAAAGAGGAGACTACTCGCTTCAAGGGCGTGCCTGCAATGACCTGACTTCATGCTACCAGGCCCTTCTCCTAGCCCCCACCTCTTTCCAACAGCAGCATTTTCTGGAGACTGGGCCTTTCACATTTATGGGCCTTTGAGGGACATTAGCTCCCAACAGTCATACTGAGGGTCAGGGAAATTAAAATGGCTCACCAGAATTCAAGGAGAGAAGCTTCCTTCCAGGGCTTTCTGACAACTCTGGGCTGCTGCTTCATTTCTACAACAAGCTGTACTAGCCGGATATGTCATAGACAGCATAACAGTGTTTTAATACATCACTCAGCTTCCAAGACTCCCTTGGGAAAGAATCCCAGAAGCCCTCAGCCATTTCTCACAGTGGAGCCTGCTTCCATGTGCCCTGTGTGCTCAAAGAAGAAGCTGACACTAACTCGCGGCCTGCAGCACGCCAGCAGTACAAGATGGACCGAGGTTGACCTGTGTCAGCTTTCAGCCCCTCTTCCAAGTCTCCTGGGAACTTCACTGGTGTCCAACCCCACCCCAAAGGAGACCAGGAGGGGATTCTGGGAAACAGTTTGGCTTAGCCACCCTCACACCACCTCATAGCAACAAGTTAAAGTAGCAGGACCCTTAGCACAAGCTCTGGCCTGCCCTAATCTCTTAAGGAGCAAAAGAGAGCTGACTGTGTCAACTTTCTTTCCTGACACAACCCCTCTGCTGTAAAATAAGGAGATGGCAGGAGAACGCAGCCTCAGGCTGAGTCTGAGCGGCATTACTGGCCTCTCTAAGCAAAGTTGATGACTGCACCTGATGCATATACTGTTCACACAGCTCTGTGGGCAATCAGCCCTTCTTTTTTGAAGGGTTGAGAGCATGTCGCTATGCATAGAGCTGGGTTCCAAATATTCCAGAAGCCCAGCAATGACAATGATGGCAGTGGCTTTACAGAAGAAACAAGAGCACACTGCACTACTGCTCGGCTTTCTGAAACTTTCTTGAAACTTAAAAAGTATAAGCTATTTCTGAAGGTAAACGGGGTTTCATCTAGCCACTTCACATATTAAAACACTTCGTGGAAACAATATAAAGCAGTATAAACAAGTTAAAATAGCGTGAAACACTAAGGGGGAGAAAGATAATGAGAACGCAGTCCAGAACGAAAGCTTCCCCTCTCTGACAATTGAGTGTGCACACACACGACACAGGATGATATGCGGAAACCACTGCAGGGATTCGTCGTGCAAGCTGCCACTTCCTTCACCCACCACGTGCCTAGCACCACGTTAGGGTACTGAGTAGGTTTCTGAGCTACAGAACATCTGTTTTAAATTGTACCCCCCAGGGAATTGCTCTAGAAATGGCTAAAGTCCAGTCGTGAGAAAAAATGTAAAGACCACCTTCACTAGGGAGCCCAACAGAGGTAAAGCCCCACTCCCAGCTTGCAGTTTTTGGCTCCCCAAAGCTCTCTCAGGCCACCTCACCTCCTTCCAAGTTCCAGTTTTTGGCTCCCCAAAGCTCTCTCAGGCCACCTCACCTCCTTCCAAGTGAGGAATGAAAGCATCAGCTCCAAGAAGGGAGGCAGACTACGAAAGGCTACTGGGAAAGTGGTGGGCCCTGCAGGGACACTTCCAGCTACAAAACATGGACAATCTTCATCTATTTAGTCATCTGGAATGGACGGACACATTAAAGATGGTGAAACAGTCTCTGTACCCTCAGCACTAGGGGTGCAGAGGCAGAAAGTGGACAAGAGGCTAAGGTCAGCTTAGCCTAGTTGTAAGTTCTGGGCCAGCTAGAAGTACAGAGACCCTGTTTCAACCCCCAAGCCCCACAAAAAGAAATTACTAGACATTACTGTTTTTCTCTATATCTGATTTAATCTTTTTTCTTCCCTGTAGTTTGAATAGTCATGCTTCCTCTACCATTCAACTATCATGTGCCCTACATTTAACTTGGGTTCTAAGAACATTATAAATTAGTATCTGGTTAAGAACCAGGATTTGGGGCCTGGTAAGATGGCTCAGTAGGTAAAGGTGCTTGTTGTGCAAGCTAGAGAGAGGCAGGAGTTCGATTCCTGAATTCACATGATGGTAGAAGGAGAGAACCAACTCCACAAAGTTGTCTTCTGACCTCCACATGTGCCAAGACACATCACATACACCACCACAATAATAAAAAATAAAATTAAAAATAAAAAACAAGATTTGAATCAGATAAGGTTTAGCTGCTACACAATAAATTAATCAGATTCATCTTAATCTTATGAAAACATTGAAGCTGTTTCTGACACCTGACAACACCTCTGCGTTCTGGAGGAATCTTAGGAACAAGGTGGAGGCTGCAAGCTCCCAGCCCCGACAGCCCCTCAGCGTCCGCTCTTAGCTCCAGGCCCATGCCATCCCTCCCTTCCTCAGGCCTTCCCTCCACAGAACAGCTGTGGTGGGCAGAAGCGCTTGCCCCAGCTTCACGATGCACAGACGTCAGTGGAGGGCAGAGGCTGCAGCCCCTTTAGTGTCCCTGGCACACCAGCGGGTCTTTGGAGTGAGAGAATGACCACCCTGGAAGGTGGAAGGAAATGCTGGTGCAAACCTTGTTAGAAGCCAAGGTCTGCCCAGCTGACGGAAGCCTGAACTCTGTATGGGAAAGCAGTTATTAACGGGCAACAACTTCATGAGTGGGTGAAGGGAGTCTTCAGTTTCCAGTGACCTACAAAAGGGGCATGGTACCTGAAAAACAGAAGGGCAGTGTTCTGGCTGGACAGGAAGATAGTGCCAGATACCTCCTTGGTGTGATGAGTTCTATTGGGTGGGAACAGTAACTGGACTCAGTATGATTTTGTATTTACAACCACAACCGAGAGAGCCTGAATAAAATGTCACAAGGTGCCAAGGAGGACACAGTTTCTTAACATTTTCTCCAGTTTCGTTGCAGTGGCTGGACTATATACACTTTTAATTAAAAAAAAAAAATCTGAGCAAAATAAAAATAACTCTTGATACCAAGTTCTTTAAAGAATTCCTGGGAATTCAACTGTCCCAACTTTGGTTATCAAAACCAACCGCATGAGAAAGTCCATGTGGGTCAGACACAACTAGGCAAACATCTGGCCCAGGCAGCGGCTGGAGAAGCCGCACTGCACCGGGAGGCAGGTGCCTGCTAGAGCCGCTCCCGCTCGGGCCGCATGCTGAAGGGCTCCAGGCGCTCCGCCTCGGGCAGCATGCTGTTGAGCCTCTCCATCAGTGGCACTGTCTGGTCGATGCCCATCTGGATGCGGCGCAGGATGGCCGACATCTCATTCACCTTCTGGATCTGCTCCGCATACTTGGCATATCTTTTTTGGCGCTCCTGCATGAAGCAAAAGAGGGTTTCCACAGACAGATCCATCTGCAGGAAGTAAGCAGAGGCAAGAAGCATTACAGTCGGCCTCACACATCGTCCAGAGCAGGGGCTCTCAGCCTGGGGTCACAACTCCTTCACAGAGGCTGCATATCAGATATTTACACTACAGTTCATAACAGGAGCAAAATTACACTTATGAAGTGGCAACAGCATAATTTTAAGGTTGGGGGTCACCAACAGGAGGAGCTGCATGCGTTAAAGGGCTGCAGCATTAGGAAGGCTAGCACAACAGCGAAGCACTAGCAGCTGTGTGTTTTCAATACCCAGTGTTCTATTCTGCGTGTGCCTGAGTACTGTACAGTGATGTTCCTCGGCCACACATGAACATGAGCTGACTAGGCCAGGACAGAGACACAGAGAGACAGAGACAGACAGAGACACAGAGAGACACAGATAGAAAAGCCTGGCCCTACAGTGCAACAGAGTTTAATGGGACCAGCGATTTGGTTTACTGGTGAAGGGCACTTACTGCTTCTGCAGAGGGCTAGGGGTCAGCTCCCAGCACCCGCATGGAGGCTCATAACCACCTGTAACTCCCATTCCAGGAGACCCAGCTCCCTCATCTGACTCCTAAGGCTTCCTGCACGTGTGTGGAGGGCACAGACACTCTCAGACACATTCATATACACAATACAAACAAACTCTTATTAAAAGTTTCAAAGGGAAAAATTTAAATTAATAGGAGAAAGCTTGAAGAATAAGGATATGAAGATAACTTTTTTTGTATAGCAGTACAACGTGCATTTTAAGCCAAGTGTAATTACAGAATTTAAAGTTCAGCCAGGCATATACCTTTAGCAGAGTTCCAGGCCACCTGGGGCTACATAGTAAAGTAAGAACTCTATAAAGTAAACCCTTCTAGTAAGCTAAGATTAATTTACTGAGGAAAGTCTTCTTATAAAGGAAGTGCAGCCTGGGTCCTGTGTACAGTCAGGGTAGGCAGAGCCTTCTCCTTAGCCATGCACTCCATTCCCACCAACACCCTACATGCCCAGCCTGCAAAGTGCCTGGAATGCCCCTTTCTCTGCTGGGGAAGAGGAGGGAAGGCACTTAGACACCTGCACCCCTTTGCGAGGGCCCCACATGCACCCATGTCCTCTTTCCTTCCCACATACTTAACTGTCGAGACTCTCATTCCATCCTGGTCCCTGTCTTTCCCTTCCCACTGCATGCTGGGACCTCTGGAAAGGGTTTTCACGAACATGAGAGATCAAAGCCAGGCCCAAGGAAAACCAATCCTACTTTTACACGGTGAAATGGGGAGGGGGGCGGCTGGGGAAGACAGCATGAGCACTTCTTTAGCTGGTCTTCAAATGCTCAGAGACTAAGAGGAACTGGTGGGAGGGGCAGAACAAAACCCCAAATCCACCCAAATGGGAGCTCAGTGTGAGAGTGATGTGCCTTCAGAGGACGTGCTTATGCACTGCTCAGGCCTTAGGAAGCAGTGTGCCAGTGGCTCAGTGCTCCTGAGGGTGGCCACTAGCCCTGCCAAGATGCCCTCAAAAGAAGTCCCTTGGGAGGGACAATGGTATTCTGAAGGTATAGCCCCCAGAGCTAACCAACGGCTCAAACTCTGGAACCTTCTCTAGTCTTCACAGTATCTACCTTGCTGAGAGATCCCCTGCTCTCCATCCTTGTCTCAACCACAGGGACAGCCACATGAAGTCAGACAAAGGAGTTTACTTGAATTGACCTCCCGGGCTCTGGTGGGCCATGGCTAAAGTGCTTGGCAGTCAACTCATGAACCCTGACACGCAGCTCAGTGGTTTATAGCATCTTGTGGAGTGTCTGTTCAGATGCACACACTTCCCTGCATGGCCTCACGGGCAGCTGGGCATGTACATACTGCCTGTACAGCGGAACTCCTGGGGCGAGCCATACACACACCATTCCACACACAGTGACTGTCAGGACGTCCCATGTGTCATGCTGGCTCCCAACCATACACACACCATTCCACACACAGTGACTGTCAGGACGTCCCATGTGTCATGCCGGCTCCCGAAGGCAGAGACACTCAAACTCCTTCTATTCACACCATGTACTGCACATTAGCATAACTTTCCCACTGTCTTTAAGTATGACTTTACTGTTCCAGGAAACACAGGCAGACCCAGAAAAAGAAAACTTGCAAGTAACTAGGTTATGGGAACTTCCAGAAGAAACCCCAACTATTTAAACAAACAATTTGATGTTCCAATAAACAGTGAACAACTGTTTATTCTCCGTAACTCGTGTGTTAAAACCCTAGCCCTGATGTGGTCGCATGCCTCTTTGTGTGTTACAGTGGACGGGTCAGTCATGGCAGCCTCTGGGAACTTTCTTCACTGCCAGCTGGTAGTGAGTGAACTGCCCATCGCCTGCTCAGTCTCATCCTCCTCCGCACAGCTGAGGAAGAACATGTAAGCCACGCCCATGGGCTGGCAGAAAGGTGCACTTCAAGAAGCCCAAGCCATGGAGCTGTGTGGGTTAGAGCGGTCCCGGGCAGAGAGAGAGAAAACCTTTCATTTTTACACAAGTCTCTGCAATGTTGGGGTTTTTGTGACACTAGCACAATAAAGAGGTAATCCTGCCCTCAAGATCTTACATGTACCCTCTCTTTAAACCTTGCCCTGCACTCCATATACTGTCTCTGGTAGCAGAATGTTTCAAAGGACCTCCATACATGCGCCATGGTATATGTATATGCCAGGCATAAGTAAATATAAAAAGAAAAAGGCAATCCATGCACAAAGAAAATATTCACAACACATATATTTGATAGATTTATATCAAAAAAGCCAATATTAAGTCCCAGCACTTGGGAGGCAGAGGCAGGTAGATCGCTGTGAGTTCGAGGATAACCTGGTCTACAAAGGGAGTCCAGGACAGTCAAGAGTACACAGAGAAACCTGTCTCGAAAAAACAAAAGAAAGCCAATTAATGGTAAGAAAAGTCCATCAAGTCCTATCAGGATACCAAGGACACTCTGCACAGACACATGAAAAGTGCTCCTGAAATGCGGATGAGCCACAGTGGAGCCTGAACAGAGTGACCCTGGAGGACTGGACAGAGCTAGAGGGGTTACAGGGCTGACTCCAAGATGTACTATGACGCTTCAGACGTCAAAACAGACATATTGACCAATGGACAGAACAGAGCCCAGAAACTAATCCATGTGTTGACAGCACCAAGAACACACATTAAGAAAGAGTAGTCAGCCTAGACGTCCATCAAGAGATGAGCGGTAAGATGTAGGACATACATACAAGAGAGTTTGTTCAGTTGTGAGAATGAATAAAAGAATGGAACTGTGTCATCTGCAAGGAAATGGGTACAACTGAAGACCGTCATCTTAAGCAAAATAAGCCAGGCTCAGCTTGTATGTTTTCTCACATATGCAGAATCTAGATGATTTTCTTTGTCCAACCACTATAAAAACTTCACAAAGCTGTTACCAAACTGAAATATTGCCCTCAGGGTAACCTGAATCTGTGTTCCCAGACCACAGTCTCAAATATTTGGCTTCAGAATAAACTGTCTTATTCTTTGAGGTGAAAGCTGTGTTCTTACATGATCATAAAATAAATCTCTAAGGAGTGTGACTCTGTTTTGGTAAACATCAAGTGGCTGTGTGCGTGGGGGTAGGGTATGTGTGCACATGTATACGGCAGGGAAGCAGGGAGCCAGGGAAGACCCCGCAAATGGGGCACTGACATGGAGGGAAGACCTGAGGACTACCTGGAGGGGGTTCCATCCCTTTGGAGGAACTAGGGGGACTAGGAGAAGAAGAGCCAGTGGAGCGCAGGGTGCTGTGTTTAGGAAAGAGGCACAGCCAGATGCTATTACGCAGCTGTATCAACTGAACCCCTCCTACAGTAAGGAGAGTAAAAGGCTCTGCTCGGCTTTCATTTTATAGCTTTTGTGTGTTTATGATGTGTGTATGTGTGTGTGTGAGTGTGGGCAGACCTGTGGCATAGGACATGTGTGGTCAGTGGACAACCTCAGGCCACTCCTCACCGTCCTCTCGGTGTGGGAGGCTTTGTTCTTCTGCTGGGTGCAACAAGCAAGGGGCCTGTGGGCTTCCGGGGTCTCAGTGTCCCATCTCATCTGGAAGTGCTGCAACTACAGATACAAACTACCGTGCCTGGTTTGACTTGAGTTCTTAGGATTGGAACTCAGGTCCTTGCTGCTCAATTTTTAAGTCACTCCGTGGCGCTGGGGCTTTCAAGCTCATGACTGCCCCTTGTTTCTTGGTGGTTTCTGCTGTCAAATGCACAGTGGCCACTGATGGGGCCTGCGCCCAGTGGGCTTACACATCCAGCCTCAGGAGGAGCCTGTTCCAGCGGTCCCAATCCTCACTGGGCTGGGGTGGGAGGAACCTAGGTGCCTTCAAAGCCCTGGCTGAAATGGTTCACTCCCACACCTGGACAGAGCTCCACATCTGGGTAGGTCAGCCTCCAGACCCTGCAGATGGCTATGGAGATACAAGAAAGCTATTCCAAGTTCTAGTCCAGGCCTCAGAGCATGAAAGGAAGAGAAACATCCACAACAGAAACAATATAATGAACAGGAGGCTAAGGAGTCATTCCAGGTTGACAAGTATACACAAACACAAACACATATATATCACACATATACACACATATAAATACACATATATACATATATATACACACATACATATATATTACACATGCGCACGCGCACGCACGTGCACACACATATCATGTATGAAGACTGAGGCTTAAGCAGAACTGGGTTCAAACTCTGGTTTCACATGTGGCCAATTCCCTTTGGGGATTTCAGTTACTTAGTATCTCTGAGTCTCATCTTCTTCATCTCTCAGTTGGAGATAATAAGAGTGCCTGCCCTAGAAGGTTAGGAATGAAAATAAAGGATAGAGTGTACACATGTCTAGAAGAAGTAGAAAACAAGCTTTGTAAATGATCATGTGAACAAAACCAGGAAGGCAGTCTAGAAACCTCTTCTCAGGAAGACTGGAAAGCACTGCAAGAGGGAAAAGTGACGTGTACCTGAAGTGTACAGAGTGTGTGCTTGCTGCGAAGGTGGAGGTGCTGTGTCTCATCGCCAAGGCTAGCACTGTCTTCAGGCTCTTTATCTTCGTTGTGAACTTCCAATCTGTGAAATCTTACAGCTTACCTCCCCACCAAGCTTCCTGACAGAACCATCTCATACCAGCAAAGGACCCAAGTCCTAACTTCCCACAAGTCTTTCCTGTCCTTTATTTGTTATCAGTTTGTAGTACCAAGGATGGGACTCATAACCCTGCTGGACACCCACTCTGGCCCTGGCACCAAGTCTCTTTAATGACCGTTTTCAGCTATGAATATAAGCAACTCTTATAACCACTTGGTCAGACCCAACATGATTACAATAAAACTTTGTAAGTATACACAAGTGTGTGTGTTCTTAGAAATATTTTAGTTGCTGGGCATGGTGGCACACACCTTTAATCCCAGCACTCGGGAGGTAGAGGCAGGTAGATCACCGTGAGTTCGAGGCCAGACTGGTCTACAAAGTGAGTCCAGTATAGCCAAGGCTACAGAGCAACCCTGTCTTAAAAAACAAACAACAACAACAATGACAACAACAAAATTTAGCCATACCAGGGATTGATTCCAGGACCTCATACATGCTAGGCAAGCCTGAGCTGTCTCCCTGACCCTTTATAAGACATTTAGAAAAGATGCTGAGCATGAGGCAACACACCTTTAATCTTAGCACTGGAGAGGCAGAGGCAGTCAGGTGTCTGAGTTCAAGGCCAGCCAGTGATATGACACCACAAAACAAATACAAACAATCTTCCTTATTTATTTATTTATTTATCTTACAATATTTAAATGTGAGCTGGATATTATGTTTCCATCTGTAGTCTTGGCACCAAAAAGATGCTCAGGAGCCAGGCGTCATGGCACATGCCTTTAATCCCAGCACCTGGGAGGCAGAGGCAGAGGCAGAGGCAGGCTGATCTCTGTGAGTTTGAGGCCAGCCTGATCTATAAAGTGAGTCCAGGACAGCAGAGGCTACACAGAGAAACCCTGTCCCAGAAAACAAAAAACAAACAACAACAACAAAAGATGCTCAGGAGACTGAGCCCAGCCTACATTAACACAGCAAGACCTTAGCTTAAAAACAAAACCCCTAAAACACCATTTATGGTCTTAATTACCAACCCGCCCACAAAACCCTCAACCCAAAATTTGTCCTGCCTACAAGATGTACAAGGGTAAAAGATGGAATGGAACAGATATTGAGGGAATGGCAACCAATGACTGCCCCAATTTGAGACCTACCCCATGGGAGAGAGCCAACCCTTGACACTATTAATGATACTCTGCTATCCTTGCAGACAGGAACCTAGCATAACTGTCATCTGAGAGGCTTTATCCAGCAGATTATGGAAATAGATGCAGAAACCCACAGCCAAACATTAGGCAGAATTCAGGGAGTATTGTGGAAGAGCTAGGGGAAGGATTGAGGGAGCTGGAGGGGTCAAGGACACCACAAAAAGACCTACAAAGCCAACTAACCTGGTCCCATGGGGCTCGTAGACTCACTAATGAAAGAACATCTACGGATGGGTCCTAGGCCCCCTACACACATGAAGCTGCTGGGCTGATTTTTCCTCAAGTGGGTCCTCTAGCAATTGGAGCAGGGGCTGTCTCTGATTTGCACTTTGTTGCCTTTCTCTGGATCCTGTTTCCCTAGCAGAGCTGCCTTGTCTTGCCTCAGTAAAAGAGGAATCACTTAGTCCTGACGTGCCAGGGTGGGTTGGTATGGGGGGTGGGGCTGGAGGGGGGTGGGAGTGATGGGTAGGGGGTGCGGAGAAGGAAGTATGGGGAAAATGGGTGGGTAGGGGTGCGGAGAAGGAAGTATGGGGAAAATGGGTGGGTAGGGGTGCGGAGAAGGAAGTATGGGGAAAATGGGTGGGTAGGGGTGTGGAGAGGGAAGTATGGGGGAAATGGGTGGGTAGGGGGTGCGGAGAGGGAAGTATGGGGGAAATGGGTGGGTAGGGGGTGCAGAGAGGGAAGTATGGGGGAAATGGGTGGGTAGGGGGTGTGGAGAAGGAAGTATGGGGGAAATGGGTGGGTAGGGGGTATGGAGAGAGAAGTATGGGGGAAATGGGTGGGTAGGGGTGTGGAGAGGGAAGTATGGGGAAAATGGGTGGGTAGGGATGCGGAGAGGGAAGTATGGGGGAGATGGCTGTGAGAGTAGAACTGGGAGTAGAGGAGGGAGCGGGTTGCAATTAGGATTAGGATGTAAAATGAACAAATAAATATATTAATGAGGAAAAAAGAAAATATGTAAAAATAGCCCATTTTTCTCATCCTTTAAAAGTAATGTTTTAAAAAGTAATGTTCGGCTTTTAATGTGATATCTCTGTTAACTTAAGCCTCAAGGTCAGCTGTGACTTGCTCTCAATAGATAGCTCACCTTTTCTGTACATAAAAATCCTGTTCCTCAAGGAGAACACATTAGGAATATGGCTTTAGGGAGCAATAGGCCATGGGGACAAGGATGGCTGACTAATGGCTGCCTGTCATCTCTCCAGTTCCACCTCCATCCCAGCTTTGAACCATTATTGGATGGACAATGCAAAAATATGCAGGGATGCATGACTCTGCTCTCTTCCTGAAACTAAGTTCTGAGGCCAAAAACGGTCTATTGGACATGACTTTGACCAGATTTGCCTATTTGGCAATGGGCACTGTCAGTACAAAACAGCTTTTATCTCAGATTTTGCTCTGGAGGCAAATATGAGTGACTGGGCCTGAGAACAGATTTAGGTTACCCCAAATACTACATTCTACTATGGTAATGTCTAACAAAGTTTTTTATAGTTAAAGACAACAGAAAGTTCTAATTTAAGACACTTCTCAAATACACTGGTAGGTGTTCTCAAATACATCGGAACATCAGGTAGGTATTACAGTAAAGTGAGGAAACCTCTGCCATAGGCCTCAGATGTTCTTAGCATCCAGGTTTGGAGAAGCTAGTGCTCTGTCCATTTATTGCCACAAAGTAACAGAAATCAGAAGTCGTAGATTTAAATCCAGAAGTCAGGCTTAGCTTCTACTTTCTAAACTGAGGAACACAGCACCTGTCTCTTCTGTATCAGTGTGACAGTACGATTATAGATGAGGGCTGGAGAGCCAGCTCAGTGGTTAGCAGTGCACGGATCTTCCAGAAGACCTGAGTTTGACTTCCAGCACCAATGTCAGGTTCATAACTACCTGTAATTCCACCCTAAGTGGACCCAGTGCCCCTGGCCTCAGAGGGCAACCATATTCACAGGTACATACCCACTCACAGGCATACACACATACACACAATTAAACCTTTCAAAAACATGCAAATGAGATGATATGTGCAAATGTGACTTATAAACAGAGCTATAAACTGCAAGGTCATATTATTGCAACAAGTCTCGCTGAATGGCCAGATATGTCTGGAGATTTGTTCTTTACAGCACTCAAAATTAATGTCCCAAATTATATGGCCACAGTAAAAGAAAAACTGCTTTAACATCTACCTTTCTTCAGTGCATCTCCTGAGAGCTGCTCATTCTCTCATGGGAGGGCAGTCAGCATAGCGACAGGGTTGGCACTGCCCTGCAGGCAGAATCTAGGGGTATGGCTGCAGCCTATTCATTTCCCCAGAGAAGACAGGAACAGCCACAGCAGGTGAGAGGACGTCAATGACTAGTCATTTGGGAAAAGAACATCAGGCTACAGCGACTACTTCTCACCCACTAGGAGGCAGAGAGCTGGCAGTTTAACAACCAGGGAAATCACAAGAAAACCAAAATATGCATGGCCTTCTACACCAGTGTTCACAGCAGCATTTTCACAGCAGGCAGACACAAAAATAACCCAACTGTCCATCAATGTAGGACGGAATAGCCAAAATGCAGTGTGCCCGAAGAGCAGAAGACCATTTGGCCATAAAATCAAATGAAATGCTGACCAAAAATTATGACTTGGATAAACCTCAGAAGTGTTGTGCTAAGTGAAGAAAACACGACACAAATGGTTACATATCATAGGATTCCTTTCACATGTGAGGCCCCACATGGACAATCTATAGAGACAGACAGTAGGCTCAAGTTGCCAGGTGATAGAGCACTGAGAGTGGGGAGTAACAGTGTGTGCCCATTTCTAGGGAGGGCAAGTGTTCTGGAATTGGTTGTGTTAGTTACACACCTTTGACTTAGCGTAAAGACCACTGAACTGTACCTTGTAAGAAGGTTAAGCTATGAGACTCAGGTCTCAGTCCTCACAGACAAACCCAATACCTGAACTTCCTTTCACACCTGCAATAGCACCAGGCACAGGCTGTTCTCAGATCTGACCTGAAATGGGAGCCTGCACTGACACTGGACCCCAGATGGCCACTTGCAAAGGATCAGAGTTCACAATGATGAAACCCATTTGGCAATCCTGAACTAAACACTGTCCAGTGGCCTCAAACAAATCACTGCAGCCAAGTAAAACATTACAAACCCAAGGAAGGCAGGTGCTCGGTGCACAAGAGCAGCAATGCAAAGGGGCCGTGGGATGCTCAGTCCCATGCTTTGCTGTGACAATACCAAGCCACAAGAGAGGACACGGAGTACCTCTCTTGGCATCCCTTCTTTCCTGTTCTGAAACTGACTCATATGGGTCACATTCTTCTTTGATTTTTTTAAATAAAAATGGAGTATCCTTAAGGGGGACATTCTGATATATTTGTACATAGTGAGAGGACGTTTGCAGTCATGCTGTTTCTCCTATGGTACTGATGGGAGGCACTTTCAAGGTCTCCATCCTACACCCTGATGATTAGGTTTCCTTATGTCAGCTTCCATGGGTTAGCTGTCTCCACTTCAGAAAGTAGGTGGGCCTGCTGTCACTCAAAGCCGGCCCCTTCTGGCCCATTCTTACTCTTTATTCCCACCACACTGCCACTTCTTCCATTCCCGCAGAAGACTCAGGAGTCTTTTTCTGGAGGACTCTCTCTTGTACAACTGACAGCGGATAGATGTTTTCATTAATTATACCACAGGCTGAATGGCATGAGTTACCACATACTGATATTCTGAAGTGAGCTTGCTTCCCCAGTAGGAAAGTTCTGAAGAGGCTACAATGACAGCTTTCAGAATACACTCCAGCCATTCTTTCTCATGCGGAGACTTTTACTCTAGAAATTAAACAACAGAACCCCACTCCAGCAAACTGCAGTTAGCTTGATTTACGGAAAACGAAAATCCACTGTTGGGACTGCTTCTTTGGGTAATCCACAGACTGACTTGGATGGTGGAGCCTAATATACACTATTCACTGGTTCACTCATTATTTTAACAAATGTGATAAGATAATCTGCAAGTTGCAGCTACTGACCCCTAAATATCCACTAAATGGCAGACACTGCTGTACATTCTATATGCCTTACCTTTATGTCCCTTGACAATCCTCTAGGGATTCTGGGAAGATAAAAATATGCCCGAAGTTACTCAGCTAGTTTAAGCAGAGCAGAAATTCACAAATACATAATTCCACTTAGCTTTTGCTCCTCTTTTCTACAGAACCCATTAAGTCAAACGTCAGAGCAAGCAAATGTGATGCCTCTTCGAAACCCATAATGAATGAATCTGAAGAGCAATTTTTAGTGTTTTCAAGTAAAGTAAGAAAACACTTGATTTGTAATGTAAACACCAACATTTACTTTTTCAAAAACAAAAGCAATACATTACCAGATTTAACATGGATGCTCACCAAGCAAATCTAAGTAGACACTGCAGGGGCTAACATCTCTGCACACTGCACACTCTGACCTCACAGGGACTTATGACAAAGCAGGGAAAGCTGAGATGTTCTCTTACAGAGGGAGCCTGTGGACAGCCAAGCCCCAACTCCAGATCTCCTGACTTCAAGAGCCACCACCGCACAGTCCAAGTCAAGTCCACAGCTGATCCTGTTGGAAAACTTTCCTTTCCATAATTTGTTCTGCCTTTGCACAACATTCAATTGTATGGGATCTAAAATTAAGTTTCTCGGGACATTTCTAGCCATAAGGGAAACAAAAATCTATTGCTAAATAAAGTCAAAACTCAAGGAACGATGTCAGCAAATGCACATCTCTGTGTGTGTGTTAGGAAGAGGAGGGCGCTCAGGTGAGCCGAGGTCTGTAGTTAGAAAGCTGCTGGCTGAGCAGAGCTCTAGCCACTTCCTTCTGCATTACGTCAACCTTCTCCTTGGGCTCCCTATGGCCCTGCCACTTCCTGTTGCACAAGGACAAACAATGGGCAGACTGTCGCCAATGTTTCCATTAATTACACCACAGGCTGGGTGGCATTGATTACCGCATACTGGCCATTTTGAAATGACCCCATTTCCTTTGTTCAAGTGTCTCAGTGAAGGAATACATTTTACTCATGTCTGAGAGAATGAAGAGATACCAGAAACTGGGCAATCTGAATGGCATAGTCACTTTGTTCTAATCATTATTTTATTGCTTGACTGGCTTCTCCTCATACGGACTTCCCTTCTGTGCTCTGTCTAACTAAGAAAAAAAATCTTAAAACCTTAATAAAACATGTAAATTCAGACAGATTATGTCCCTCGCCTGGACTTGAAAAGGGTGCAAAAGTAAATAAGAAAAAGAAAGATTTCAGTCAGGGTGTGTGAGAGGAAGAAAGAAGGTCAGACAGATACAACAGACAGGAGCTGTGAGCTCAGTGCAAGGCTGCCAGTCTCTCATCCCACTACAGCTCACACACTCAGCTGGAGGCCATAAGTCAGAGGCCCTGGGGATTGAGGGCTGATGCTAAAAGTCCTGGGCCCCAAAGGCCAGAAGGGAACTTGGGGAGACCATCAGACAGATGAAGACCCCCAAACATGTCATTTTAGGATTCCCTGTTGCAATGTCTAAGACGAAAGGGAAATAGAAGTCTATACAAGTAACACTCTGGTACTTTTACACCTGTGCTGCTGTCTAAACAGTGGCAACCTGGATTACCTAAATGCTCTGTGATCCCTCTAAGTCCCTCACAGTATGAGCACTGACTCAGAGAGTGACTTCAGATATGGCTGAGATAAGTACCTCACTCAACTCCTCTACCATCAGCCTGAAGAATGAACCTGAGTGTTCAACCCAGGATGGTGACCGCAGACCAAGGATTTGGTATACCACCCTAGCCAGCAGCCAGGAGCTTCTATATACTAAACCTGTGAGCCTGGTAAGTCCAGAGGCCCATATCACTCCCTACTCAGAGTAGGTAACTATGAACAGTCATTGCATAAACATTTTCCCAACTCTAGGGAAGAAACAAAGCCTTCCTTCTGATAAGGGAAACTAGGATGGTTTTATGTGGTTAGGCTGGTGGTCTGTTGGAGGACAAGTAGAGCAGAAAAGTAGGGCATAGATATCTAGCAAGATGCATATAACAGAAGCCATAGAGCAGGAGTTGAGTCTGGACAGCAGCCTGAATTTAGTGGATTTTGGAGATTTCGATTATGACCATTACACATTATATGGAAGGCAGGTGTGTGTCTGACCACAGAAATTCAAAGTCTCAGCAAAAACAAAAGGGAAAGAAATACATGGAGCATCTTCTGGGTTTATTCCAAGGAGTGGAATAGCTGGGTCTTGAGGAAGCCCTATTCACAATTTTCTGAGAAAATGCCAGATTGATTTCCAAGGTGGTTGTACAAGTTTGCACTCCCACCAGCAATGGAGGAGTGTTCCTTTTTTTCCCACATTCTCGCCAGCATGTGCTGTCACTTGAGTATTTTATCTTAGCCATTCTGATAGGCTAAGTCATTTTGATGTGCATTTCCCTGATGACTAGGGACACTGCACTTTTAAAAAAGTGTTTCTCAGCCATTTGATATTCCTCTGTTGAGAATTCTCTGTTTAGCTCTGAACCCCATTTCTTAATTGGGTTATTTGGTTTGGTGGCATTTAATTATATATATATCTTTAAGTCTCTGAAGAAGGAATTGATGATGATATCAGATGATGGAAAGATCTCCCTTGTTCATAGATTGGGAGAATTAACATAGTAAAAATGCCCATCTTATCAAAAGCAATTTACAGATTTGGTGCAATCCCTATCAAAATATCTACGCAAATTTTTAAAGACCTTAAAAGATCAATTCTCAACTTCATATGGAAAAACAAAAAACCCAGAATGGCTAAAACAATCCTGTACAATAAAAGATCCTCCACAGGAATCTCCATACCTGATCTAAAGCTGTATAATAGAGCAACAGTAATTAAAACAGCATGGTACTGGCATAGTAATAGGCTGGTTGATGAATGGAATCGAATCAAAGACCCAGAAATAAATCCACACACATAAAGACATTTAATTTTTGACAAAGAAGCCAAATCTTTTGTAATTGCTAACCTTCATCTTTTTATATGCTATTTTAATCTCCCTCTTTTCTGTCTTGTTGTCTGTTTCTCCCCTGGAGTATAAGACCTAGGAAGAATTTTTCCTGTTTGTTTTGTCATAATTTCTTGACACCTACAACAGAGCCCTGTCAAGTTTATTCACCTAGGGGATGGATAAACGTGCAGTATTCAGAATTCTGAGCACATTCTGTCCTAGTTTGCTTCTCAGTTGCTGTGATGAAACACTGACAAAAACAAGTTGGGGAGGAAAGGGTTTAATTTACATTTCCATGTCACAGCTCATTACTGAGTGATGCCAAGGTAGGAACTCAAGCAGGGCAGGGACCTGGAGGCAGGAACTGAAGCAGAAACCGTGGAAGAGTGCTAATTACACCCTTACTCTCCGAGGCTTGCTTAGTCTTTCTCACACTTCCCAGGACCACCTGCTAGGAGCAGCACCGCCCACAGTGGGCTGGGCTCTTTCGCATTCATCACATAATGCCCACAGGCCCGGCTGATGGAGGCAAATCCTCAGCTGAGGTTCCTCTCTCCACGCAACTCTAGTTTGTGTCAAGTTGACAAAATCTGACCAGCCAATTAGGTAAGTAAGAAAAAAATCTGCAGATAGTAAGGCAGAGCTCTGAGATGGCTGATACACTTGAGGAAAAACAGTGTTCTGAGATGGGAGGGGTAAGTAACACACGCTTAAGATGAAGAGTTTGTAAAATATAGAAAAATAAAGGCAGGCTGAGGACGAAAAACCCCACCCCAACTGTGCCATGTAGTTGATGTTAGCTGATCTTTAAGAGTATGGAACAGCTGAAGTCATGTTGAATGCATAGTTCCATGTCTTAGTTTTGTTCAGTAATCTTTAAAAACACACTTCTTCCTACAACTCCTGCTCTTCACTCACAGTGGGACTTACACCCTGTGGAGTTTACTATGTGGCCTGACACCCTCAGTCTCAAGCTCTTCAACATGTGTACTGTAGGAGTAGAAGTCAAAGGCGACACAGATGCTCCAACTATGGCTCAACATTTAGTATAACCATGGGCACACACCCATTCCCAGGCTCCTGTGGATCTGGCCACATCGTTGAGTTCAAGCCAGAGTCATGTGAAACCAGTAGGTTCAGCCTGTAAGACATCCTAATCTTTGTCACTCCATGATGTTCTGTCAGGGGGATGCTATGAAGATCACAAAGCCACAAAGTGTGAGGAACCTGTAACCCTGAACTCAACAGAGGAGAGCCATCTGCTGACAAGAATTACTCTGAACATCAGCACAAGCTATACTTCTATAGCAGCTAAAAGATTACAAGTGCTAAGTGTAATTACTGCTGCAGCCCAGCCTACGTGTCCTAATACTACTCTCAAAACAGTTATTTTTCCCTGACAGAATGAGAAAGCTTATCAGTCTGTAGGATGAAGACTCTAGGAAGCTGTTCATTTAACAAGCACTCATTGCTTACTACAAGCCAGGCATTATCTTAGGCACTGCAGCAATGAGTCAGCTTTCTATTACTTAAAAAAAAAAAAAAAAAAAAAAAAAAAAAAAAAACCAAAAAACCAAAACCAAACCAAACCAAACCAAAAACCCTGATATAACCAACTTAGAAGTTTACACTAGATTTTAATTTTGCACCACTGTAACTTGTAAGATAGACGGGTAGCATGGGGTTTTCTGAAAAGCTTTGTTTTTCCTACAGCAAGGCTGGCATATAGGAGCTTGAGGGAGAAGAAAACTACTTACTCTGTGGCCAAGAAGCAAGAGATTAGCACTACACAGGTTGAGGTTTCTTTGAAGGGTTTGGCAACCATAAAAAAAACCCAGTGATCTCCTTCCTGGGTGGCTCTACCACTTCCCAACAGTGTGGCCCTGGGGACCAAACCTTTAATACATGGGGCCTTTGGGTGACATACAAGATCAAAACTATCATAGCACCAATGTCCAAATTTGCTAACATTCCTTATTATTCTCAGTAAAGACATGCAGGACAGGAAGATCTTTTCTAAGCCACATTTCCATGTCTATAAACTAAGTGTCCCTTAGTTTACAGGCTACAAGTATTTTCTGGGGTTCCTTTCAGGAGGAGGCTACCCCCAAAGCCTCTAACTCTGCCTAGTCTGTGGAGGAAGGAGACAACAATTACATCATACTGTAGAGCCCGGCACATGTGCTAGCACCAGGAGAGCTGGCAGAGCCAGCTGCCTATGGCCACATCTCAGGCAGGCAGGCTGGGGGATAAGTAGGCTGTTCACACATGCTGGCAAGTCAGTGTCCAGCACGTGAGGAGAGTTCAATCTAGTGGCAGGAGCAGTCAAATAACTGGGCTGTGCTCATGTCTTGCCAAAGAACGCAAGCCTACATTTCCAACAGGCAAGTAATAAATTTGGCTCGGCCCTCTTCCAAGAGTTCTGTGTCCTGGCAGGGCAGGGACGGTGGGAAGGAGCATGGGGCCAGGCCTGAGGAAGCGCTGCACAGCATGCCTTACTGCCAGAACCAGAGTGAGCCCAGTCTCCCATCTACACTTCATGCCACCCAAAGGGCCAGCTGTATTTCTTACTGCAAAGAAAGGCTGCTCAGAGGATGGGGGGTGGATTTTAATTACATCGCATACTCTCAATCTGAAATTTATATCAGAGTAATGTGTAAGACAGAAAGAAAATTCAGACTTTTCTGGAAATGCTTTGTCTCACTATTTCATCAAAAATAGCAGCCAGCTATCTCAATGCTTTGCCAAAATCTTTGGCTTTAAAATAAAGTACTCTCAACTCATTTTATAATCTCAGGTCAAGGAAGCAGAAATGGATGCCAGAATATGTTCAAAGCAGGGACAGGAGTCAGCTGATGTTATTTGAAGGAGGTTCAGTGTGCAGTGGCAGTCAGAGTGCTGCCTGGCCAGTGTTCACACTAAGCAGACTTGGAACTGAAGGCAGTGTGAACACTAATGCCAGCTAAGGCAGGATTCGCCACACTATGGGAACCACTCTTATCCTCCGTCAGTCTTTAGCCTGGGAGAGCACAATGTACAAGTAGTCAGCTCACATACTTGGCAACAGCTCCATCCAGGCCTACATTACAGGAGGAAACCCCTGTGGTCTTCCATCCATCCCCCTGTTCCCCATCCTGGGTACAGAGCAAAAAATGGCAGCTCCCATGCATTTCTTTACAGCAGTTGAATGCCTACTGTGTGAGAAAAGAAGAATTAAAAGTGAAGTGAAGGGTTCTAAACATGGAAAACGTAAGTATGAGTTTTTCTTATATGAAATATTTGTACTCAAAGTACTTCAGAAGTTTTTGCTTTAGATTTTGGAATATTTGCACAGACTTTACCATTTGTACATCCTTGATCCAACAATCTGAAATTGTAAATGCTCCCAAATCTGCCACTGTTTGCCTCTCAGATCAATGCTCAAAAAGGTCCATGTTTTGGAGCATCTTGGATTTAGATAGTTTGATTCAGGGTGCTCATGTCATAGGGAGGGAGGGAGAGAGGGAGAGAAGGATAGAGGGACAGAGAGGGAGAGAGAGGGAGAGGAAAAGAATAGTAGCAATTTCTAGGCTTGGTGGTGTACACCTGTAATCCTAGCACACCGGGAGAGGCAGGCGGACCACTGTGAGTTTGAGGCCAGCTTGGTCTACAAAGTGAGTTCAGGACAGCCAAGGCTACACAGAGAAACCTGTCTCAAAAACAAAACAAAAAAACCAAAAAAACAAAAACAAAAACAAAACAAACAACACCCCTCCCCCCACTGAAAAAAAGAATAGTAGCAATCAGAAGATCCATCAGTCAGTGAAGAGCTCACCATGCAAACATGAGGCCCTGAGTTTGACCCCAAACTCACATTTTAAAAAAATGCAGGGAGTGGTGACATAGTGTACCTTGTAATTGCAGCATTCAAGAGATCCCTGGGGTTTGCTGGCCAACCAGCCTACCTTAATCAGTGAGTTCCAGACCTTGTCTCAAAAAACAAGGTAAACAGTGCCTCTAGTAATGACACCTGAGGTTGATTTCTGACTTCTGCACCCGTGTACACATGCACACCTACATAGGCACCTGCACACAAGCATGTGCACACATACATACACAATTCATCTTAGTCATTAACTTAGGCAAGTCCCAAGTAAACTTTAAGGACTGGAGTTTCCTCATCTGTGCATTGAATTAGAGACTCTTTAGGGTCTGTTTCTAGTCCTATGTGATCCTTGGCTGTCTGAGCAGGGATAGCAACTCTTGATTCACCAAAACTCCTGATGCTTCTAAATACCCTATGCTACCAGGATATACTAATGCCAATACCCCTAAGAATTAAAAACACAGGCATTACTAGAATCAGAACAGGGTTTACTCTTAAAGTCTTTAAGCAAGCATATAATAATAGCAGATTAACTGAAACAAAATACACCTAGTAGCTTTATCCTGGGTAAGAAGCTATGAACATGTGTCCAGGGACAGCAACTAAAGTGGGAGGTGACAAAATCAAGACCCAGATCAGAATGACAGGAGGAGCTCCACTGTCTCAGCTCTGTCTTCTGCCACCTGCCTCCTCCCTAGTCTCTCACTGTTGCTAAAGCTCCCTTTCCTGGGAGAGACAGAACAGTGTGAACAGCATCTATCCCTCCTCCTGACACCCTAAGGACAAACCAGGATGTGATTCCACCAAGGTTCACCTCAAGGAACCAAAGCTTATTAGGCTTACTCACGGAGCACAGGTGAGGAGCTATAGGCTGGACCATAGACGGCCTTAAAGTAGCCAGACTGGAAGGTCTGCACCCAGCATGGACAGTGGCTTTCCCATAACTGCAAAGATGGAATCCCTTCTCTTCATGAGTCACAAACCCCTATTATCCTCTGGCCCCACCCAGAAGACTATGTGCAATTAATGCAGAATTGCATGCAACTGGTTGGGAGGAGTGGCAGGATGCTTAGGTGAGGATCTTACGACCCTCTCCACCCCCTCCTTTGATGAAGGAAGGGAAATGTAGTCAACAGGCACAGCTGCAACGGTCTTTTGCCTAGCACAACTCCCAAAGATGTGGCAGTTCGGCTGGAAGGAATAGTCTTAACCCTATGCCCCCTGCCCCAAAAGCACACTAGCTGGCAAGCGCTCTCCTTCTCATTTATGTTTCAATAAACCTGAATTTCAATGACAGGTGTAGCCTAAAACGTAAAGTGTTTATGTGCCATCTTCTCAGTCATTAGAAGAATCCAGAAGATACCAAGAAAACCACCCAAAGTGATCAGAAAGGATGTCCACTGCTTGGAAGCCAGGGACTACATTTTACCACTATCTATCTCCACATCTTCAGAAAACCCAAGCTTCCTAGGGAGGGAACCAGTTTGCTGTTCACGAGCACTCCTAGAATCAGACCAAAAATCACCTATTTTGGCATGTAAGAAATCACTCGGGATTTTTGGGAAACCAGAGTTCACAGAAAATATCTGCCTTGCTTCTAGGCAGGTCTTTACCACACCGGTTGTTGAGGGTAGGTCTCTAAATGGGCCAGCACTTAGCCTGTTGCTAGACTCAAGAAACTTCCCATGAGCCAATTCATGGGAAGGTCAGGCCTTTCTCTCTCAGTCACACTGTACTGAAAACAATGACTACACTGTCGCACTGACTGTACAGCAGCCCCAGTTCTAGTCATGGCACCTTGAGTAACTCACTGAGGCAGATACTGTTCTTGTATCTCTGAACAGACTGAGGGACCAAGGCTTATAAGGATTGAGTAAACCAATCTGAGGCTACACAACTAGTTAGAGACAGTGTGAAGACTGGCCCCTTGCCACTTGTGGCTCTAGTGTTCACAAAACATTATGTGAAATGACTCACAGACACAAAGGCCAGAGACTAGTGTTCCAACATGACACATCCCAAAGCTAATTTTCTTCTAATACTGTCAAGCTGTCTCCCACCTGTCTATACTCATTTCCCAACACCTGTTTTCTCTAACCTCAATCACTCCAGGATATCTTAATTTTTCTCATGGAAATTCCAGTATACATTGCAACCAAACAGTCTCCATTGACAGCACTCTACTGATAGTGATATAGGTTTTATATTTTTGTTCTGTGTTGTTTTATTTCCCCAGGCAGACTAACATCTCAGAGAACAGGACGAGGTCACATTTCCCTATAATCCCAAGAGGACCTCCCACTAAGTGGGTATGCCATAGTTGCTCAGCAATAGTGGTTGAGGGATGGGTAAGGGGTCACCTTATGGCCAATAAGCAAACCAGTGGTCAAAGTCTACTGTAAGGCTGGGAAGGGAGCCATTTCCATGGCTTATTCTCCCCTCTGACATGTATATATCTTTAAACATAAATTTCTCATTCAAGAGCATGACTCAAAATTCTTATCAAAGGCTTATCTAAATTTGACATTGTTTTGTGTGTGGCTATAGTTAGGTTTTCTTCTGATGTGAATAAGATGATCACAGAAGCTGCTGCTTAACCCTCTGCTGCATATTCTTGGTGATTACTAAATCTCCCTTTCAACACATACAGCATTAGGTCACTACTTCATACTCCTGACCAAGCCTCTAGGAAGCATCTGGGCTAAGAGCAGAGAGCCTGTGCTTGCTCACAACTATGTGCTCTGCCTTATGTATCTGGAAGTGACTAATCCCAGCCCTTGGGTTTGCAGTGAGCAGAGATGGACACATGTCTCAGGAGTTTGCTAACAGTCACCCCACTGAAGCACAAAGGGCACATGACACCACTAGGGAAAATCCTGAAAGTGTCACTCCCTCTGCCCTGAGAACAACTGAGGTCCTGCTCATCACTGTGAGAACTGTTGCCTGTTTTGAAATAACCCTGAGAAACTAGAGATTGACTCTCCCATCTCTGAAATGCTTGGAACCAGAAGTGTTTATGTTGTTTGATTTGAGAATACCTACATATTTATACATAATGAGATATTCTGTGGAGGGAACCTAATTCTAAAAATGAAATTTATTTATACTTCTGATGTTTTACACACATCGCTTGAAGATAATTATATGTTGGTTTTGTTGTTGATGATGTTGTTGTTGTTTGGATTTTTTGAGACACGGTTGAGAAAGAGACGTGTACAGAGATTTGTAGCCCTGGCTATCCTGAAACTCACTCTGTAGACCAGGCAGGCTGCCTGCTTCTGCCTCCTGAGTGCTGGGCTTAAAGGCATACTCAGGTAATTAATTTTATTCCTTCTCAAGTTTCTGATGGGGTTGAAGACCAGATTGTTTAGTTTTACAATTAAGCTTAGTTGTTTAGGGGCTAAGATGTTTTTAGGTCTAGATAGATGTTTTAAGTTGATAGAGATGAGATAGGATAGATATTGATTTACATTCAGAATTTGAGATGCACTAAGATAGGAAAGATGTTTTCTTCAAGGCTGCCAAATACAAATAGCCAAAACACTATGAGTGTAACATTTATATACTTCCTGATTGTTTCGTGGTTCTTCTTGTTATATGTAGTTTATATGTGTAATAATATAAATGTATATATAAAAAAAGAAAAAAATACTATTGAAAGTGTATTAAGACAAGAAAATGGAAGGAAGCGAGTTGGGATGAAGAGGCTCAGCAGAGGCACGAAAGGGCAAGACTGAGAGGTGAGTATAATCAAATTATGTGATACAAATTTATGAAAATGTCATAATGAAACATTATTTTGTATGGTAAATGTATGCTAGTAATAAGCTTTTATTTCAGTGAGATGTTAACAGATGTTAGTTAGGGCAAGTGTTCTGAGGTGAAATTAGTTCGGAATGTACTGGTTCCCTTTACTGTGAGACTAATAAGAACTTTAAATGTCTATGATGTGACTTTCCGAGGTGTGGTAATGAATATGCAAGTTTAACCTACACGGGATAAGTATTTTAGGACTTGTTTTGGAAAGTAGTCCTTTGTACCAGTGGTTCCCACATCCCAGTTAATGAAGGGCAGCATTAGGTATCATTTGGCAAGCTTATTAAAACAATGATTCATGGGCCACACCCTAGTTAGGGAGGGGAGAACACATCATTCAAATGAACCAACTGAAGTGACACTTATGCATACTCAATGAGGACAAGAGCTCTACAGATCATGATATAATTGAACAAGTATATAATACTTAAAAGCTCAGGGCCTGGACTATATCTAAATTGGTAGAGTACTTGCCTAGCACGCCCAAGGCCCTAGGTTCCATTTCTAGCGCCACATAACCTGGGAGTGGTAGTGCACACCTATAATCCCAGCACTCTGAAAGTGGAAGCGGGAGGGCTATAAGCGTAAGGGTATCCTCAGCTATGTATTAACTGTACTACATGAGACCCTGTATATATATATATATACATATATATATATATATATATATACATACATACATACATACATACATACATACATACATGCATACATACATACTTAAGGCCACATCAATGTCCAGCAGCAAGAAAAGTCATATTGAATAGTTCCAGATAATAGCACTTGTTACGATTTGGACACGAAATCCTCCTCAAAATGTTCCTGTTTTAGAGACTTGGTCTCTAGCATATGGATCCACCCACTAGGAGGTAACTGGATCCTGAGGGCTCTGACATAACCAGTGGATTAACTCTTTGATAGCTCCATAGCTTGATAGCATGTACAGGAAGACAGGGACTTGGATGTCAGATGGAGGCCACTGGGGCATGCCTTTGAATGAAGTTTTCTTCTTGGCCCCTTGATATCTGCCTCTCAGCTGCCACAAGCTGAGCACCTCTGCTCCACCACATACTTCCTGTCGTGCTGCTGTGCCTCCCTATGTCCTAGAAGCAATGGGGCCAAGTGGCCATGTACTGAAACTAAAGTAAATGATGCCAGGCATTTCACTACTGTGATGTAAGTCTTACGAACCAAGTTTTTTATTCACGAAAAAAATGCATATATTCGTACCTTTTATGGAAAACAATGCTAAATGGTGGAAGTATTGCTACTCTAATGAATGACTACTTCAGAATCTCCAAGAACAGACTATCTTTATTACTAATGGAAAGCAATGAGTAGTGATAGGAAGCCCATCACTTGTTTCCTCAGACTTATCTTCTCTTATCAGAGTTGAGGACCATGGTCAGGTGTTGAATAAATGCCAGGTGCCATCCTCCTAAGCAATTTCCCTTAGACAACACTCTCAAACTTTCCTTCAGATGATATCACCTCACAGCAGAAACTTACATTCTTCCTTGATTGAAAATTTTAGACTGCATATTTGCCTATTCCTTGGTGCTCCCAAAATTGTGCCATGTAATGGCCTTGCCAATAAATCATTTTAGTGCTTAAGCCAAGAACCTATTACAGTTACTGGTAACTACACATTTGTACCATGTTTTAAAATTGATTGATTGATTGATTGATAGGGCCTCATGTATCAAGGCTTCCAACTTGTTATGTAGCTGGGAATGAATGACCTCAAAGTTCTGACCTGTCTCACTATCCTGAGCATTGAGATCACAGGTATATACCAACCATATCCAGCTTGATGGTGCTGGGCATGGAACCCAGTGAGTCACTCTTGCTAACCAAGCATCCTCCCAATTAATCGTCAGCCCCAGGCCTGTGCCATGTTCCTCGTTTATAGGCTATTTCACATGAACAATACTTGGTGTGTATTCACAAAACCACTTATGGTTGAATAGGCATAATCATTTACATTCAGCAAAAAGGAACCACTGCGCTTCCCGTGTACTAACACAGTGAAGACTAAGAGCAAAGAGCAAAGACTATGTCAAGGCTCCTACATTCAATGTAAATACTTACTATGAAAAGTATAGAGATAATACATAAGAAAAGCCGAACACAGATATGACTAGAGCAAATTTATAATGGTGAGGCTTTCTACACACTAACCCAGCTAAAGGCCATGGAGCAGTCTCAGTACATTCGACCTTGCTACTTCTATTAGGCCCATTTCTCATGAACAAGAAACTTAAACAAGAAGCCTGGCCAAGTCAGCTGTGAAGCAGGAGGCAAACGCCAGCTCTTCTCACCTGAGAACCATTCTTCACCAGCATGTCTTACTAATGCCACGAGTCTGGGATGGTCTCCCCCCCCCCCCATAGGGATGTTACCTCTTTGATTCGCTTGACTAGAGCATTCTGATCAAAAGCAACTGCCTCTGCGCACTGGTGCAGGTGATCTTGGTACCGGAGGCAGAGCTGCAACACCTGCTGAGAGTCTAGCTTCTCCAGTTTGGCATTTGTTGGGGATGTCTGTCCACTCAAGAGCCCTTCAAGGAGAAAGATGAAAAAGTGAAATGAGAAATTCTGCTGGTAAACTTGTGACTGACCTAGCTGAAGCTCACAGAGGCAGGAAAAGAGGCATTTAATTTAGCATCTTCTGCTCTACGCAAAGGAAAATCTCTTCAACTACCTTTTATAGATCCCAACCACTCACCACCAGCTTCTCCCTGATACTTCCTGGGCTTTTCTTTCTTTTTCTGTTTTACACACAAGGGAGAGGCTGCGTAACCTGAGCATCAGGAAGAGAGGGAGCCAGTGGCTTCCCTCAGACAGTGCTCCTGGCCTTATCACACCACTTCAAAGTATTAGGAGGACATACCCCCTTTTGATTGAAAAGGATGGAAGGTGCATTTGGTCATTAATAAGGCTATCTGAGAAACTGAAAAAAATGTATGAGGAAATTATAAAAATTTGATACCAAAATGAAAACAAAAGCCAGACTTCAAGCTAACCACCTGAAATACTTCCTTTTTTTCCTAAAATTGGTTGTTTATCTGTAGAGCTTCAGTAAGCACAGGGAATTATGTTCTCAATGTCTGTATATTGAATCACCATGGTTTCCTATAGGGGCATGGGTCAGGGTATAATTATCACCACCTACTTAAAAAGAAACCATTTTAATTACAGAGGCTACTACAGCTGCCTATGGTCAGAAGGCAAAGCCCTGACTAGAACTTTTGGTTGCCAGGGCGATAGTTCTGCTCCTATCAAGCAAGCTTCTCATAAACATTTTCAAGAATTACTGGCATCATATCTATTGTTGTTAACCTATTAAAGGTTAAGACTGATAAAATTCTTTAATGTTAAATAATTGCATGCATCTCAAAAAACTAAAATAATAGTTAACACTTTACAGATTGACATATCACCTATTTTGAGGAAAACATTTCTATTTTCCAAAACGAAAAAGTCAGAAGGGTAATATTGGTTTATATTTTCACAAGTCTTTTGGATGTTTTGCTTAGTGAAAAACAATGACTTTTCTTATCTCCTCTGCATGTAAGTTGCCATTTCTCCTCCCAAAATCTCTGGGAAACTCCACTGTACACTTATAAGACTGACAGTGATTTGCAAATGATGTCCAATATTATCACAAAAATGGCTTGACCACAGAAACCTCCTCGTAGGGTCTTGGGGATCCTGTGACAACCAGGGGTACACAGAGAAACACCATCTTGAAAAAAACAAAAACAAAAAAAAGAAAGAAAAAAATCTTATGGTTAAAATTTCATGTTCAATAAATAAAGTTTGTAAATTAGTAAGGAACAGGGCCACTCCCTTAGTTTTCTAGTTGTCTTTAGCTTGAAACAGAGAGTCATACAAAGCAGATGTTTACTGAGCTAAAATCTGATCTAATGGATTCTGTTTATGAAGTGGTGGGTTAGCATATGGCAAACACTGAACATTTACCCGGGGATCAGGTTGAAACCACTCTTTTTAGAAAAAAAATGAGGAGTGGGCTCACGGGACTGGGTGAGGATCCAGGCAGATGTTAACAAAGCCAACAAATTTCCAACTATATCCACCTCTTCATGTAAAATGCTGAGTGGAAAAATCATCAGGGTTAGAAATTTGGTGACCATCTTTCTGAGTTCTTTTATGTTTAACATCATAAGAATTAAAACATAAAGCACAGTACAGAGCCATGTGGTTATTAAATTAGGCCATTGCCAAACTGAACTTCTCAGCCCTGAGAGCATAGTTGTAGCATTACGGATTAATAGCATAATGCTGGACACGGGTTTTTAACACGATAGAATCCAGAACGTGGACTCTATGACTCTGGAAAAAGTTACTAGGAAGGTATAATTAATCAACACACTATAAAGGGGGGGGGTCCCTCTGTGTGAGCTAAATGCTAACGTCCTCCCCACATTACCATTTGAAACCCCACAGATCCTTGATCCCACCTCCCAGTGCCAGAATCATAGGTGTGCACCGTTTGTGTGCGTGCATACTTACCTCCTCCTAACTTCTTGTCCTTTTCTGTTTTTTTTTTTTTTTTTTTTTTGGAAGTAAACCATTGAATCCAATTAGTTCTGTTTATGTACATATGGGTGTGGGATTGTCCACTGCAACCTACTCAACCTACAGGAATCACACTCCTAGTGAAGACCAACTCTTCCTCTCCAGCGCCATCAACTGCCAGTAGCTCTGGGGCCAGACTCCAGCACCTTTACCTGCTGGATTTCCTCGCCAATACCATGCCTGGCTTTCTCTGTAAGGTCTAAGAGCCCAACTCAGGTCCTCATGCTCTGCATCAAGCACTTTACCCAGGAGTCAACACCCCAACCCTTACTCTTGCCTTTCTAAACCAAAGATGCTTTTTTTATATTTATACACTTGTGTGTGTGTGCGTGTGCGTGTGTGCGTGTGTGTGTGTGTGTGTGTGTGTGTGTGTGTGTGTGTCTGTGTGTTCATGCAAGTATACTGGGTGCCTTGGCCAACCTGTCAGTCCCTCTTCTCCTTTTCTAAGGAGTGGTAGGGCTGGCCGGACCTGGCAGGTGGCCCAGCTGGTGCAATGCTTGTTGAGTATGCAGTAGAGCCTGGACCTGGATGGTGACAGACAACTGCCCTGTAACTCTTATTGTGTCGTGTCCACCAGTGTAATACCCACCCCGACATATCCCTAAGGAAATGGAGGGACCCACCACTACTGCTAGCTGTGCTTCACCTGTGCAAACCAGCAAGAAGGTTATCTCCAAGCAACCCACAGAATCTGACCTGTGCCCTCAGTGACTGGGTGTCCTATGTCAAGTCAGCCGTGAACCCGCATCACCTAAAAGAGCCTCAGCCACCGAGAAGGGAAACCTCCGCAGACTCTAGGCATCACTGGTGCTGATTACAGCTGGAGAACCTACAAGGGCACATCTCCATTGCCTGAGACCAACCCACGCGGCCCGTCATGGCAGCACCCCGGGGTACATTAGGAAATGTCATTTGCTTTGTAGGTCACAACATACAGCAGCACGCAGTGATGTGCATGTTTGTGATCTCTACTCTTCGGAGATGGAGGAAAGAGGATCAGGAAGGGGTTCAAGGCCAACCTTGGCTACATAGCAAGTTCAATATGAGCCAGGGCTACATGAGATCCTATTAGGGGGGAAAAAAAAAAAAAGGTATTTTAAAAGGCAGAAATAAAAAGAAAGTAGGGGGCAACTGAATGGTCAGGTGCAAAATAGCAACACAGGGACACAAGAACCAAAAAAAGAAAAAACAAAAAAAAAAAAACAAAAAAAAAAAAAAAAAAGAAAAAGAAAAAGAAAAACAACCCAAACTAGTATGATGCCTCCAAAAATAAGAACTCTGAATGAAAAAGATTGACAAGATTGACAAGCAGACGGAAATATAATAAAAAATAATGGCCCCAAGAAAACAGACCAGACATGAGGTCAGAAACAAAACAGTAACCCCCCCCCCCCGCCCTTCTTTTAGCCCTTTTACCCAGCATGGTACTGGAGTTCCAACCAGAACAGTTAAGCATGGAGAGAAAGAAGAGGTGTTCAATCTGGAGGGGATAACTAAAGCGGCTTCTGATCGCAGGGATGGCTTCATATGTACAAAGCTCTAAACACTGTTCAAGAGACTGCTGGGATTAATAAATGAAAAATTAGTAAAGTCAGAGGACACAAGGTCAACTCAAAATGCAACCCAGTTGCATTTTCATGAACTAAGGATGAGAAATCCACGAAGCACAGAAATCAAGAAAGCAGGTTCGATGACAGTCACATCAAAAGCATACAGTGCTTAGGGGGAACCACAGAAGGAGCAAAAGACTTGCACAGTGGACAGTCATGGCACTGATGCAAGACAGCATGGGAGGAGAGAACTGACTCCCGAAGTTGTCCTCCGGTCTCAGAACATTATTCAGACTTAATAAAGAACTTTCGAAACATCTCTTTAGCTGATATAAGCCAGACAAAAAAGGACAGAGAATGGTGCGATTTGTGGAGAAAGGGAGAGATCAATGGTTGTCATGACTGTGGTGAAGGGCGCTGAGGTCACGGTTTAATGGCTCCAGAGTTCAGTTTGCGATTATGGGAAAGTGAAGGACAACACTGTGAGTGGACTAAAGCCAGTAAGCACAGCCTCAGAAAAGGGCTGAGATGATACACTTTAGGCTATATTAGATAACCTAGGATCAGGTTGATTAATTTTAGATTTCACTAAGCAAACACATTCTACAATACTCTTGTAAGAAGAAGGCCAGGGTAGGAAAAGTGGGATCAACAGGAAAAAATAAAATAAAATAAAATAAAATTACGTTTCCTTGCCTGGAAACAGGGTTCTCAAACCAAATTTTCTTCCAAGTCTCAACTTTCAATTTTTCATTTTAACTTTTTTTTTTTTTTTACATTTTATTTAGTGTGGGGGAGGGGCCCACATATTCCAGGGTTCATGTGTCCAGTCAGTGAACAACTCCTGCTCCTCTTTCCCCTTCCTTTCCTCCCTCCCTCACCCCGCCTCTGTGTAACCTTGCTAAAGGAAAGTGTTATCTACATTACTAAGTTCTTGTTATGGGTTGAATATGTCCCCTCCAAACTTGTGACAGTGTGAGGAAGTGGGGCCTTTATGACGTGATTAGGCAATGAAATTCCTAAAGGCCTTGACAGGCAGGTGGTTTCTCTGTCCTTTCAGCTTCGGTGGTGTCACAATATGCAGGCTTGACAGCAAGCCTGAGCCCTGAGCCCTCACTAAACAACTGGTAGCACCAGATCGTGGGTTGCCCAACTTTTTAAACTGTAAAAATCAATTTATGTTCCTTATAAAGCATCCATTCTTGGGTATTTCATTATAGCAGCACAAAGAGACTAACAGGGATAAAACTCTCTAGGAACATCTAAGACACTTAAATACACACCATCCCACCCCATTTCCCCAAGCAAAGCTCTGGATTTACATTCATTTTGAGCAGCTACACTTTAATGTGTGTGTGTGTGACGGAGAGAGAGACAGACAGAGAGAGACAGAGAGACAGAGAGAAAGAGAGACAGAGAAATAGAGAGACAGAAACAAAGAGAAAGAGAGACACAGATTTTTAGACGGGGTCTCACTCTGAAGGCCAGCCTGGCCTGGAACTCACTATGTGGTCCAGGCAATCTTCTGGACCTGTCTCAGGCCTCCTGCCTCAGCTTTCTAAGTGCTAGGATTGATCATAGGTGTGTCCCATCACACTCACTGTATAACACATATTTTACTTCTATTACTACAAAGAAATGAACTTACTACTGCTTCTGAAGTAAACTTACGTCACCCTTATTTGAAGATATGTGCTGGTTTCTAAGTGAGGCTTTATCTATAAATTGTTTGACTGCGACCTTTGAACACACAGAAAAGCGGTTATATGGAACTATAAGATAAATGACACTAAAGATCAAAAAGACCAGGTAGTAAACTTTGTTCCTTCCCCTAGCAACTACATGACAACACACACAGTATATGCGTCATCATCTGGTCAAAGCTTGACTGATCTACGATAATAAATGACAACTTCAGTGGGCCTATTAGTTAGTTCCCTGACCCCTGGCCCCAAGTTCGCTGTGATATTATCTGCATCTCTATGAAACAATGAACACAAAGATTCCCACCATCAGGCGTCCGCATTCTAAGTCCTTGAACACATGAGTCAGTGCCCTTGTTGTCGATGATACTCCAGTTAAAAGGATCTGAGTGTCCCTCCCAGTGTCCCTAAGGCACGTAACTGTGAAATCATGCTCAATATCACTCATAGGAAACATCACATGACTGTCTGCTGCCCTTCTTTCATTCTCTGCTGCAGTTCCTCCAGAAGCAGAAAGGACAGGGAGAGCTGGGCCACCAAAGGAGACTATACTCTGATGTCCCAAAGCAAAGAGAGCAGGTGAGAGAGGCAAGGGAAGCAAGCAGAAGCCACACACCTCCAGAAATCACACCACGCTGCCAGTGGGGCAAAGTGACGACAAAGTGATGTAAAATCACACGGGTGTTTTGAACAGGAAGATGTGTAATTCATGTTGAAGTGAATGTAATTAAGGTTAGGGAAATAGCCTTGCAAACTAGTTAAATCAACAGGCTTCAGGACTAACCCTGTGTTAAGTTTCAGCTCTGACTACTCTTTCAGTCTCAACAACCCATATTTGCCAATGAGGAAATGCCAATGCCAGATATTTATAAAGCAATTAAATGAGATCATGTATGTAACATCTTTAAGCCAAAAAAAAAAAAAAAGGAAAAAGTAGTTGCTATTGTAGTGCCCTGGACACTTAAGGACTTGTCTATCTATTGAATATAACAATACATAGGAAGCTTTCCTGTCCGACCAATGTTTATATATACAATTTCTGTCTAGACAAGATAAAACAAAATACATAGGGAAAAAATGTAATACAAGCAGGCTGGAAAGTTGGCTCAGCAGTTAAGTAGTTGTTCTTCCAGAGGACCTGGGTCCTATTCCCAGCACCCACACAGCAGCTCACAAGTGTCTGAAGCCCCAGTTCCAGGGGATGTGCCCTCTTTTGACCACAGACATACATGTGGGAGCACACTCATACAGACACACATGTGGGCACACGCTCAGACAATCATGCAAGCATGTACTAATACAGAAAATAATAAAATAAATAATTCTAAAATGTTCATTAATTTAAAATCAAGCCAAACACATGTATGTAGTCTTTCATTGTAAGTTAAGACTAAATGGGGGTTACATAAAATCAGATTTAGGTTCATCAGAAGGAAAAGACTCAACTAATCAAAGTTGTCCAATAGGGAAACATCTGCCTTGTATTACAATGAGCTCTCTGGCCACAAAAGACCAGCAACCTACTTCAATAAAAATTTCCAAAACAGAAATCTGTGATGGTTAATACTGTTAAGTTGGTAGGTTTTTAGAACCGCAGAGTCAAACCTCTGGGCATAAGGAGTTTCTAAATTGGCTCATGATTGAGATGGGAAGACCTACCTCAAATTCAGGCACCAGCATTTAGGCGTGAATTGAAAGGGGAAATTAAGTTGAGAACAAGCATGCATTGTGCTGTGCTTCCTGGCTGGATGCAAAGGGCCCAGCTGCTGCCTTGCCTTCCCTGCTGCGATGAACTGTATCCTCAAACCATGAGCCAAAGTAAAGTAAACTAACCATTCTTTATGTTGCTCTTGTCAGAGAAATGAAAAGAGTAAAGGGCTGTGGAAAAGGCATCTCCCAATGGCTCAGTAGTTAAGCGTGCTTAGAGCTCTTCCAGAGGACCTGGGTGCAGTTCCCAGCATCCTCACTGAGTGTCTCACAATCTGCTGGAACTCCAGCAGTAAGGGATCCTTCCAGCTTCCTCTGGCATCTGCATACAAGTGGCATTCACTCACAGAAATACATACATACACATACATAAATAAGATAATAAATACAAGTCTCTTTTAGAAAGAGATGGAGGGAGGGAGGGAGAAAGAGAAACAGAAAGGAAGAAAGGAAAAAAGGAAGGAAGAAAGAGAAGGAGGGAGGGAGGGAGGGAGGGAAAAAGGGAGGAAGGGAGGAGGGAGAAGCCCCTTCAGGTTCTAAGATCCTAAGAGTTTTACATGCTATAAGATACAGATAGCTTTCTGGTGCTCATGGAAAAGTAGAGTTTGACTAACAATGCCCCTAATGACCAAAGAGTCTCCATTGAGGTGAGAGCCAAGGTTACCACTCAACTCAAATAGGAGAGAAGGTGAATAGATGTCCTAATTCTGAAGCATGCTGTTTTCCTTTCAGCTGTGTATTCCTTCCTGGATGCTGTGCTCACAATCATATTGGCTCAAAACCCATAAACCTCCCTTGGCCTCTCCTACAGAGCTACCCAGAGATGAGGATTTACATGGCCAGATTTTTTTTTAAAGCTCCAGTGTTATTTGAATGTCCTCAAACAAGAGAATGGTTAAATTAAAATAGTTGCCCAAAGAGAGCAACTAAAATGGTGTTTTCAAATAATATCCAAATGATATGGTGAATGCCAGAATGTAATTTTAGTCAAAACTGTGACATAAAATACACATTCAATACAATTCTAACTGCAAGCAAATGCATATCCTTCTGTCCACAGAAGGAGGAGGAATCACATAACAAAATGTTAATGGTTATGCCTATATAGTAGAATGTTTTAATTTTGTTTTGTAATTGTTCTTCCATTTCTTTAAAATAAGCACAATCATTTGTTATCAAAATGTGAGCACAGAAAGCTGTGTTATAGTTATCTTGGATTTGTGACACAGAAAGTGAAATAAATCCTTTCAAAGAAGGAAGGCTGGGATTAAAAAGTCAGGTTTATATCGTGGCCTGTGCTTTCGATGGTTGCTAGGCACACTGCTACCTTTAAATTAATTGATAAGCATGAAACAGCTGGACAATATTGGCTTTTATTGAGGATGCAGAGCAACAGGAACTCAACGTAGGAAGCAAGGATATAAATTAGCATTACTACTTTGAAGGGTAAATTAAGTGTGATAAGGCAAAAATGTGTGCATTATGGGACAGCAACTTGTTATCAGTTACCTGCCCTAGAGAAAACTCTTATGCATATGCAGAAAGTGTGAAAAAGAATGTATACTACAGAATTTTCAATAATGAGACAAGAGGGAAATCTCAGTCATTAATAAGACAACGGCTAAATACACTGTGAATTAGTTATTCAATGGCATGCTCCACAACAATGGATAAATAAGGCTTATATCATCATGGGTAAATCTAAAAAAATATAAGCAAGGAAAAAGCAGCAGAAGTATATGAAGCTTGCACATAGGACACTATTCATATACAAGTGAAATACATATATTGTGCAGATATCCAGGAAGAAGCAGTCATGGAAAACACAAGTCAGACGATGACTCCCTTTACTGTGTTCCTTAGGGAGAAGGACAGAATATCAGAGAATGTTAAAAAGGGTGACATATTAGTTACTTTTCTTGATGCTGTGACCATATACCTATCAAGGAGAAAACTAAGACAGTAGGGACTTACTTTGGCTCACAGTTTGAGGAGACACAGTCTATCACGGCAGGGAAGCCAGAGCATCAGGATATCTGAGGAGGGTGGAAGAAGGTCGCAGCTACTTCCTCACATCTCCACATGTCAGGAAGCAGAGAGATGCACATTGGTACTCTGCTGGCTTTACCCTTTCCTCTATTCTCACTCAGTTCACGCCAACCCCATGGGATGATGTTATCCACATCAAGGGCAGGTCTTTCCTCATGCTCCTCATGGACACATGCACAGATATAACTGAAAGTTGTCACTAACATCCTAGACATTAATTCATTCCTTATTTTTACTGTTTGTTTTTGAGACAGTACCTCATGTACTGACCTCAAACTTGATTTTTAGCTGAGGCTACCCTTGAACTCCTGATGCTGTCTCTATCTCTTAATGATTGGGATTATAAGTATGTACCACCTAGCCTCTAAAAGTCTCTTAATTTAATCAAGCTGACAATAAAAATTAGCAATTACCTATGGGATGGGAGATTTGAGTTTGTTTTTTCTTTTCATTGAAGGGACAAAAGATCTGAAACAAATAGGACAAAATTATTATTAAGATCTGATAAAGATGAATGAAGAGAGCATCTGTTACTTCTATTAGCCAAGTTACTATAAATTAAAGAGAAGTTCTAAATATCATAAGCATTAGTGATTTCTATTGAGGCAATTTCTGTTGAGGACAAGGCTCTCTTCCCATAGCAGGAACTCTTAAACTCTTTGGGATGTAAGAGGCCTCTGTAAAGTTCAGGCAAGCCATGGTACTACTTCCCAAGAGTGTTGGTTACCTTGCCCTTAGCCCTAGGCAACACTCGGGAATAACTATGACTTCTCTTTAGTCATGTGTTTGACCAGGTAATTTCTGCTTGTGGTAAGAGTTAACTAGCTTAGACAATTAAAGAGACGGTAACATGCTGGGTGCTCAGAAAAATAGCCTGTGACACAAACAAGACTTTCACTTGAAGAAAGGCTGCTAGAGTGACAACTGGCCGAAGTCTTAAAATCCAGTGCTAGGCATGCAGAACTGAATGACCACTGGGGCAGCAGTCCAAGAAATGGTCATAGGCCCAATTAGGCCTTGGTGTGAAACCAAGGTTAAAACTTGTAGCTGATGACAAAGATTATGGAGACTTGCTCATATTTCATAAGTTTTCCCTTTATTTTTGCATTTTATTTAATAGCATTTTATCTGGCAAATTTGAAGCTAATGTTTGGCTAGTGTTTGTGTGTAGCTTTTCTAATAATGCATTGAGTTACTTTCAGAAGGACGAGATCAGTGGAAAACTATGATTCTGAGTCAAACTTGGTGAAATCTGGGGGTAAATGCTGCTGAGACCTAGAAGCCACAATGAAAGCAAAAGGCACAGTGTACTAGGTGGTGGCTTAACATCTAGGAAGACACCTGTCTTTTGAAAGTTAGGCTATAAGCTGAAACCTGCAAAGGGACATTAAATACTAACTTCCAATATGGATGTGAAGATGTGTAAATGGTATCATTATCTCATAAGGTTTTTCACTTAGAAGCTCCAGGTCTGTGGTATTCCAAATAGTTCCAGAAGTACCACCATTCTAACCCTGACAACGTCATAGGGAACCTTAGTTTCTTTGTTCCCACCTTTCACCACCTCTGTCTCTCATCTTTGCATACCAATCCCAGTCCCTCCATCATTCCTGCTTCTTCCCCAAGTCCTGGATCTCTTATTTCCTCCAACCCTTTGTCTCCACCATGCGCTACTACTGACCTTCTGCCTCTCAGAAAATAAAGAAAGCACCCACAGGACCAGACAGTTGGTCAGCTTGGGGACCAACAATCTACTTAAGAAGCCTGGTGCATTTTTCTCTCTTCCTGACAATGTCTTTCCCACCACCCAGTTTTCCAAACTATTTTATCCAGTTTTCAGAAATAAAATCCATTCCAAATGAAAGCTATACTATATTACAAGTGCACAGTTCCTTAAGATTTCCCAAGATCTTTATATAAATAAATAACAAAGAAAATGTACAGTTTGGTATGACATACTGTTTTCAGCCTCCCTTGCCCTTAGAGAAAAGAAGGGGGAGCTCTCCAAACAGTCACAGAACTGGGGACACTATTAGAATTTAGTGAGCAGAGAAGCTCACCAGCTTCAAAACATAGCATAGCACACACACACAATGAAGATTAGGCCACCTGAAGTGCCAGTGTTGTCTGCAACCCACTCCTGCTCTAAGACCCTAGACCATAGACGTTCACTTAGTCAGAGAACTCTAGGTAACTTCAACCTGTATTTGGTCAATCTTGACATAGCTGAGTTTTTAGAAATATGGATAATTAAGTCACCTGAATCTGGCTTCCCAAAGTTCCACTAAATTCACCTAGAACTAGGAGGAGGGGGAGGCAGAGGTGGTGGCACTTCCTCCAGTGTTTGAAAACATCTGCTAAAATGACTATTCTGAGTTCCATATTATCATGTCTTAGGACTTCTTCACTTACTGTTATTGTAAGACTATTTTGAGCCAAAAGAGCAACAGGGGCCATTCCTCCTTGACAATGAGTCAAGACTATTATACAACCCTCCTCAGGGATCAGCGCACAGCAGCCCTCTGAGCCAAGAGAGGAGCCAGGAAATAGCCCCCTCCCCAGCTCCTGCTCTAAGGCAGACTCCCCCGAATAAGAAAAGCACAGCTTTTATACCACAGTAATTCCACTCTCAACAAGTGAGTCACTTTTACGTTCCTTCTCCAGCTTAGTTTCTCCTGGAATTCGTTTCCCTTTGCCCTCACTCTTCCTCCCCATGATGTTGTATTATTTGTATGAAAAAAAAAAAAAGTTGTTTCTGGCCAACTGTGACATCAACTCATTCTTATTCAGTGATGTCCAGCATGAATCTCGCTCTCCCAAAACGTTTGCTCAGTTCTGAAGCAACAAAGATGATTAACTTCCTTCTGTTTGCCCTTACCAAGCTCTTGATGTATTCTCACATCTTCTGAAACATTTCTGTGAGCCAAAGCCCTATGCACGTACACAGAGAACTTTCCAAGCAGCCTCAGCAAGACAAAACATTGCCAGAGTTAATAGAAACAGTAACATAACAAGATGACGTGATCATTTTTAACCCTGGAAAAGATATGCCTATTTGAGCACTGTCAGAAAGAGCTAATAGATTTTTTAAAAATGCAAGCCCTAGACTATTCAAGAGTATTTTTGCTAGTTATGGGAGAGAAAAGGTAAAAATAGCAAGGCACCACGTAAACGCTTCTGAAAGCCAACAATTTTATCTTACACATGAAGTAATCTGAAATTCAGAGAGCTTATTAGAAAATATGATCCTGGTGTTTAAATGTGGTCAGCATCATGGACCTAGAGAACTATGCCAGCTTCAGATCCTCCCTTGTAAAGCCTCTGAGGCCTCAGCTCCCCTGCAGTGTAAGCCTCCCAAATTAGAATGCACAGCTGAAAAGATATCATTCTGGGATCTAAGATCAGAAAGCAGAAGCTGCCTCCAGTGCTAGCTGATTCTATCACATTCTGGGATGTGCACAAGGAACCCAACCCACGAAGCTGTGACAGATACGACATTAACATTTCTTTAGGGGGATCTCAGCAGATGCTAGTAGAGTTAATTATCTTACCTGTATGTAATCTTTAGGCAGAGAGCTCACTGTTTGTGGGTTCCAACAAAAATACATATTGAAATACAAATTGAAGTAAACTAAAAAAGGAATAAGAATAGAAAATCTATTTTTTCCTGTAACTGTGACTATTCAGCAAAATCCCAGGATTTGGTGTAGCTTAGTGGTACAGCATTTGCCTAGCATGCAGGTTGTGGATTCCATCCCTGGCAATGTGTGTGTGTGTGTGTGTGTGCGTGCACACACACACACACACACATACACACACATGCATACATGCACACACCCTGACACACACACACATATATATACAGAAACTCACACACACACATACATACATACAAACTCACACACACAAACTCACATACATAAACACACTCACCAGTTTATAGAGAAAAGGAAAATGACAGGTTGCTGCACTGCTGCGGCTGCTGAGCTTGCTCTAAGTTAAGCTGGAAAAGGCAAAGGAAGCGGCTCTGAAGGTTATAATTACAGAAAACTGCTCAGGTGACTTCATCCCACCCACAGGCCCCAATGAGTACTTTACAAGCTAGTGTTCTGGAAGAGTACAGCTCCTAAACATGGGTTTCACATGCTCCATTTAAAACATTATTTTATCAACACAATTGTTAATGGCTTCTAAACGAGGGTAGCAATTTCCAACCAGAGTGCCATAAGTTCCTATTAGTATTCATCCTGGGTTTAAAGACGCAGAGCCACAGATGGATTGTTCCCTGGCACGAACAGTAAATAATAGTACAGCGATTTCACAATCCCCCCTACTCCTCCCCAAGAGCCTTGCCTGCAACATTACTTGTGTGCTAAACACATCGGTGCAGAGTGTTTGCCACGACTGGGAGGCTGCCAGCAGGGCAAATTCAACTCAGAAAACCATTACATCTGAAAGATGCCTGCTGCCCTCCCTTTCCAAAAACACTCCCACCTCATCAAAAGTTCCCACGTGACCACAGAAGCACTCCTAGGTGCTAGGTCATGCTGTTCAGCCTACAGCACTGAAATTACTCTACTAGCTGTGTTCAGAGGATCCAATTTAACAAATTAATCTCCCCTCTCAATTCTGCCTCCCCAATCAGGCATATTTGCTCTTGGTTTTTAGGTCTCGCCCTCCATCTTCTTGGTCTTCCATCTCTTCTTTTGAGATATCTCAGATTTGCTTCTTCTACTGTCCCTAACTCAGTCAAGACGTTCATCAGTCTATCACTAGAAAACTAGAGTGACTACCTTAACTAGCTTGTCCATCTCAGACCATTGCTGTACTAATCTCTCCAAAACAGAGTTTTTTTTTTAAAAAGACGTGTTTCTGTCTATAGGTGTATATCTGTGTGAGAATATATAGAAATGCCAGTGGAGGCTAGAGGTACACTGGATCCCTTGACGTTGGAGTTATAGGCAGTTGTAAGTTGCCTGCTATGGGCACTGGGATCTGATTTCTGGTCCTCATAATAAAAAAAGTCAGTGCTCTTAACCTCTGAACCATCTCTCCAGCAATACACCGCCCCCACATCCCACAGCTTTAATGTGTCGGTGTCATGTTTCCTGTTGCAACAAATAAAACCATAATAGCAGTTGTAATTTCAAGGCATTGCCTCCAAATTTCTTTCTTTAGCCCGAAGAGCCTCCAGCAGTCACTGGGGCCAAGTACTGTGCCCATGAATACCACTTTCTAAACTTGTGACCAGTAAAAACCCACACTGAATTGTCATTGTTATTTGTACCACATCATGTACAACTGGTTATTTTTAATTTAAATGTATAATGGCCTATTGATTTTAACTGTTATTGTGGTTTTAGCCCATCTTTTGAGTCTATGGAGACCATTTTGACCCTTACTTCTGGCATCCATCCATGTTAGATAATCTATCCAGTATCATCTGATGTGGGAACTGCGATCCGATCTCAATTCCTCATGATTTCTGGTCCCTCTCCATTCCCCGCCCCCCAATACCACAGCTTTGAATGTGCTGGTGCCATGTTTTCTGATACAATAAAACCACATCTTGGGGGCTGGAGAAACGGCTCAGAGGTTAAGAGCACCGCCTGCTCTTCCAGACATCCTGAGTTCAATTCCTAGCAACCAAATGGTGGCTTACAACCATCTATAATGTGATCTGATGCGCTCTTCTGCAGATAAAGCACTCATATACAATAAAAAAGAAAGAAAGAAAAGCCACATCCTGTATAGAAATGTGTTTTATGTCTCTCCCTTTTTATTGTAAGTTAGTCAGCAAACCATCACTGAGTGCAAGGTACATCTAAGGTTCTTAAGGCAGTAGTAAGTCCACTGGCATGATATTGAACATGGCAGAAGTCAAAGTCAGAACCCTCTTACACTTCTTAATTTTCGTATAGGATGACTTTGAAATTCGTTAGGTTGCAAAAGACAAAAGTAGCTGGAGACCCTGCCTTGGACAGTGAGCAGGCTCTGAAGGTAGACAGCGTCGGAGCTGATGTACGGGAGCTGCGGTGAGGTGGGTCCCTTTGGAACCATCTTCCTTCTTTAATTCCCTCTCTTTACTACAGCTAAGCTTTTGACATCTCTTCTGTTCTCCACAATTCACTAACACCATAATTTAATAATTTTACTCACAGATTCTTTCGATACCCTGGGCAGGAGGGATGAGTAGAGATGGGAAGCCAGGAGGGACAGTCCAGGGAAAGGAGGAGGCAAACGTCCACGGCCAGCTCAGTAGACTTCCAGCGTTCTATCTGGGGGTTTAGTTGCTTGTGTCCTATCATTTTTCAGTGAAGTCCCTTTCTCTGTGACATAAGCTATGGAAGCAAAGGTGGTGTTGCACAGCTAGGCTCTGGTACACCTGATCCTGACCTTAGCAAGCCCGACATGCTGACTGGGCCCCTTTCCACTGCCTTCACTCTAGAGAGCCTCCTTCCCGAGTCATCCTCATGCCCATCTCCTCAGGAGTGGCTCCCGCCTCTACTCACTCATACCACAGTTTTCTACTTGCCCGTGTGATATTTTCTTCCCTCCACACCCAGGACACAGACTTTAAAATTAGAACTTTTGCATGCTCCCTGTACAACCACAGCAGCCATGTTAAATATCTTCCCCTTTTCTCGTCTGTGATCTATCTAAATGTGTCATTAGCCATCTGGAGAAGATAAAAAGGGTGAATAAGAAGGCAGGCTAAGAAAAACTTCCATAGCCGGGCATGGTGGTACATGCCTATAATCCCACCGCTCAGAGGGGTAGAGACAGGTGGATCTCTGTGAGTTCCAGGGACAGCCAAGACTACAGTGAGACCCTGTTTCAAAAAAAGACAAGAAAAAGAAGTTCTAGAACAGAGACGAACTATTTGCTATGGGCTCATCAGCTAGGACACACAGTAGCCCTCATGTGTTTACAGCTCTCCATCTTAAAGGAATAGTAAGGAGACAGCTTCTGGTCCAGTGCAAGGCTTGGAAGTAAAGACTTGCAAGACATAAAGACAAGAGGTAGCTGCTGGATAAGAGCCTCTGGAGCTCAAGACAGATGCAAGTAATGGGGGAAAATGGAGATGATCTCTTGAGATTTTCATATCTAGTTAAGGAGCTTGTGCCCAAGGATAGCAGCAACCAAACACTCCAAGGGGCTGTATTACTAGAGCTAAGCTTAATGAAGATTCCAGAAAAGAGGTACAAAATTGCAGACCAGGTATGGTGTTACATGCCTTTAATCTCAGTATTTGGGAGGTTGAGGCAAGATTACTGCAAGTTTGAGGCGAGTGGGCTACCTAGTGAGTTCAAGTCTAGCCTGGGTTATATAGAAAGACTATTTTAAAAACACCAGCCAACCAACCAACTAGCAAGACAACAACAAAGCCAACTAATTAAAGGTGCTGAATCCCAGTGGTGTGTGCTTAGCATGTGTAAAATCTCTAAGCTGAGTTCACCTACACCAAAGGAAAAACTGTAAATGCATACTGAAATATATTTATTTGTGAGAGTGTGTAAATGGCTCAGTGGGTAAAATGTTTTCTGTATACATATGAGGACCAAAAACTCACATTAAAAAACAGAAGACTATAACTGCAGTCCAGTGGGTGGACACAGGAGGATCCCAGGAGCTTGCTAGCCTACCAAGCTAGCCAAAACGACACACTTTAGGTTTGGTAAGAGACCTTATCTCAAATAAAATAAATAAACAAGGTAGAGGGGCTGGGATTTGGCTAAGTGGATAAGAACATTTGCTCTACAAGCATGGGAACCTTGAGTTTGGAACTCTATTAAAAAAAAAAAAAAGCAAAATGAAAAGATCTGAGCACGAGTGTGCCTGTGCCTATAAACCAGCATTGTAGGGGATGCAGACAGGAGAATCACTGTGACTTGCTGGCTGCCAATCTAGCTTCAGGTTCAGTGAGAGACCTTGTCTTAGGTAATAATAAAGGCATCAATAGACTAGGATAGCAGATGACTCCTCTGGCCTCTATATACACGTGCGTGCGGGCGCGAGCACACACACACACACACACACACACCACATAAATAAATAAGAGTAAAAAATAAGATGAAGAAGTGATTGAGGAAAGACATCCCAAAGTTAGCCTCTGTTCTCCACACAAAGTTGTATGGGCGAGCACAGCCACATACATACAAGTGCACATACACCATCCATATATGTATAAATATGTGTGCATATATGAGCCTAGGAGAGCACTTTGGCCAGAGATAGTTATCTTTTTAACTGAACTCACAACATTTGCCTCAACAAGCTGTGTTTTATCTCTAAGCTGAAATTACTGAGACTCAATTGAGTGTTACCAAAGTCAAAATAGGGATAAACCAAGACCAAAATAATTAAGCCTCAGAAATATAGCACCTTGCCAGAACTCACTGCAAGCTGGAAAGGGGCTCACCCCAACCACTGCTAACCACAGAGAGTTATGCTCATCTCTGGGAACTTCTTCCCATTTCCGTAGAATACCCTTACTGTGTGGCACTGCCTGGAGACCGTCCTCTTCTAGACACTGCCGGGAAGCACTGCAGTGTGACAACAGCTATCTGGCCAGTGTTGATATTAGCCCTCCCTCGTACTCAGAGCAGTCTCACACGGCTTTTATCTGTTCGTATGTGTGGCCTCCTCATGCATCTGGTTTCCTTTCATTAATTATTGATCCTTTGTCCCGTTTCCCCTTACTGCATAATTATGAGATGCAGTCTGACCAGGTGGTGTGATTGATAGGCTTATCTACCACTGCTCAATGACCACATCCAAAAACAACAGTGGATGTCATTATTAGGTTTACTTTACTTTGCTCACAGATACATTGCTTTTGTTTTGGATATTAACTATCCATGGCCAACCATTCATTTTTGTCAGTGTCATACAGTCTAAATTACTGGAAGTGTTGACACTACTATCCTTCCTATTTGAGGTTTGGGGAAGGTCTTAAGAGCAAACTTTTACTCTTTTCAATTGCATAGTTTTCAGCTCTCTAGTTACTGTCACTATGTTTAAGTGGTATGGTACTCACTGTGGCTTAAAACCTCAGGAAAAAAGGCCTCTGTGTTTTAAGTCAGCATTGTACTAGTAATAAGTATACAGAATGGCAAGGAATAGGCTATCATAATAAGCCCTGCATTGATGATATGCAGATAAGCACAGTGCTGATAATAAAATAGTAAAAGGCATCTCATGTGAGCTGGGGATAGAGCTCAGAGGTTAGAGCACTTGCTTAGCTCTACCTTGCACAAGTCCCTGGGTTCAATCCCAAACACTACAAAAAATAACTAATCTGAATCTTAAATTGTGTAAGGTATGGTGACACATAAATCCCAGGGGTTGAAGGCCAGTCTCATCTACCTAGTGGGTTTGAGGCTAGCCTAGGCTACATAAGACTGTTCTCAAAACAAAAGAAAAACAGAACAAGGGGCCGACGATATACTTCAATTGGTAGAGTGCTCGCCTTGTGTACAAGGACCTGGGTTAGATCCCAGCAACCTGTGAATGGGGCATAGTGGCCCATGCCTATAGTTCCAGCACTGAGAGGTAAAGGCAGGATGGTAGGATGCTAGAGGTCATCTTCTGCTGCATTTGAAGCCAGCCTTTTAGACTCTGTCTCAAAACCAAAACAGTCTCAATAGATAACTGACATTACCTCTCACTTGTTGCATATAACGTAGCAATATCCTCCCCAAATCCTAACATAAACCTAGGTAATTAAAAAAAAAAACCTTACCAGATAGAGTTCTCACTCTGCCAATAACGGTATTATACGATCTCCTACAGCCCTCACATCTGGGTTCTGTCCTATTAAGCATTTTAAGGTCACTTGAATAACCCCACTTAGGATAATAGTTGTAAAAGTTATTTAAAAAAAAACAAGTACAAACCTTCAACAATATAGAAACACAGCTGCATAATGGAGTTAAGTATTTATCTTACACTAATGATTCAAAAAATATATGGAAAAACAGATGATAGGGAGGTGTGGCTTAACATCAAGGCATGAGAAAAACCTAGGGTTTTACATGACTCAAGTGACTGTGCTGCCAAGAAACCTTAAAATCGAGCTACTCTAAAAAGAATACAGCATGAAGAAAAAGAAGATCCAGCTGTGTGTAGTGAGAATTTTGAAATTTTGGTTTCTCTAAAAACACAGAAATATTATAAGAATGTGTTTTCATTTTAATGCCAGGTGTGGGGATGTGGGACTGCCTCATAGCAACTGACCGTGATTTGTCTCATGCTCTAGCAGAGGTATGGTTTTTCTAGCTGCAGATAGTTTCTGCAGCTGTGTGACATTTGGAATTCTGGGGACTTCTCAGAGGGTATATAAATGCCTGAGCCCTCAATAGGCAGTGGGTGGCTGTTGGTCATTCAGGGAAAGGGTTGTTGGTTGTTGTTGTTGGTTGCAGTTTGTTAAGTAGCCATGTTCAAAGAAGAAACAAGAAGAAGGGATTAGATACCTTGATGGCAAAAATCAAACTTGCCCCAAGGAACCCGATGCGCCTCATCAGCAGGAAGCAGTCTAATGGTAATGTTGCCCACTTTCAAACCCCTGACTTTATTCAGGGATCTCTTTCCTTTCCTGTCTATTCTTTTTTCCCTTTCATATCTAGTGTTAGGAGGTTAAAAGAGTGGGGTTAAGGGTGGAGAAGGGTGGAAGAAAGAGGAACCCACAAAATAGCAAACACCAGCTACAGCTACATAAAGAGACAGAGGACCCAGCCTGTGCTTGGAATACTGTGCTCAGTTGCATAGGTCAAACTCTAGAAGGACAACACAGAATGCATGTCGCTTTCAGATCAGTGAGCTGAGTGACACAAAATCATGTTATACAAGGAACTAGATCAGCATAGAAAAGCAATTGTTCTATAATTTTTAAATGAGTACACATTATCTTATAATGAGAATAGAAGACATTTCCATTTTGGAAGAAAAAAGCTCTTAATATTACTCGGTGTTGAAGAGAATATTATGAAACTGAATGTTCAGATGGCACTTGTTTAGATATACAATAGTTCATTAAATTTGTTTTGGGGGTTTTGGTTGGTTGGTTGGGTTTTTCTTGCTTTTATTTTTGTTTTGTTTGTTTGTGATACAGGGTTTCTCTGTATAGTTTTGGCTGTCCTGGAATTCACTCTATAGACCAGGCTGGTCTTGAACTCAGAGATCCACCTGCCTTTCCTTTCTGACTGCTGGGACTAAAGGCATGTGCTACAATGCCCAGCTTTGTCAAATATTTTTAAATGCAATCTTGGCATACTTTGTAACTTCCATAAAGCTGTTATAATAGTGGCATTGTTTATAATCAAATATTTGAAACATTATACATTTTCCCCAACTGGAAAATGCACAAACTATGGTACAAATATAAAATCGAACACTGAGCATGAAAGGGAACAAGCTGTTGATGGTATGGATGACTCTTGATTGCATTAGTACTTAGAGTATTAAGTGAAAAAAGCCAGATTCAAAAGGATACATGTCGTATGATTCCTTACAGCACTAGAAAAGGTAAACTGCAGGGACAGGAAGCAGCTCAATGGTACTGGGGCACAAGGGTAAGGAATGAGACTTGCCCCAAAGGTATATGAGAAAAGTTTTGAGTAATGGTGGAATTACTGTATACTTTGTTTGTCAGGGTGGTAACACAATGGTATGGATCCATCAATATCCTGGAACCACAAGTTAAAGCAAGTGCAGTTTGCTCTATTTAAATTATATCTTAATTTTTTAAAAATTAAAGGAAAAATTTAAAGCTAGACACAGAAAAGAGATACAGAAAGAATGAAAACAAGAATCATTTTTAAAAACTGAGGAGAAGGCTGGAGAGATAGCTCAGCAGTTAACAGCACTGGCTGCTTAGAGAACCCAAGTTCTGTTTCCAGCCCCACATGGTAACTCACAACCATCTGTAACTCCAATTCCAGGGTATGGTGGTTTGAATAGGTATAGCCTCTATAGACTTGTGTGTTTGAATGTTTAGCTATGGGGAGTGGCACTCTTAGGAGGTGTGGCCTTGTTGGAAGAGGTGTGTTGCTGTGAGGGCAGGCTTGGAGGTCTCCTATGCTCAAGCAACGCCCAGTGTGGCACAAAGTCTCCTTTTTCTGCCTGCAGATCAAGATGTAGAACTCTCAGCTCCTCCTCTAGCACTGTGTCTCCCTGGACACTACCATGCTTCCCACCATGATGATAATGAACTAAACCTCTGAACCTGTAAGCCAAGCCCAGTTAAATGGTTTCGTTTATAAGAGTTGCTTGGTCATCGTGCTTCTTCACAGCAATGAAACCTAAGACACAGAGAATATGATGCCCTCTTCTAGATTCTTTGGGCACTGTGTGCTTGTGATACACAGACACACATACAAACAAAAAATATTTCTTTAAAAGAGTAAATTTATGAGAAAAACTGAAGAGAAACAAAAGGCTTTATCAGAAAACAACAACAACAAAGACAAGAGTCTCATTACCAGCAGACCTATTAACGCTAAGGGAAGTTCTCTAGGCATAAGCATGGTAACAAAGGGAACCAGGGTCTACCTAAGGAAACGGGAGTCTCCGAGAAGGGCTGAAATGACAGTACATATGAAACACTCTTTTCTTATTGCTAATCACTCTGACTCACAGATTGTCTGAAGTGCAGCGAGTCAACAGAGCATGAGCCACGTCTCACTCACTTGGGGTTTTATACGTCAAGTGACACAGGAACACAGGCACACTTATTTTTTCATCCATCATCTACGGTTACTTTCTTGTAACAAAGACCAGAGAGCCTGCAAAGCCTAACCACCACCAGACCTTTGAAGAAAATGTTGCCAACGCCTGATCTAAAGCAAAAGGCAGGAACAAAAGCATAACGTGGGTTTACAGCATACACAAAAGAAAGCTGTATGCCACCAAAGCACGGAAGATAGAGAAGGGACTGGAGTTGAACGATAGTAAAATACAGGAGGTGGTGAGTAACTGTGCGCTCAAGTGGCAGCAGCACAACTAGCTCAAATAATGAAACAGAAATATGTATATTGAAATCCCAGGATAACCATGCATTTTAATCTTAATGTAAAAAATTTAAAGGCCCCAGTGAAGAGTAAAACAAGACCATAAAAGGCATAAGCCTAAAGCACACAGAAAAGGGGAAATTAATTTTTAAAAAGCAAAATTTATTCAATCACGCTGAAGTTAAACAGTGCTAAAGATAGCATTGAAGACAGGAATGTGGGGGGAAGGGGGGGAAAGGTCTTACTCTGTAGTACAGGATGGACTAGAAGCTGGGATCCTCTTGCCTCAGCGTCCGGAGTACCCGGCCAGGACAGAGTTTCAACAGGTACAAAATAATAGATTTGGCCAAACTTAGTGCATGTCTTTAATCTACTCAGAAGACAGTAGAGTGCTTACCAGCACAATTTAAAAAAGAAAAGCCAAGTGTGGGCAGGTACTTATAATTTTAACATGAAGAAGGCTGAGATAGGTCAATCTCAGGCTCATGGCCAGTCTAACTAGTTGATGAGCTCCAGGCCAAAAAAAAGACTCTGTCTCAAAAGAGATAGGTGACATCATTAGGGATGACATCTTCCTCTGTCCTACACACACACACACACACACACACACACACACACACACACACACACAGGTGGGTAGGTGGGTGGGTGGGTGGGTGGGAGCAGGAAGGGGACTTGCTGAGAAGACAGTTCCAGGGAGAGAGAGGGTGATAGGTTAATGGGTGGTCAAAATATATTACATTATATATTATATACATGTATGTAATTATCAAAGTATAAATACATTTTTTAAAAAATTAGGAGTAGGGGTACACCTCGATGGTAGAAAAGGGGCCTGAGTTCCATTCCTACAGTAGAGAAATTGAATGACTGTATATGGTGGCATAAAGAAAATTTTAAAATAAAAAGATATGACAGCCATGACTCTTGCTAGAGTCAAGTAAGAAAAAGATCCTCTCCACAAAGAATAACTGTAAAGATGTGAAAATTTAATAAAATTAAAAACAAAGTAAATTGATTCTGAAGCTTGGGAAATCAACCAAAAGCCAAACAAGCATTTGAGAAGCGCCCATGCCTTACAAACATCCAGGCTTGTTGGAGAACACTGGGACTTTCTGGCTCTCAGACCTGTGGCATCTCTCATTCCTTATGCCCAGTTAAGAAGCTGTACCAGAAAGGAGCTGGTTACAAGGACAGCATCAGGAGCTTTATGTCACTGAAATCAAATACCTTGGAGATGCCAGTTAACGGATGCAGGCTTTACTGTGCTCAGGGTGTCAGAGCTTTCAATCTGTCATACGAGGGAGGGCATCATGGTGGCCAGGAGAACAGTGAGTCTCTGTCTCAAAACAAATGAAAGAACACTAAGCAGATAAAAAGTCTTGGTAGGAAAGCTCAGAATTTTAAATGCCCAGATCTGTTTTTTTTTTTTAAAGATTAAAAGCAAATTTAATTATGTGTTGTGTGTGGTGGATATGTGCACGTAAGTACAAGTGCCATAGCTAAGCCCAAGGGCATCAGACCCCTGGAGCTGCAGCTACAGGTCGTTGTGAGCTGTCCAAACTGGGTGCCAGGAACTGAATTCAGATCCTCTGGAAGAGCTGCAAATGTTCTTAACCACTCAGCCATCTCTCCAGCCCCTAAAAAGACCAGTTCTTAAGAAAATCTTAAAAGAGTAATTCAAAGGAAGAGAACATGTGAGCAATACTCAGTGGAGAAAACAGTAATGGAAATGGCAGCTCAGCATCCAAAGTGTGAGATACAGCAGAGAAAAATGTCAGAGCAGTTGTTATGATAGATAACCCCAAAAAGAGTTGTAATGAAATAACTGAATAAACTTGTGAACATAATGAATCTACAAATAAGAGATTCCCAATAAAGAGGACACACACACACACACACACCCCAAATGGAAATAGTGAAGGTAAAAACACAGTAACTGAGCTGAAAATACAAATACTCAGCTCAGCTTGAGATGTCAGGAGAAGAATAAAAGCCTGAAAAGAGGCACCTTACATTCCTACAGAGCAGAGAGGAACGCATGGCTCAGAAAAATTGAATATTTTTATCATGAAACAATGTCATACATGCCAACATACACAATGGGAATTCCAGGAGAGAAGTTTATCAAAGCACATGAAAACATTAATCCACAAAATAAAAAAGTCCACTGAGCTCCCTGTGGGGTAACTAGGCACAACACAAACTGCTGAGGGCAAAGCTGGAAATCTTCCTGAGCATAGGAGAAAGGCAACTTATCCAAAATGGCAGAAGCCTGGAGTGACACAAAGACCCAGGGAAGAATCTGTCAACTGAGCATTGCATATCCAGTGAAAATAAGAAGAAAGGATGGAGAGATTGCTAAGTGGTTAAGAGCACTGGACATTCCTCCAGAGGACCTAGGTTTGGTTTCCATCGTGAGCATAATGACTCACAGCCATCTATAACTCCAGTTCCAGTGGACCTGACACCCTCTGGTGTCTACAGGCACCAGGCACACTAGTACAGAAAAAGCAAAGCATATACACATAAAATAAAATAATAATAATTTAAAAATTTTAAATACAAAGAGAAATCACAGACTACGTGAAAATATCTGTAAACCTGATAAAGGGGTTATCGACAGAATATATAAAGAAACTCCTATATATGTAAAAAAAAACAATTTTAAATGGGCATAAGATTTAAATAACTTTAATTCATAAAGATACAAGACTAGTCAATGAAAATGAAAAGAATATTATTACTAGAGAAATATAAATAAAAATCATAATGGCATATCATTACGTATCTAGTCCAATGGCTGTATTCAGAAAGACAGAGGAAATGGAATTCTTAAACACTGCTCAAAGAATGCAAAATAGTATAGCCAATCTGGAAAGGCTTGGCAGTTTGATAAAATTAAATGGACATTTACTACATATGACCTAAAAATTCCACTGCTAGGAACTGACCCCAAGCAACTGAATGTGCTCACATAAGCACGTGTGCACAAATACCTACAACAGTGTTTGCACTGGGGCAGGACTGAGGCTCAATCGGAAGGTGTTCGCCTAGCACACATGAACTCCCGAGACTGAGCCCTAGCACCACACAAATTAGTGTGGTGGTGCATGCCTGATCTCCCAGCACTTTGGAAGTGGATGTAGGAAGGCCAGAACTTCAAGGTCATTCTTGGCTGCACAGTGAGTTCAAGCTCAGCCTGGGCTACATAAAACCCAGTCTCAAGAAAACAAACAAACAAACAAGCAAAATAACCTTAGATGCTAAACTCAAGAAATAGATTCAGAGAGAGGAAGTCATTGTCTTCAGTTGTGTTATCCACTGGTGACCCTACCCTGCTCCAAGAATAGTTCCAATCTGATGGTCACACAGATGGGCCCAGCTAAAGCAAATGCCTCACAAGACCAAACCAAAAGTCAACTATGGGAAGAGAGGATGTTGAGGGTTCACAGGGATGAGAGGGAGATAAGAGAATGAGTAAACAGAGCACATTATATATGTGTAGGAAATTGTCAAATAAGCAAAATAAATGGCATGACTATCTACACACAGTATCTAGACACTCAGGTCCAATATTGCCCAGATTTAAGGCAGGACCAAGGATAACCTGCACAATTAAGGTCATTTCACTTAGGTCTTCTTACCTCTTGAGTTCTACTTAAGTCACTTCTACCCATTTATTTTCCTTTTATCCTGCAGACAGGGTCTCCTCCAACTTGAGCTGGCTCTCCTGAATCCACACATCATGCTTTTGCAGTTCATCCATTAGTTTCTTTTTAATGCTGAACAGTATTTTATAATATTTCCTGAACATATGGAAATTCATTTATCCACTCACCAGCAGATAGATATTTAAACTGCCTCCAGTAATCAAAGCCATTTCTTTGTGCACAGTGATAGACTGAAAAGAATTTTCTAAACACATACAACATAAGGTCACAACAGTTTCCTGTGGTTAGAACTGTATTCCTTTTCTGTCTCGATAAACACTACAAGAGGCAATTATAGGTTACTAGTATGTCACAGAACATGTATATTTTTCCAACTAACTTGCTCTTGAAATGAGCTGTGACCTGGTTCTAAAAGAAATCCAGATGCTTCGGGGTCCATGTTCTTAACAACATGTCCTTGGTAACACTGGGCACAGGGTGTAGACACTTCTGTGGTCAACTGCTTTAGTCTAGTGACATCTAGTGGCAAAGGTGTTGTCAAAAATAGAACTGGTGTTGGCTAGATGGCTCAAAGGGTTAGGGTAACTGCTTCTAAAAACCTGAAGACTTGGAACTAATCCCCCAAGACCCAAAGTCTAGTAATAAATTTCCAAAATCACATCTCTTTAAATATGTTTAGGGGCTGAGGAACGAAGTTCCATGCTACACGTTTGACTAGGATACTTGAGGCCCTGGGTTCAACCCCCTGCACCACAAAGGAAGTATCACTAAAATCATTAGCTTAATAATCTGAATTTTGTGACAATAACTAGAATTCAAGGCCACCATCCTCAAACATTAGTTTTTCCAATGTATGGCCCATGTACCTATTCGATGTCACTTAAAATGCTAGTGTAATAAACAGATGCCTTTTAATTCAATTACTGAAAGGGAATCTGAAGCCAGAGTCTGACCATTAGCATTTTTAAAGTTTTACCTGGTAGCTTCTTATACACACTAACACTTTGGAAATAATTACAGGTTGCACCAGACAGTGGTGCAACCTTTATTCTCAGCACTTGGGAGGCAGAGAAGGTGTATCTCCGAGTTGGAGGCCATGCTGGTCTACAGAGCAAGTTCTAGGGCAGCCAGGGCTACACAGAGAAACCCTGTCTTGATAAACCAAACCAAAACAAAACAAAACAAAACGTTATAGGTTGAGCATTCTTAATTCAAAAACTGGAAATGCTCCCAAAACGTGAAACTTTTTAAACATGGAGTCAATGCTCGGAAATTTCGGATTTCAAAACATTTCAATCCCATGAAAGCATTCCCAAATCTGAAAAATTCCAAACTCCCAAACCCTGATATTTCAAAGCATTTAGAATAAGGCATGCTTAACCACACTAGCAAGAGCACAACAGAAGTTCTTCTACATTGTTCTGATTCTCGTCAACCATTAAGTCTTGGGATAACTTTCTTCCTGTAGGTTCCCCACCAGCATACACTGTGGGCCCTTACTATGTGCTACCACGACAGCTCCAAAAAAAAAAGACCAGGGACTCTTTATGGAGCACAATCATGGTTTTGGTTCTGAAGCTCTAGGCTAAAGATATCTGATGAACAAAAAGAATGAATAAATTTGTTTAGATGAATGAATAAATATTATAGATAGCACAGTTCTAAATCTTGGATGTGACTCCCTTCTGTTCAGGAGTTAAGAACCTCATCTATAGGTGGGCGGTGGTGGTGCATGCCTTTAATCCCAGCACTCGGGAGGCAGAGGCAGGTGGATCGCTGTGAATTCGAGGCCAGCCTGGTCTACAAAGTGAGTCCAGGACAGCCAAGGCTACACAGAGAAACAAACAAAAAACAAAAACAAAAACAACAAAAAAGAACTTTGTCTATAATCAATTCTGAATAATGTAAGGCTGTTATCAAAGCAAGCTTTCTATCATCCGTTAAAATTTGGGAAATGGAAGGAACAGATTTTATTTCAATTCTGGAAATATTTACAAAGTCTCATCTTGCCAAAATTAACATTTCACTTCTAAATGTTAGTATGGTTAAAAATAGAAGCATATACAAGAGTTTTTGAAAGTAGAAAAGTTAAAATGACTAACAGGATTCTATACTGTCTACCCTTATATATTCAGGCTGTCACAAACTACTGGCAAACCAGAGCATCAAAGAAAATAAATACATCTCTTACTGTCACACTTCAGCAGTATTTTCGCTAGCTCAGACAGGAAATTACATTGCTTACAAAGACATATCTCCAGGTACTTACATTGGCTTAAATTCAGAATATAACACAAATTACAAGTACAAATTAAAAAAGAATAAATAATCAGGATGCTTGCTGGCAAATACTCTAACTTTGGTTTGCTGTGGGGAGAGGAGGAGGTCACTGTGGAGCCCAGCAGGCCTGGAACTTGCTGTGTAGCCCTGGCTGGTCTCCAACTTATAGCAGTTCCCTTGCCTCTGCCTCCAAGTCCTAGGATTATAGGACTGATCCATCATAACCAAGCTAAGCCAACCGTAAGATTAACTGAAATTTAAATCAAAGTTTTCTGTTGAAGTAGAAGGATGACTCAATATTAAGGCATTTTTCTGTTATGGTCTAGGCTATACAGGAAGAACTTACCTCAAAGTCAGGGGCATGGGGAGCCTAAGCTGAAATTATAGTTCTAGCTCCTTACCTATGGCTATCTAGATTATAGTATACCACAAATATGATTTTAGCAAAGAGTTATTTTGGCTTTTATATAGCTCCTTTTTTATTTATATCAAAGATTTTCAAACTAGGAATGCTCTCCCAGACTCTGTCTTTAGATAGCATCACTCATTCCTTGAAGTCAAGCTCAAACGTTTCTTCCTCTGTGAAGCCTATTCCTAATTCACAGGCTGAGCTAATCCTCCTCATTTCACACATGCCTGTTCTTCTGAGCACACTGCCACTGTTGCTTATACTATATTACTGTGAGGTATTCAGTTGTCTAAATTGCCCACAAAACCACCCAGGCTCCTGAAGGTTGGCGGCCATGTTGTATCATTTGCATTCGTGCTGTCTGAACACTCTCAGACACTTAGCAGTATGTTGCAAAAATGGCTTAAAGGCTACACGCATGAGGCTTGAAAAAGAAAGAAGAGGTAAATAGAAAAACACGGATTAAAATGTTTCATTCTACTTCTGTAGAAATTACTAATTTCTACAAAGAAGTAACTACTATTCTGCCTTCTAGTTATAAACAAATAGAAACTAGATAAAGTATATATATGAACTACTCTTCAGATGCTCTGCAGCGGCCAGTGCCTGACTTTGTCCCTGAGAGGAGGAAAACAAAGCCTACTATTTTCCTAGCTCTGCCTAAAGGCAGTTTCCAGGATGCAGACCAGGGAGGTGACTTAGTCATGGCTGCTGTAACCAGAACAGCATGGATGGCAGCTTAAACAACACATCTTTCTTCCTCCTACTTCTGGAGCCTGGAATAGCAATGGCCTGGGAGCCTGCAGACTTGATTCTAGTTCGTAAATGACAGTCTTCTCCTCTTCTCTTGTAAGGGCATGAATGTCGCCGCCAAGAGTACTACTCCTACCTTCAAATCACCTACAGGCCTAAGGTCCCATCTCCCTATACCAGCATAGGGATTCCATTGTACCTTCCAGTTTAGGACTGATAAAAACCATTCAGTCCATAGCGAAGGGCATCTGTGAGAAAAGCCCAGCTTCCTTACTGATCTGGAGAGAGAGAATGGTCTTGGAAAAACTAGTGTCTCCAGCTGACACAGCAGAACATGGAACGGCAAGACCACAGTAAGGGAACACTTGAACTCTGCACCAAGGTACCCGTGGATCTCCCACTAATACTAATCTGAAAATGCATGGAATAAAATTCTATGAAGCTGGAGAAACAACCACAGGAAAGTGGTAAATCAAACAGTTTCTTAATCTCAATCAAGGCCAAGAATAGTTCGTCTTCCCACTAGCCACAGTAGGAAGTTCACAGAAGCTGAGGCCACAGGTAGAGTTCTCACAGGTAGTGTTTGGATTCTGTCACCATGGTAGGAAGGATATGATATACTGAGGATTGCTCTGCACTCCTTGTGCTGACCTATACCTGTAATCCAAGCATCGGAGAGGTGGAGACAGCAGGATCAGGAGTTCAAGGTCATCCTTGTCTACATAATATGTTAGAGGCCAGCCTGGGCTACATGAAACTCTATGTCAAAAACAAAATAGGCTGCTCTGGAGAACACAACTGGGAAGTAAAAAAACCCAGAGAGGGTCACACTGATTGTAAGGAACCTGTAACAAAGCTGGGCATGATTGTGGCACATGCTTTTAATTCCAAGGCTCCAGGCAGAGGCAATGGATCTCTGTGAGTTCAAGGTTTACGCAATAAGTTCCTGGAGCTAAGGTTATGTAGAAAGAGAGAGAAAAAAGAAAATAAGTTCAAAAATAAACATATACAACTGAGCAAAGTACTTCAAAAGAACATAGCAATTAAAAACTATAAAATTTGTAATGTTTTAGCCTATAAGAAACTTCCAGCCATGCAAAAAGAATGTTTGATCAACAACAATAAAAAAAAGAATGAGAAAAAGTCAATATAAATGCCTTCAAATTTTCAAATCAGAGAAAGATAGCATAAACAGACAAATAGAAGTTTCAGGCCAGTTATCGATCTGATTTTAAAATACTTGGGATGGATTTAGAACAGTATAGACAAGAGAGAAAATAAAGTACTGAATTTAGAACTATAACAATGAAAATAATATAAAATAAGGATAAAAAGGAAAAAGAGTAAAATTAAAAACTGAAAGCTGGGAGCTGAGAGATGGCTCAGAGGTTAAGAGCACTGTCTGCGCTTCCAAGAGGTCCTGAGTTCAAGTCCCAGCAACCACATGGTGGCTCACAACCATCTATACTGGGATCTGATGCCCTCTTCTCGCATGCAGGGATACATGCAGATAGAGCACTCATATACATAAAATAAATAAATCTTTAAAAAAAGAAAAAAGAAAGAAAGAAAACTGTATCAGGGCTGGAAATAGAGGCCAGTGACAATGTGCTTGTTTGCAAAAGCCCTAGGGTTTGATCTCAGCACTGCAGAAAGAAAACAAATAAAAAGGCACCCACAGCAGGAGGATGCATAATTCAAAGCCAACTTGGCCTATATATTGAGTTGTAGGCCAGCCAGGGCTGGCCATATAGCAGGACTCTAAAGACTATGATAGCAAACAGAGAGAGAGAGAGAGAGAGAGAGAGAGAGAGAGAGAGAGAGAGAGAGAGAGAGAGAGAGAGAGAGAGAGAGGGAAAGAAGAGGGAGAGAGGGAGGAGAAAGCAAACGAGCTAGGTGATGGTGGTGCACACCATTAATTCTAGTACTTGGGGGGCAGAGGCAGGCAGATCTCTCAGTTTAAGGCCAGCCTGGTCTCCATATCAAGTTCTAAGACAGGCAGGGCTACACAGAGAAATTCTGTCTTGAAAAACCAAAAAGAAATGGGGAGGGGGCGCGCGGGATACGGGCAAGAAAGGAAGGAAATCAATAGTACTAGCCTGGGAGAAATATCAAGTGATCTAATGATAGATAGAGCTACTGAGACTCACAAAAGGAAAAATATGAGGGAAAAATATTTAAAAATAATAACCAATAATATTTGATTAAAACAACCAGGTATCCACCAGGCCAGTGAGATGGCTCAGAAGGTAGCGGTGCTTGCTATACAATTTTGGTGACCTGAGTTCATCTCCAGAACCTATGTAAAGGAGGAAGGAGAGAAAACACTTTACAGAGTTGTCCTCTGACCTCCACACACATACAGTGGCTTATGTGCTGACATAAACGTATCATGTATGCATGCGCGTGCACACACGCATGCACGCACACGCGCGTGCACACACACACACACACACACACAATTTAATTCAAAAGCTATTAGAGAACACATGGCACATATCAGTGTGAAGTTGCTATTTTAAAAATATAGGTAAAAACAAGCACACACTGGTGTATGCATATGCAGGTGTATACATATACATGTGTTTCCTAGCCAAATCCCCTGAGGAGGTATGGGAATGGTTCCTTGATGTCATTTTCCACTAGAAGACCCAGGCAGTAGTTTGAAAAGTGCAGGGTCAGGCGGGGACAGCATGATATTGTTACAGAAACCAAGGGTGTGTTCAAGGAATAGCAGGAACTCATCAAAGGGACATGAGAAATTAGACTAAAGGTGTGCAGCTGAACACACTTGGAACATCTGAAGAATGAAAATAATTACTTTACTTGCAAAAAAAAAAAGCAAAAACAAAAACAAGAAAACCAAACCAAAACCAGGAGTCCACCATTCTACACTTAAATAAGTGAACGCAAAAACAAATGAAAGGAGAAAACTCTTCCTTATATTAGAATGCAAGCTGGTCACTATGGAAGGCATGATAACATAAGAAAGGCATTGTGCAACCATGACAGTATAATTAATTCCAAAAAAAAAAAAGCCTCAAGCTGGACATGGTAGCACATGCCCATAATCCTAGCACTTGGGAGTGCAGGTTAGGAGGTCCAGGAATTCAAGGCCACCTTTGGTTATATAGCAAGTTAAAGGCCAGTGTGGGTTACATGGGAATCTATCTCAAAAAAAGAACAAACCAACAATAGTAATGAAGAAAATGCATCAGTAAATTTTCTAAGTGGTAGAAGAGAGTGGACTGGAAAATGAGAGTCACGGTCCTGCTGCATCTGTTCAAAATGCTGAATGCTTTTTGTACTTGTTTTTTAAGGATTTTATTTTTTAAAAACCCTGGGTAAAAATGACACTTCTCAGCTGCAAGATATACTAGAATGTTTAGACTAAAGGGAAATTAAATCAGCTTGGCATGGTGGTCCAGGCCTGAGGCAAGAAAACTGTCTCAACTAAGGCCAACTTGGATTACAGAACAAGACGCTGTTAAAAAGCAAACAGACAAAAACAGGAGAAAAATAAAATAGAATTCTAAAATAGTCAACTGATCTAAAAAGGGCAGAGGAAGTATATGAATCACAGGGCACAAATGAAAAATAAACTAACTGGTAGGTTTAAATATAGTCCCATCAAGTTATAACTCATTAAAATGCAGACTGTTGGCACCTACTACTGAGCTGGTTGTCTACAAGACATACACTTTCAACATAAAGGCATAAATAGATTAAAATGAAAGAGTAGAATGAGACTATAAAATAGTAAGGATAAGAAAGCTGGGCAAACCAGACTACATGATGGGCAACATCACAGGTAGAAATTTCATAATGGTGAAAAAGGTCAATATGTAATCGTTAAGCCTAATAATAGACTCCAACTACACAAAACAAAAGCTGGCAAAAATAAAACATTAAAAAAGGTCAAACTGGCAATCATAGCTGGGAATTTTGCCCATCTCTTTTAGTAAATGATGACATTAAACAAATCAATGTGAACACTATTAACTATAGTTTGACCTAATTGACACTTAGAGACCTCGACACCCAACATTATAGAATCCATTCTCTTCAGGAAGACATTCAACTGTATATTATCACTTGATTTTATTTTATTTTTTTTATCTCAAAGAAGAAATAGTCTCAAGGGACTGGGGATATAGGCCAGGCAGTAAAGGACTTGCTTTACAAGCATGAGGACCCAAATTGCATCTCCAAAACACATAGTAAAAGGAAAAACAAACAAAAAGTGAGATCAAGAGTGATGGTAAGCACTAACAAAGCGGAGATGGGCAGATGCCTGGAGCTCACTGGACAGCCAGCTGACACTTGGTAAATTCCAGGCTAGTGAGAGACCGTCTCAAAAGAAGGGGACGGGCCAGGGAGATGGCTCAGCAGTTAAGAGTATCTGCTGCTCTTCTAGAGGACCCAAATTCAGTTTCCAGCACCCACAGCAGGCAGCTCACAAACCCTGTATCCAGCTCCTGAGTATCTAATGTCCACTTGTGGCCTGTGTGGGTATACGTATACAAGTGGCAATATACAACACCAACACCAACAACAACAACACACACATACACACACAAACACACACATACACACACATACACACACATACACACATACACACACAAACACACACATACACACACATACACACACAAACACACACATACACACACATACACACACAAACACACACATACACACACATACACACACAAATACACACATACACACACATACACACACATACACACACAAACACACACATACACACACATACACACACAAACACACACATACACATACATACACACACATACACACACATACACACACAAACACACACATACACACACATACACACACAAACACACACATACACACACATACATACACATACACACACAAACACAGGTGAATAAAAATATCTTTTTTTAAAAAAGTGAGTAGTACCAGAGATCCTCTCACTTCTCTCTATATATACACATAAATGCACAAATACCTGCGAACACACACAAATTTAAGGGAAAAAAAAAACTGGCTTAAGATTGGCTGGGAGTGTAGCTCAGTGACAGGGTGATTGCTTACCTAGCATGTACAAGGTCCTGAGTTCCACTCTCAGCACCAGGGGGTAATGGGGGCTTTCTATGTTTATTGAACAAAGTGAATACATTCATAGCTACATAAGTAGAAGATGGGACGTACTGAATTTAAAGGCACAGTGCATAGGCCTGGAGAGATGAGTCCTTGGTGCCCAGACACACATTTAAGCTATCCTGGCTTGCTTTCTACTGCTATGATAAACATCGCGATCAAAAGCAACTTGGGAGGAAAGTATATATTCTAGCCGGCAGCTTACAGCTCATCATTAAAGGCATCAAGGCAGGAACTGAGGCAGCGACGAGGGGTGATTGCTGCTTACCAACTTGTAGTATGGCTTGTTCAGTTTGCTTTCTTTCTTCATTTAAAAAATTTTTTACATTTTATTTTTATGCATGTTTTTCCTTGCATGTATATCTGTGTGCCTTTTGTGTGCCTCATGTTCACAAAGACCAGAAGAAGTCATCAAATCACCTGGGACTAGAGATAGAGGTGTTTGTGAGCCACTATGTTGGTGCTGGGAAATGGACCCATGAACCCATTTCTCTGGAAGAACAGCCAGCACAACGGCCCAGGACTATCCTCCATGCCAATAATCAAGAAAATGCCCAAAGACTTGCCTAAAAGCCAATCTGATGGTGGCATTAGATTCCCTCTTCCCACACCTGATCTGGCGTCTGGTTTAAAAAAAAAAAAATCAATTTACAAGCCAAACATCCATGCATATAAAGTAAGATAAAATTTTTAATTAAAAAAAAGGAGGCCAGGTAGTTATTCATGGGAGGCAGAGGCAGGTGGATCTCTGAGTGTGGGGCCATCCTGGTCTACAGAGTGAGTTCGAGGATAGCCATAGCAGTTACACAGAGAAAGAAACTCTGTCCCCAAAACAAACAAACAAAATCCTAGTACATGGCTAAATTACTGGTTTATAGCTAGAGAAATAGGACAAAAAGTTGAGGTTGACAGTACAAACTTAGAATCATCTTGATGTCTACATTTCAGAACACTTAAGGTCTTTAGAATCTTGTTTCTCCAGAAGAGCACTGGGCAACCAGGCATGCAGAGAAGAACAGGCTAATAAGCTTCAGCAAAGCCTCAAACCATGGAGATGGAGCAGAGCAACAACACCCAAGGGAAATTTAGGAAATGGAATGATAATGTGCACTAAATACAAAAAAGAAGAGGTAGCTTTGGTCTGAGCGGGGGGGGGGGGAATGTCAGGCGTGAAAAGAGAACATAAGCAATCTTCTACAGAAGCATATCAATGAAACAAGGAGAGGGCTGTAGGGACTCAGTGGGCAGGGGTGCTTGCTGCCAAGCCTGACGACCTAAGTTCGATCCCCAGATTCCTGCTGACAGGAGAACTGACTCCTGCAAGTTGTCCTCTAATTTCCACACACTTTCTGTAGTGTGTGCGCGCCCCATGCAATGTGCACACACTAAAATAAATAAGAACTTCAAGAATGGCAAAAGCAGAAAGAATACAGGAGCAGCATGTAGTGGCCATTTGCTAAGCAGGTTTGGCAGCAGAGATTTAAACAAAAGGAGGGGCAATGGAGTCTAGTCTAAACAAAGTAATTAAAAAATATTTTCTGTATATATCTGAACAAGAGAAAAGAGGTACACTGACCCAGATACTAGAAGGAAAGAAGTACAGAAGCAAAGTAAATGTGTGTGGAGCATTTCAGCAGAAAACAGACATCTTCTCTGAGGTAACAGGATGGATGCAGGCCCATAGCCTTGCTAATAAGAGCAGAGCACTGAAGCTGCTTTGGTGAGATGGCTTCACCTTCCCAGTAGATTTAGGCAACTCTTTACCTGGTATTTCTTCTCCCTCCGTTAGGCTGGGTCTCTGCTGGTTAATAATTTGTGTTGCAAGCTTAGCCCAACAGCTACTAGACACATAAATATGTCTACAAAGTAGTCAGGAATAAGCTACCAACTTTTCCAACTATATTTAGGATCAACCTGTGCTTGGAGGACACTTTAAAGTGTTCAGAGAAGACTGTGACTCTAATCAACACCCATCCCCTCGACCTTTCATTTGGTACACCACTTTCCAATTCAGTAATGTCTGGCAGATGGTAGAGACAGCTGTCTCGTGAATGTGGAAGACTTTCTATCTTTGAGGAGCAATTGGGAAGAGAAACAGTACATAGTAGACAAACTGGTCACATGAACTCTCACTTCTCATCCTTTCCCGTTGCTTCCTTCTTCCTCCAACTAAGTGTAATTTCCAGTGTTCCGAGTGGTCTAAGACCCTTTACTACTGTTCTATGGAATTTAGCTTCCCCAAGAAAAGACCAAAGAGCTGGCTTGGTTTCTTTGTTTTAGCTTTTCTTTCCTTTGTAGCTTATGCCCAGGCTTGCCACAGACTGTCTTTTGGCCTCTGCCTCTTGGTGTTAGGGTTACAGGCATGGGCCACTTCATCCAGCTCCAAGCTCTTCAATAAACGGAATCCATTCCACTGCCTTCTGTTCTTAACACCCACTTTCAGAACACTCAACAAAGCCGCTTAGTGTCACGTAGGCATCCATGTTGTATAAGCCTGATCTTCCTGGCTAGTGGCACGACAGTCCTTTCTCACACAGAAGACAACCCTGATGTTATATCCAAGGTCATGAACAAAAATGGTAGGTCAGTTATAAACAATGTCATGTGTGTATATGCATCTATTCATGTACCAAAAATGAATAGGATATTTTTCTAACTTTGACATAAAAACAATATTTCTTTTCTCTTGTAAATGCTTCATTCCTATAGAATGATATAGAGTCAGCTTTATCTTAAAGAGTGAGTGGTTGAAATTTGAGAAATATGTAGAGCTTACTTAACTCATTGGAATCTCAGTAACATACATTAAATCAACAATTTGCTTCTGTATTTTGTCATGGCTACACTGCTTCTTTTTAGTTTTCTTCCATTTCCTATTAAGTATTTTACATATGAAAATAAATTGCTAACTCAGGGGTTGCTATGAAAAATAGAAATTCTTTGACTTGAAAAAAGGAGAGGAAAAGATATTTGTATTATAAAGCATAAATTATACCCTGGTATAATTATGCAAAAGAGTTAAAGCCAAAGAATCTGCTTGCTTATTAAAATGCAAGCATTACCTCAGTCATACAAATAGCCCCAAAACTCGCCCAGTCTCTGCCTCTGCAGATCACCCACCAGCATTAGATTACATCATATGACATTATGGAACAATAGTGAATACTGTGTTAGTTGAATATATTGTTTTGAAAGAATAAACTGTCATTAACTTGAATAAAAGCTTTCTGAAATCAAACCTGGGGGGTAAAGCCTTCACTGGGTGGCCCTTTTTTTTTTTTTTTTTTTTAACTACTTTAAGAAATTGCCTCACTCTGAAAGCAAGGAGGAAAAAAAAAAAAAAAAAAAAAAAAAAAGAGGGCAGTATGAAGGCAGCAGTGGTGAGTCTCCTGCAACTCCTGCAATGGCCAATCAGGCAGGGGCCAGAGCTTTACATTACCAGGCAGAACAATGTCAAAGCACGAGGCTCTACTACACATTGGGCATCTAAAATCCAAAGAAGCTCTCACCCACACACCCTCTCCCCAGGACATCAGTGATTTATACAGCAGGCTCTGCTACGGTGGGAACAAGTCTTACTCTAAGGCCAGCGTGTCCCAATGCCATCTGAAGATGGGCTATTGCTACCGGCCAGTGACTTTAGGCTAGGAATTGAAGGTGATTCCTAATGTTTTAATCCATAAAGTAGAAAATAAAATAGCTACTGTGGGGGAAGTGCTGAGGGGAGGTGGACACTATAATTATTATCAACTGTATTCATTGGTTGACCTAACTTTCCTGTCTGCCTGTCTTTTTTCAAACACTGCACAAGGGGTTTCTTGTTCACAAATGAAACACAAGCATCTGTAAACACTCGCTGCCTTTTGTTTGTGCCTGTGGTCTAAGCACAGCCATACATTGACATTTCTAATCAAGTGAGTTCTCGATCTTCCTTAGCCAAACCCAGCTGAGCACTCAGAGTCACCGGGCCCTCATCTGCTTTCCTCTCCGCTATAACCTATTCTCAATGTAGATAGATGTTGGTAAATCCCTGATTACACCCTAGTTACCAAGGTAACCAAATCCAGGTGCATCACCTTGCAAGGCACTGAAAATATATCACACTTATCACTCATGTTCAAAGTGGATGACCTAAAACTCATGCTAGCTTCCCTTAACACCAAGTCTTCTAGATACTTTCCCCACTAGTCAGTTTATTCTCATGTGAATTATTTCAAATGATCAAACAGCTAGTCCCAGTAAATGTTTAAGTGTATCTCCATTTCAGTTTTGCTTTTAGTGTTCCCCTGAGAAGACGCTGAGGAGCGAGGGGGGGCGGGGATAGCAGGAAGAAGGCATGTGTAAGCTGACTGTGGGCTGCGCTCCATGCAGACCCAGGAAGGCGGAGTGTAGAATACCAATATCCAGCTATTACGCTTCTGAAGGCTGGGCAAGTGTATGGGAGGGTAGAGATTTCATTAGTGTTGGCTTCTTTGGAGAATCACATTATTCCGCAAAATATGGGGAATGAATAAGGAGACAGGTAAGTAATGGAATATAATATGTTCTTTTATAGAGCAGAGGGCAGATGGAAGCCTAGTCTTGAGTGAAAGCATGACTGGCCTCATCTGTAAAGTAGATGAATTGCTGGGAAGAATACAACAACACACTGATCACCTGGACACACTATTTGTTTTTGTTGGACACAGCACAGAATGGTGTAACTAGGGTAGGACTTGACATAGGTGATGAAGTTTCAAGTGCAATCTCTGTGTACCAGATATCTGATCTTGTGTAAACCACTTAAACAAATTTAGTGATGCAAGAATTATAAGAATAGTAGTGCGTGCGTGCGTGCGCATGCGTGCGTGCGTGCGTGCGTGCGTGCGTATGGGGCCAGGGTACATTCTAATATAAAATAACTATAGAAGCTGTTTTATTAGAGTCTATTATACTACCAGCTGCTCCTGTCTGGGTGTCTGTGACTGTAAGGTTCATATTGAAGCTCACTCCACTGAAATCATAGGCTCATGGTATGTGGAGGCGGGGCCTTTGGAAGGGAATCAGGATAGTGGTCATGAAGGTGGAGCTTTATGATTGCATGAATGGCTTTACTTGCTGAGAAAGAGAGACCAAGTTAGCAGTTTTCTCTGCCTGGTGAAGTGATGTCCCTCTTCATGCCATGACCCAGCAAGAGAGACTATCACCAAATGCCAAGAATACGCCAGTGCCAAGGTCCTCAACATCAAGAAGTGCAAGGTAATGTGACCGCTTTATAAATTTCTCAGTCTGAGGTATCATTATAAAAAAAAAAAAAAGAAAGAAAGAAAAGAAAAATGAGGAAAGATGCAAGGCAAGTAAACCACAACTGTATTCATGCTCATTGTTGCTAGGTTTTTGTCCTGTGTGTTCTTGTGGGGATGGAGGCAGGGACTCTGAGGAACTTCTATAGCAGAAGCACCATTCATAGACAGCCATCTCTGCGGATAGAGAGACAGCTCAGTCAGTAAAGCACTTGTCATGCTAGCATGAGAACCTGAGTTCCAACCACAGAAAAAAACTGGAAGTGGTAGTACACACTTATAATCCCAACCCTGGGTAAGTGGAGGCCGGCAGATCCATGAGGCCAGTTGGCTGAGCCTAGCTGGCAAGTCCTAGGGCCCAATGAGGCCATGTCTCAAAAGACAAGGTGGATAGCTCCTGAGAACAACGCTGAAAGTTGACCTATGGCCTCCGAACATGCACCCACACAACAGTCATGCACACACACACACACACACACACACACACACACACACACACACACGGTAAAGAAAGTAAACGCTACCTAATGGAGATATGAAAACAATAAAGTTATGGTCTTCATATAAAGCACCTTGAAATATGCTAATCAGGTAGGTTATCCCTCCTCTCATAAGCATACTTTTCTCTCATGCACGCAAGTTGCCAGAATTGATCACCAGTGCATTAGTGCTGACAGAACTTTTCAATGAGTCTGAACTAGTAAACCCATACCACAATTCAAATCACAAAAAAATAATGAAAATCTTTTCATGGAAATATAGCAGGAAAAGGGCCACCTCCAATAACACCAACTCATTCATTGATTTTCTTGATCTTATTTTATATGAAGTTCTATTTCAAGTGTTAGGCTTCAGCAGTGGAAAGAAATGGTAAAACAACTGGGCTGGCAAGATGGCTTAGGTGGGAAAAGGCCCTTGCCACCGAGCCTGATAATCTCAGTACCCACAGGAATGCAGGAAAGAACCTGCTCCCAAAAGTTGTTCTTTGACCTCCATATGCAAGCTGTGACACACACACACACACACACACACACACACACACACACGTAAAATGTTTCCTAATTCATAATAAGTCAGTGGTGAGTAGGAAAGAGACTCCAATTTCAGAAGGGAAAGTCAAGAAAGACTATTCAGAGACGGTGCCAATTAAGGAAAGACCTAAAGGAGGCAGTGGTGGGGCACGTATAAACCTCCCCTCCAAGCCCAGACACCGCAAAGTCTACCCTCTTACCTTTTAAAAGGGGCTGGAAGGTTGGGATCTCTTGCAGCTTGATGACGTCAGGATCATTGCTAACATTCCTTGAGGCCTGAGAGCCCTGAGCTACCACCACGATGTCATCCATCTTGGCTCGATGTTTAGCCGGAGATGGAGTCACTGTAAATAAAGGTACACAGCTTCAGTACCCGCATGCTGGAAAGCCACCGCCGCCTGGCGACACAGTCACTAGACAGAGTAGCTCCTGGTAAATGAGAGGTTGTCTCATCGTGACGTACGTACTTCTCTTCAAAGCCCTCTTTATTTGAAATGACAAAGCTTTTCTTCTCAGAGTGGTACTGGCTACCTTTTGTCTTTGAAATGCTGAAGTGGATTGAAGTTTTTTCTGTTGTTGGGTTTTTGTTTGTTTGTTTGTTTGTTTGTTTGTTTTAACTAAAAGGAAATGCTGGTGTAAAGAGGCACGCCTTTGATCCCAGCACTCCACAAGCAGAGGCAGGCAGATCTCTGTGAGTTCAAGGCCAGCTTGGTGTACATAGTGAATTCCAGGACAGCCAGAGCTATATAGTGAGATCCTGATGAAAAACAAACAAACTCAATAAATAATAAATAAAACTAAACAAATAAAAGATTATGTGGGGGATGTACATCTGCTGGACATAAACTGGACACGGTGGCCCCCATCTGTGATCCCAGTTCTAAGGAGGTTGAGAAAGGAAAATCCAAACTTCAAGAACAGGCGCTGGTGGTATGATTCACTGGTTAAAGGCACTGGCTGCTCTTCCAGAAGACCCCAGTTCAATTCCCTGCACTCACGTGTTGGTTCAAAACCACTTGTAACTCCAGTTCCAGTTGATCCAATGCTCTTTTAAGGCCTCCCAAGGCATTATATACAAATGATGCACAGATATGGCATGCAGGCAAAATAATTACACACATAATAAATAATTTTTTGTTAAAATTTCAAGGACAACCTTGGAAACATAAATCCACCTAGACTTCATGAAATACTGTCTCAAAGGAAGAAAAAATATTTTTATATATAAAATATAGTTATTTTGTAGTAAGGCTGGTACAAGTAGATTATTGGGAACTTCTCTTTTCCTTCCTTCCTTCCAAAGCCTCTCACATACTAGGCAGGTGCCCTACCGTTGAGCTCTAGCTCTAGCCCAGGACATACACACACAAACACATACACACATACACACACACACACATACACACATATACACACACACACATTCAAACATACAGAAACATATAACATGTGTGAACTTCTTTCATAGCCAAGCATTTTATTATTCAATACAATATAGATTTTTTTGTAAAAATGTCTCCGTTTTTGATTGTCCTGATCTCCTGACATACTGTCCAATAGTTTACAAATGAAGGAACAAAACTGGGAATTGCCCAAGGTCAACAGCCCTAGAAACAGATTTAGGAAAGGCACTAAATGTCTCTGGGTCCTTAGTACAAAGGCTCTTCTTAGTGACACGGAATGCAAACGTGTCTCTCTGGCCTATCAAAGCCAGCCAGGTGTTGAACAGAACCAGTAGTAGCCAAAGCCTCTGGTTCCAACCCCAAATTATAAGTCTATTCCTAAGGCTCCAGGGAGTCTGGTGCAACATTAGTGCACAAAAGGCACAAACCACCAACCAACAGGACCATTTTAGGCAGAGGCAGCATTCAGAAAATTGGAGCACAGCTTCTGAGGCATGCCAATATCCAGTCCTTGGGAGGGAAGAGGTTCAAACCTCCAAGATTCTCTAGAACAAAATATCCTCTTCCCCACGTAATTTCCTGGTTGGGATAAGGATGAATCCCTCACAGTGTCTTATACACAAAAGTCCTAGTAGTCGATAGGTACACTCAAGCCCACCAGTCCGATGTAAGGGTAGATACCACAGAACTAGTCTGCCTTCTGGAAGCCAGCTCTTCCTGATGCTTGGCACGGAGGGAGGGGGTGCGGTGGGGTGGAGGATGGAGGGATGAAGCGGGGGAAGTGCTCAGAGAGAGACAGACCACTGATGATGATGACTAGAACAGACAGACCTTTGCTACTTTTATTGCTTCTTTTTTCAGGAAAAAAATTTATCCTGGCTTTGTAATTTATGTAACATTTTACAAAAGCAGTACCAAAAAGTCTTTTCTGCTACAAATTATATGATTCTTCCTTTTCCCAGACTGTAAGGAAAAGGAACTTCAAAGAATTCTAGTCCCTCTCTGCTACTTTATGTATAAAATGGGCAAAGATGTGTTTAAAAATGCGAATAGTATAAATACTGTATATAAACATATGTAAAGCACCTGGCACTGGAGGGTCTGCGAATTGTATCAGAAATAAACTTAGGATGAGCAATTGTGTTAAAGGGTGCCACACTACTTCCCCTATACGACCCTTCTTGCCTGACACAGGAAAGTAAGAGACAGCCATCCTTGTCGTTTCGTTACAAACAGACATGGCACGCTGGGCCTTCCAAGGAAACAACACACAGCAAGGCTAGCGGAAGCAAGCCCCCAGACTGCAGGCAAAGTCTTCAGGGAACTCATCTTGAGGAACGCCCTTGAGCATGAATCATCACCGCATCTGTTAGCTTCCACATTTGAGTGACAAATGTCGCCAAGTAGAGAGCCCCTAGGTCGGAGATTTTAACTAAGTAGGCTTGCACTCCTTGAGTTTATCTACGCCAGCCTCAGAGGTTACTTACCTAAGTGGGTAACAACAACAAAAAGACCAAATGGTTTTCAATTACCAGCTGTTTTATTGAGCACTCGCTACAGGTCCAGCACAGTACCCTTCCAATTCCCACCTCAAACGCTTAGAGAAATCTAAATGTGAACAGAAGATACACTAGAGCCTGCCTACCATCTGGCCAACTTAATAGAAACCTGAACCGACACCTGAAGGGAAAAAGCGGTTTCCGGAAACATCTGCACCCAAACATGGAGAGTGGCCGCTCAGTGCTCACAGGTCCCTTCTGAAAAGGAGCCTCGACACCCCATTTTTCAAAGAGCCTGATCCTAGACGTCCTGGGTTATGATCAATCCACAGCGTGAGCCAAATCTCGGGCATCTGTGGCGAGTCTTGGAACTGAACATTAACGGGGTCGTCTTTTAAGGATTAGAGTGAAGCTGAGCGAGCCGGTTTAGGGGACCAGGCCTGGGGCGGGAGACCACGCTTTTTCTGTTTTAGGGCACAGTGTGGGGGGTTCCCCCCACACACACGAGGGGCCATCGGCTCCGCAAGCAGCGCCCGGGCGGGAGGTGAGGCACCGACCTGAGGCGTTCAGATCGCCGGGGCGGCTCTCGGCCTCCGCGCTCTGCTCGCTGCCCATGGCGACAGCAGCGGAGGGACAGCGGGGCAGGGGAGACCCCGCTGGGCCACAGACACGCGGGGAGGCGCGGCACGGAGGCGCGCCACTCGCCCTCCCGGTGGGCAAGCTGACAGGAGGCTCTAGACACCGGCGGTGCCGCGGCAGCGACCACGACCGGCGGGAGGCGCTGCTGTCATTCACTGGCTCAGGTACAGCTTGCTCGCTCCTTCCGGGACGCCCATTGGCCGCGCCGGCTACGCGTGGCCGTCAGTTCCGGGTTCGGAGGTTTCGCCCCCCAAAACGGGGGCGGGGCGGGGCGGGGCGACGCGCGCTGGAGGCTGGGGCGGTGTTGTCTTAAAGGGCCAGGCTTCCCCAAACTCAAAGGCATCCAGAAGATTAAACCTTTTCCTGTCCTGATGACGCGACCCTTTGAGCACCACGTGTTAGTCACGGTAATCCTGACTATCTCCGAACAGCTTTGAAAAATAAGCTTGATTTTTGTTTTTGAAACAAGAGTTCACGCTGTAGCCCTGGTGGCCTCCAATTCACGATCCTCATGACTCAACTTCTTGAGTGCTGGGATTACAGAGGTGAACTACCATGCCCAGCAAAATGGTTATTTTTACTCCTTTTTCTTTCTTTCTTTCTTTCTTTCTTTCTTTCTTTCTTTCTTTCTTTCTTTCTTTCTTTCTTTCTTTCTTTCTTTCACCAATGGAGTAGAGAGGTGGTCTGTAGACCTCGAGTTTCAATACACAATAGTAAAGAAACAGAGCTCTTTTCTAAACGTTGAAAACAGGGAGTTTAGCAGTAGGCGACTATACAGGAAATGCCAAGACTGTTTAAAAAAAAGGGAGGGCGGGAGGGGTTATCTAGAAATGAGAGAAAAACTGCTAGGATATGCTGCTTTACATCTCTTGAAAGGGAAGTTAATCTAGGCACTTTTCGGGGGATCTTGGCAGTTATTGACAGGTCACTAAGGAACTACCAAAGGCCTGGAAGATGTACAGCGAGTACAAAAAGGAAATTGCTTGTCTGAGCAAATCACAGATATATGGGTAGTAACCCAGTGCCTTCCAGGGGGTCTCTCATCTGCTTCAAGAAATTACAAGCAGCTAAGCTCTGTGGTGTATGCCTGTGCTGCTAAAATTCATAATAATAATATGAGAATATTATTATAAGTTATAATAATAATATAATAATACGATATACTAAATTATTATAATAAATTCATCTGCATCCTCCTACAGTCCCAACTACGGTCAAAGTTTTTTCTGAGGAACCAATGAAATTATTAGGCTTATTTATAGAGCAATGGGGGGGGGGGGGCATGGGTGGCTTTAGAGCAGCCGCACTGGACATTCAGCACCCAACATGCAGGATCGCTCTCCTTTAGGTGTATTCGTGAAGTCCCCACCTATATGCCTTAGCCCCATCCGGAGACAGTCCTCCACCCCCAAAAGCCACCTGCAGTTTCTGCAGAATGGCTTACAGCTGGTTGGGAAGAGTAGCTGGACACTCGGGTGAGAGGTCCATGATCTGCCCCTTCTCCCCTTTTCCTTCCAAGAGGAAGGGATGCAGTCAGCAAGCCCAGCCGGAACCCTGAACATGGAAGCACTTTGGCTCCCGGTCTTGTCCAACAGCCTGGAATCTATCCAGTGCTCAGAGATTGTGGTGGTGGAGGAAGCAAGAGGATCAGGGGTTCAGATTTGTCCTTGAGTACTTAGAGAGTTCAAGGCCAGCCTGGTCTACATGAGACCCTATCTTAAAAAACAAAACAAAACAAAAAATAGTCCTAAGGTTTCGTGTATAGGGCTGGCGAGATGGCTCAGAGGTTAAGAGCACTGGCTGTTCTTCCAAAGGTCCTGAGTTCAATTCCCAGCAACCACATGATGGCTCACAACCATCTATAATGTGATCTGGCCTACACACACTTCTGGTGTGTAGGCACATGCAGGAAGAATTCTGTATAAATAATAAATAAATAAGTCTTAAAAAAAAGATTTCGTGTATAAATACAATCCCAGCAAGGCCAATTGACCTAATGATTTTTAACTTTCTTCTGCTGTATCACAAACCTCTGCTGTTTGAGGTTGGGTGTGCTATGTGGTTTTGAGACAGGATCTCTATACAGTTCTGGCTTACCTAATGTTTGATACACAAGCCCAGGTCAGATGAGTCTCCTGCCTCAACCTCCCAAATGCTGCGATTACAGGTATGTGCTATCATGTCGGGCTCTAGAGTGGTGAGGAAAGGTGAGGTTTTTGTTTTGTGGTGTTGTTGTTGAGACAGAGTTTCTCTGAGTAATAGCCTTGGCTGCCCTGGCACTCAGACCAGGCTGGCTTCGAACTCACAGAGATCTGCCTGCCTCTGCCTCAAATGCTGAGATTAAAGATTAAAGGTGAGGCCTGGAGAGATGGCTCAGCGGTTTGGAGCACTGACCGTTCTTCCAGAGGACCCGGATTCAATTCCCAGCACCCACATGGCAGCTCACAACTGTCTGTAACTCCAAAATCTGACACCCGTAGACATACAATGCACATAAAATAAAACTAAATAAATTAAAAAAAAAAAAAAAAAAAAAAAAAAGAAGATTAAAGGTGGGCGCCACCATGCCCAGTGAAAAGGCGAAGTTTAAGTGCCTGTAGTTTTTGGTTTTGGCAGATTTTATTTTACTTAGAGCAGGGGACAGGAGCAAGTGGATTGGAGTACCTGTGGAGACCAGATGAGAGCCTCAGATCCCCTTGGAACGAGAGCTACAGCCAGTTGCTAGTCGCGTGATGTGGGTGCTGAGGACCAAATTCGGGTTCTGCATAGGAGCAGTGCTCAACTGTGGCTGCCGGTGCATCCCTCCAGCCTTGGAAGGAGATGCTTTGAGTGGGCAGCTGTAATATGAAACTTAGTATGCCTGTCAGGGACTGGGCGCAGCTTAGATAGAGGCGAGAAGAGAAGATTAAACAAGATTTGCACTCAGCCTTAAGAAACGCGTAGTAGGGAGACTAGGAAATAAATGAGGGTTTATACTGTGAGTTTACACTGTGAGTTTGTGCCTGATGCCCTTTAGAATCACTTACACATGAGCAGGAATCTGTGTTATGTGCATGAACAGCCTTGGACGTTTATATCACCTTCATATATGTGAGCCTTTTATCACATCTTATTTTTTTAAACCCTCTTTTTTTTTTTTTTTTCTTTTTTTTTTTCTTTTCTGTGGTTCGTTATTGTTGTTGAGACAGGGTCTTGCTTTGTAGACCAGGCTGGCCTGGACCTCACAGAGATCCACTTAAATTCACAACAGTTCTCTTACCTCAGCCTCCCGAGTGCTGGGATTATGGGCCTAGGCCATTTTTCCTACCTTAGAAATAACACTCTTGATTTTCCAGTGATGTGGTTTAATCTTGATCACACAGCGAAGGTGTGATATACCCAAGACCAAAGAGGTTTTTTGTTTTGTTTTGTTTTTTGCTTTTGTGTGTGTGTGCCTATGTCTCCCCCAGCCCACCACCACATCCATTCACCCAGCAGCCCTTCTGAAAGTCAGATTGGCCTCCCTATTGCGTCTAGCCATCCCTAAGTCCCAGGAGCTTGTCCCTCTGATTTCTCCTTTATTTCCATGCCCAGTTCAAGGCCTCATTTTTTTTTTTTTTTAATTTCCTGGAAGTCAGAAGACCTCTGGCCTCACCTCCTTCAGTCCTTTCTCCCTGTAGCAAGCAGGAGAATTTTCCAGAATACTAACATAATCTGACTAATATTCTTTTTTTCTTTATGTACACAGGCAACCCTCCTGCCAGGTGGACTGATCACTGAGTGGTCATATTTCCTCTCTCTGAGTTACTCAGGTTTTTGTTTTGTTTTGTTTTGTTTTGTTTGTTTCCTTCTCTTCCTTCTTATGTAGGGATCAGATCTTCTCCTTTTTGGATCTAACTTATGTACCTCTTCTTGGAAGAGCATCCTCCTGAGATGCATTAGTTAGCATCTTCTACCATAATATCTTTTCTTCCATAGCCGTTGACTTATCTATCTCACTCTCTGAACTAGAAACACCTTGAAATCAGACATCACATCTCATTGGCCTTTGATTTCCTCTTGAGGTACTTATCATGTATTTTCCTAATGAAATGCTTTTTTAAATTTTAAATAATTTATGCAGAGTACATCTCAATTGTTATCCCCTCACTGTATCTTCCCTCCCTCCCTCCCCTATTCCCCTCCCCTAGTTCTGTAACAGAAGGGGACCACCCCACCACCACCACCATATGATCACAACCTGTCAGGTCTCATCCTGGTAGCCTGTTTACCCTTCCTCTGAGTGCCACCAACTTTTTTTTTTTTTTTAAGTGCATCTATGTAGACAGGAGTCCTAACTCTCAGGAGAGAGGATCAAAAATCTCTTCAGGTGCTAGACCTAGCAATATATACTTGTAATTCTGTGGAGGATCAGAGGAAGCCCTGAGTGGATGTGAAAGAAGAAGATGAAGTACAGTGAATGTGCGTGGGGCGGAGCACAGCCGTGTCAAGGACCCCCATGCCTCAGACCCATGGGAGTAGCAAAGCCTTCCCAGATGAGGCTCAGAGGGGTAGCAGAGCCTTTCTCTGGCCCAAGTTTGAATGCTGACTGTGTATGTAGAAACTATCAGGCAGAGATTTCTCATCCAGCAAGCCAGGGGGCTGCCTCCTACAGAGACTTTCTACTGGGGTTAGCAAATGCTGCCTCTTTACTTAGCTGTGTGCCACAGGCCCGCCTCCTCAGTTCAGAACTCCAAGTTTTTGGGTTGCTGCTGTCCTTCATCCATCAGAGTGAGCACATCCTACCAGACCCAAGCTTTTCTACACATCTGTCTGTGTGCCTGCCCCTTCTTCATTCTCTCATCACCCTAGTCAGGCTTCTAGGACCAAGCAGTGCAGAGTATAACATTACCCCAGCACTCAGAAGGCTAAGGAAGGAAGATCTTGAGTTCAAGGCTAGGCTGGGCTTCCTAACAAGACCCTTTTTCAAAACATAACAAAACCTCATCTCACAATGAGGTAGCAATGGATTTGGTTGCTATTTAAACATCTGTTTCATGTCAACAGAATTGTGAAATGTTTATTCTTATAGTTTTTACTATTCTGTAGGTTGAAAGTAGGGCCTTGTACATGCTAGGAAAGTACTCTACCACAGACACACAAAACGTGTGTGTGTGTGTGTGTGTGTGCGTGTGTGCACATGTATGTATGTATGTATATATGTATGTATGTATCTAGTCCTTATTTTTCTTTTAGGAGATGGAGAGATTATTAAGAACACTTGTTATTCTTGCACAGGACCTGGGTCTACATGGTAGCTGATAGCCATTGTAATTCCAGGCCCAGGGGACTCGGCACCTTCCTCTGTCCTTCCAGGACACTGGGCATGCTCACATGTGGGACATATACATACATTCAGGCAAACATTCAAACACATAAAATTCAATCTTTTTTTTTTTTTTTTCTTGAGACAGGATCTTATTATGTAGCTCTGTCTGTCCTGGAACTCACTATGTAGACCAGGCTGGCCTTGAACTCACAGAGATCCACCTGCCTCTGCACTCCTAGTGCTGGGGTCAGAAGCATGTGCCACCATGCCCTGCAAAAATAAACCTTTAAAAAAAGTTAACAGAAGCCAGGCAGTGGTGGTCCATGCCTTTAATCCCACCACTCTGAGTTTATTCCCAAATCTCTGAGTTCAATGCCAGCCTGGTCTATAGCTTGAGTTCCAGGACAGCCAGGGCTATACAGAGAAATCCTGTCTCAAAACACAATAACAAAAAAAGTTTAACAGGCAGTTATTAGCTACCTGATGTGGGTGATGAGAGCCAAATTTGTGTCCTCTGGAAGAGCAATATGAACTCTTAGCCAATGAGCCATTTCTCAAGCTCAATTAAAAAAAAAAAAAAAAGGGTCTCACTAAATTGCTAGTTTAAAATTCACTCTGTAGCCAAGACAGGCATTAAACTTGTAATTCTCCCATCTTAACCTTTAGCTAGGATTACAAACCTGTGTCTCCAAGTTCAGCTCCAGGAAGTTTTGTTTGGTCATTATTTTCACCAATCAGCTTTCTTCACGGCTGTAATTGAAGGCGTATAACAAGTCCACTGTAGCAGAGCACTAAAAGTGGGGCTTTCTCTGTTGTGTGAGACAGGGCCGAATGAAGTCTATGCAACTGAGGATGGCCTGGTCTTCCTGCTTTCGAATCTTGAGGTCAGGGATTATAGGCAGGTGTGTAGATGCCCTGCAACCTGCAATGTCTAATGCTGGTGGTCTGTTTAGTTCCCATTGTCCCCCACACCACATCATCTACAGAGAGGGAATACGCATACACGGTATCCTATTGCAGGAGGAAAATTACTCCAGTGCAGGCATTAATCCACACCGGAGCCTAGTTTTCCTTGGCAACTCTTTGGTTCCAAGCTGTGGCAACATTACTATAACTGGAAAGTAGGTCACCCTCTACCTACCACGAGTTGGTTTCGCACAATGGATCATTGTTCACGAGCTTTCTCTGGCAACATATACCTCCTGCAGCTATTGGTTAAAGCTAGGCTTATGTGTTGGCTGTACAGGCCCAAAAGAATCATCTATAATTGCAGTTTTTGAAAACTCACACCAGCCAAGGTGAAGAAGATATTGCCGGAAGTTAGACCAAATTGCATCAGTGTTTTAGCGAGGTTTTACTTATTTGGGGGGTGGGAGTGGGGCATGTGCAAGAAGGAGTGAGGGGGGCAGTTAGTAAGAGCTACTTTTATCACTTATGGCTATTTTATATTCACTGGCAACAAGCACATTTTAGTTAAATATTTTTAACAACTACAACGCCCAAAGCACTATGCTCAGTGCTTAGGGATGTCATTTTAATGACTGTAATGGACACCATTGCTTTCATTTTTATCCATACCCATAAACAAATCATAACTGGATTTGTAATCCTGGCACTTGGGAGGTAGAGGCAGGAAGATGAGGACATAAAAGTTAGATATTCATTACATAGGGAGTTGGAGTTGGAGGCCAGACTGGTGAGAACCTGTCTCAACGAAGCAACAGCTAAACCAAAATAAACAACACATAGCAGCAACAACAACCCAGTAAATCCCGAAAAAAGCCAAATGCCTTCCTCTGGGGTTGCCTTACAGAGTTAGCTTGAAAACTGCCAGGTTTGATTGACCCTACCCCACCACCCCACCCCCCCCCCCCCCCCCCCCCCCCCCCCCTTCTCCAATTATGGAAATAGGAATCTCCTAATTATGCCCAAATAGGATGGTCTGTGAACTTTTACCGAGAAGGCGCCCTTAGATCGAAGGTGGTGGTGTAGCCCTGTAACACCCGCACATAGAAGATAGAGGCAAGAAATCAGGAGTTCAAGGTCATCCTTGCCTGCGTGAAGAATTCCAAGCCAGTCAGGCCTTCAAGATCTGTCTGAAAACAAAAAGCCGCAGCACCCTGGCGTTGTGCGGAGCACACCTGGGTGTGTGATTTCCCCATCAGCACCTGTGCGTCTGCTCTTCAGGGCCTCCCCCCCCGCCCCCCCGCCCCGACTCCCCGACCCCCGGCACCGGCAGCGTAGCTACAGACTCTCGTGACCCGGAGAGGGTCGGACTCTCTACCCTAGTGGCTTGCAGTGTGCTGGGTGCGGTGGCGACACCGTGAGCTGGGGACCTGGAGCCTGGGCTCTGGCACGTCCGGGCTGGGGCCCTCAGGCTGGATGTTGTTTGGGAAGCAGCTCCGGGTTGCAGGGCAGGGACGCGCCCTTCCCCCGTGCAAACTTTCAGTCGCTGCGACGGAAGCAGGAACTTGATCACGACAAAATCTGCGGGGCCGGCGCGGGAGCTCCGGAGCATCCCCCAGCGATCCTCCCCAAACCCTTGCGCCGCTTTGCCGGTCCTTTGCAAAAGCGACCCAGACGCCCTTTGCCCAAGCACCACGGGGACCTCTCGCTGGCAGGTAAAGACATCTTTCCTCTCCTGGCTGGTCTTGGGTAGAGTTGACCCCTGTTGAGAACAACTCCGTTCCTTTCCAAGGCCCAGCTCTGGCACCTACCCCTAGGCGACCTCTGCAACCAGGTTAGGGCAAAAGGGGGCTGGCCTGGATAGTCATTTCTCTGCAATATCCCAAAGCAGATGGCCAGGAGGGCTTGAAAGCACCTGCTATAAATGGCACAAGCTCCAAGCTGTCTGCAGAGGGAGGCCAAATCATTCAGGGAGCAGCTTGCGGTTCCTCAAAGGAAGGGGAAAGTTCCCATATTTTCTTATTATGGTTGTCTTCCCTTTCCTTATTCAACCTGCTGTGTGATACTTTGTAAAGGTGTGTGTGTGTGTGTGTGTGTGTGTGTGTGTGTGTGTATGAGAGAGAGAGAGAGAGAGAGAGAGAGAGAGAGAGAGAGAGAGAGAGAGAGAGAGAGAGAGAGAGAGAGAGAGAGAGAGAGAGAGAAACAGTTGTTGACTTCTTATAAAGGGACGTATGTGTTGCATATGCTTCCGCGTGCGTGCGTGCGTGCGTGCGTGCGTGCGTGTGTGCGCGTGTGTGTGTGAGAGAGACAGAGACAGAACAGTTGTTGACTTCTTGATAGCATGTCGTAAATGATTCCCAATAATTGAAATAGTTACATAAAAGTTAAGTTTGAATGGCTCAGTAGCTGGAGTTTCTTTCTTCCATCTGTGTCTGTGCTCTTTTTCAGCAGGATTAACTTGAGCTCCAGACCTTAAGCCTCAAATAATAGTGAATTAGATAACTTCATGAGCTAATAATATGTAGCTCAGTGTAGCGGGCTTGCCAGCATGTGGTCCCAGCTCTAGGACTATGCTAATATTAAATCCTTAATTGGGGACCAAAACGCAAAATGAAACAAAAAAACAAACAGCAGACCTAAGTAACCTAAGACTTGGGGTTTTTGTTGTTGTTGTTGTTGTTTTGTTTTCCAAACAAGGTTTCTCTGTGTAGCCTTGGCTGTCCTAGACTCACTTTCTACACCAGGTTGGCCTCAAAATCATAGCAATCTGCCTGCCTCTGCCTCCCGAGTGCTGGAATTAAAGGTGTGCGCCATCATGCCCAGCTTTTGTTGGGTATCTTTAATGAAATTATTTTTTCAATTTAATTAATTGCATTTCCCTGTGTAGCTTTGGGTGGCCTGGAACTGATAAGACCTGCCTGCCTCTGCCTCCCCAGTACTGTAGTTAAAGGTGTGTTCAACCATTCCATATATTTTTGGGTTTGTTTGTTTGTCTTTAGTCTTTCAAGACAGAGTTTCTTTGTGTAACCTTGGCTGTCCTGTAGCTTGCTTTGTAGACCAGGCTGGCCTCCAACTCACATAGATCTGCTTGCCTCTACATCTGCTGGAATTACCTTTTTTTGTTTTGTTTTGTTTTCAAGATTAAAACAACCAACCAAACAAAAACAAGTATGGCAGTGGTGGTGCACACCTTTGATTCCAGCACTCAAGAGACAGAGGCAGACAGATCTCTGTGAGTTCCAGGCCAGTCCAGTCTACCAAGGGAGTCCAGGACAGCCAGGGCTACACAGAGAAATCCTGTCTCAAAAACAAAAACAAACAAACAAAAGCATGTATTTGTGTGTGCACCCATGAACACAAATGTTTATACCCTGGTGCATCTGTGTAGGTCAGAGAACAACTTCCACCACGTAGGTTCCAGCGATGAAGCTCAGGTCATCAGACTTGGCAGCAAGCCTTTGAGCTGCCTCAGGGATGGTACTTTCTGCAGGGCAGTCGCTGGGAAGATGCTGCATCCTGAGAGCACAGCCTCTGCTCAGTCTCCATGCACAGTTCAGGTTTCTGTGCAAGCACAAGGACAGGCTATACCAGACTCCCCTTCCTTCCTCTCCCACCCCCCAACCCCCGTCTCTGGCCTCCATGGGTGGAATTCAGGAAGTCTGCGAACTTGGGAAAGTTTTATTACTTCCCTGGCCTCCAAATGAAAAGCAGCACTTCCGTGAGAAAGAATGTAGGCAGAGCCATAGTGGAGCTGGCAGTATCTGTGGCTTGGCACTGCGAGACAGCACAGATCCTGTCCATAGGTGTTGCTTGTTACAAATATCTCAAAATCTTATACTCAATGCTACTTGAGAATTGCGGCAGCTATTTGATACAACCACGCATGTTTACTGCTAATAAACATGTACAGTACACAGTTATTTTACTTGCTGTTTTAACTGGAGGTGGGACTAAAGCTGGGCTCTGTCTTATTAGCATATTCTCTCTCTGTCTCTGTCTCTGTCTCTGTCTCTGTCTCTCTCTCTCTCTCTGTGTGTGTGTGTTTTGAGTAAAGGTCTCACTGTATTCCAGGCTGGCCTGGAGTTCACTAGGTAGCTCAGGCTATCCTAAAACCTCAGCCTCCTATCTCAGCCTCCCTAGTGCTGGGATTTCCGGTGTGAAGCACCCTGCTGGGCTCCACTGGGTTTCTTGTGAGTATTTAAGGACAGGTGTGTATAAAGTGCATCGAGGCTGTCATGTGGGCATGATACATGGTTCCACTGTGCTGTACACAGGAGCTGGACATAATAACAAGGGAAGCATCACACTTGTGTTATGTTGCCATAGACTGGCTTTGTATGCTAACTTTTGTTTGTTAACAAACTGAAGCTCATTATTCACATAGAGTTCATTTGGCATGTTTCATAGTTCCGTGCTCTCAGTAGATATACAATGGCATGTCTCCATTACAGTAGCATACAGAATAATTTCACAGCTGAAAGGATTCTCTGTACTCCACCTATCCATGCCTCTTCCCGTTTTCCTAAGCCCTGATAGAGTTGGTTGTTGTTGTTGTTTTGTTTTGTTTTGTGTTCGAGACAGGGTTTCTCTGTGTTTCCCTGGACTCAGTTTGTAGACCAGGCTGGCCTGGAACTCACAGAGATCCACCTGCCTCTGCCTCTCTGATTGCTGGGATTATAGGTGTGTGCCACCTCTTCAAGCTCTTGATAGAATTTTTATGGTTTTAAGATTTTCTTTTTCTCCAAGACATGGTGGTGCACACCTTTAATTCCAGAATTCAGGAGGCAGAGGCAGGCAGATCTCTGTAAGTTTGAGGCCAGCCTGGTCTACATTCCTGAACAGCCAGGACTATGTAAAGAGTCCCTGTCTTTAAAAAAAAAAAATAATAATAATAAAAAGAAGGAATAAAATTTTCTTTTTTGGGCTGGAGAGATGGCTCAGTGGTTAAGAGCACTGTCTGCTCTTCCAGAAGTCCTGAGTTCAATTCCCAGCAACCACATGGTGGCTCACAACCATTTATAATGTGATCTGGTGCCCTCTTCTGGCATGTAACGTACATGCAGATAGAATACCCATACATAAAAAGAAATAAATATTTAAAAAGTTTTTCTTTTCCCTTTTCTTTTTATTTTATGTGTTTAGGTGTTTTGTCTTCATGTATGTCTGTGTACCACCTATGTGCACTTCCTGAGGAGGCCAGAAGAGGGTGTCAGATTCCCTGGGACCAGAATTACAGATAATTGTAAACCACCATGTAGATTCTAGTAGTAGAACCTGGTCCTCTGGAGTAGCCAACGCACTTAACCTCAAACCCATCTCTCCAGCTCTGGTATTTTTACCATCTCTCTGGCTTGGTTTTTCCAGAATATCAGGAGATGGATATTCAGAGTCAAGCCTGTTCAGACTGGCTTCTTTCACTTAGCAATATACAACTGAAGATTTTTTTTCCCCCTAGCTTTCTGTTGCTTGATAATTATTTCCTTCTTTTGCTGAACAACACTTAAATATATATAGTTGTGTCTCATTTATCCATTCACCTAAGAATGACACTTTGGTTGTTTCTAGCTGTGAGCAATTTTGAAGAATGCTACTATAAACATTCCCATGAAGATCTATGGTGTGTGTGTGTGTGTGTGTGTGTGTGTGTGTGTGTGTGTGTGTGTGTTGATTGGTCTACACATGAGCCTACAGGCCCTAAAGAGGTCAGAAGATGGTGTCAGATCCTCTTGGAGCTGAAGTTTGGCACCTCAGGGAAGGCAGTGTCTGCTCTTAGTAGCTCAGCCATTTCTCCAGCCCCTAGACACAGCTTTTAATGTACCTGGGAAAGCATGTGTAGGACAGTGCTGAATTGTATGGGGAGATAGCCTTTCAGCTTCGTAAGGCACAGCCACACTTCCTCCAGAGTGGCCATACCATTTTGCATTTCTACCAGCAGAGAATGGGATTCCCATTAGTTCACATCAGCATTTGGTGCTGCCTGGTTTTTGGATTTTTACTATTCTAATAGGTGTCAAGTGGTTGTTCCTCAGTGTTGATTGAAACTGTTCCTTGATGATACAATGTTGAGCGTTTCTAGCATGCTTATTTGTTGTCATATATATGTATACATTTATATTATTGGTGATATGACTGCTCAGATCTCTTGCCAATTTTTTGAGTTTTTTGGTTTTGTTTCTGTTTTTTGGGGGGATTATTTTTGTTTGTTTATTTTTTGGACAAGGTTCCCACTATGCAGCCCTGGGTGGCCTGGAACTCAATATATAGATTAGGCTGGCCTCACACTCACAGGGATCTAGATGCTGAGATTAAGGGTCTACATCACCATTCCTGGATTCTTTTTTTTTTTTTAGTTTTTCTATGATTGTTAATAGTTCTTGGTATATTTTGGGTGTCAGACCTTTAGCAGACAGGTGTTTTACACATATATTTTCTGTGGCTGGGCCGGCGACTGCTCAGTAGGTAAAGTGCTAGCCAGGCAAACTTGAGGACTGGAGTTTGGATCCCCAACCCACACAGATGCTGGGTAGGCTGGGCAGCCTTTGAAAGGTGGAAATGGGATCCTGGAGCAAACTGGCTGGAGAGGCGAGCTGTATCAGCAAGCTCTAGGTTTGGTTAAAAGATCCTGCCCCCAAAGAAGATGGAAGAGCTGTTAAGGAAGATGCTGAACATCAATGCCCCACAGGCATGTGTACCCCGCCCCACCCCCATACAAACATAGAGCAACAGGTTTTTTTTTTTTTTAATTGAGTAGAGCATCAGGGGCTGGAGTCATGGCTCTGTCCTTAAGACCTCTTGTTCTTGCAGAGGACCTGGGTTCAGTCCCAGCACCCACGTAGTGAGCTCACAACCATCCATAACTTGAGTTTCAGGGAGAGCCAGTGCTTTCTTCTGATCTCTGTGGGTACCATATATGCATGTGGCTCACATACATGCATGCATGCTAAACACTCAAACACATAAAATAAAATAAATATTAAATCAGCTTTTAAGGGATTGTACTTTTGCTGTTGTATCTAAAAATACATTATTTAATCAATCAGAGAACAGTCTCTTCTTCTATGCTACTGCCTGGAATTGTATAGATGTGTTTTACTTTTAGGGCTGTGATCCATTGGATTTCATTGTTGTGAACATTAAAATGTTTGTGTCCCCATTTATTTTTCACATGTGGCTGTCCAGTTGTTCCAACTCCGTTTTTTAAAGGTCTAGTTTATTTTTATTCGTATGTCTGTATGTAAGTATGCACATGTGTGCAAAGGTTAGACAAGGGTGTTGGGGCCCATGGAGCTGGATTTACAGGTGGCTGTGAGCCCTCTAATGTGGGTGCTGAGAACAGAATGCCAGTCTTCTGCAAGAACAGCAAATACTCCTTAGTACCAGGCTGTCTCTCTAGGCCCCCAAATTATATTTGCATTGCCTTTTGCACCTTTGCCAAAGATTAGTTGTCTGTATGTCTGTGTGTCACCTCCTGGACTACATCCCCTTCCATTGATATGTCTGTCTTATTTATTTTTTTTTTTTTTACAGTGCACAGTTTTGGTAACTATAACTTTCTAGTAGGCATTGAATCAGGAGTTGTTGCTCTGCCAACCTCCTCCTCCTCCTCCCCTTCCCTTCCTCCTCCCCTTTCTCCTCCCCCTTGTCCTCCTCTTCCTCCTTCTCCCTCTCCTCCTCTTTCTCCTCATCTTCCTCCTCCTCCCCCTCCTCCTCCCCCTCTTCCTCCTCCTCCCCCTCCTCCTTCTTCTCCTCCTTCTCCTGCCCCTCCTCCTTCTCTTCCTCCCGTTCCTCCTCCTTCTCTTCCTCTCCCTCCTCCTCTTCCTCTTCCCTCTCCCCTCCTTCTCCTCCTCTTCCTCCCCCTCATTTTCCTCCTCTCTTCCTCTCCCTCCTCCCTTCCCCTTTCTGCTCCTTCCCCTCCCCCTCCTCCCCCTCCTCCCCCCCCTCCCCCTCCTCCCCCTCCTCCCCCTCCTCCCCCTCCTCCCCCCTCCTCCCCCTCCTCCTCATCCTCTCTTCCTCCTTCACTCTCATGCTGACTCTCACAGGTCTCTTTGCATTCCTGTCTAATTGTTAGAATCATTTTGTTGTTATCCACAGAGTTACTACTGGGATTGAATGTATAGATGTCGTTGGGTCTCTCCTCCCCATTTAGTTTTGTTTGTTTTGAGACAGGGTCTTATATGCCTCAGACTGGTCTCTACCTGGCTATGTATTAGAGAGTGACCTTGAACTTCTGATCGCCCTGTGTTTTCCTCCTGAGTGCTGGGATTATAGGTGTATGTGACCAGGCCCTGTGTGTGTGGTTCTGGGAACCAAACCCAGTGCCCAGTGCCTGTTACATGAGCAGTACCAACTGAGTTAGAGCCGAAGCTTCTAAAAACGGTTGTGATAACATAACCGGCTTCCAATGGGCTTTGAGTATGCTGTGCAGGTGTTCTAACACTGCGCTGCGCCCTCGGCCCATCTCTGCATTTAGAGCATTTCTCTCAAGAAAGATCCTATGCTTCCTTAGATCATCAAGGGAGATCATGGTCAAGGAAAAGTTAAAGAAGTAGAAATTTGGAACTGGGGGGATGGGTTAGTGGGGAAGACATTTGCTGCTCAAATCTGAGGATCTGAGTTTGAGTCCCCAACACCCACATAAAAAGCCAGGCATACCATGCCTTCTTATAACCTCAGTGCTGGGTACTAGGGGAGGCGGGCCACTGTCAACAAGCCAGCCAGGTTCAGCAGAAACCCTGGCTCAAGGGAATAAGACAGAGAGTGCTAGATCAGGACACCCATATGCCCTTTGGCCTCTGCACACGCGTGTAGGGCATGCACGCTGTGTTGGTTACTTTTTGTTATCATTGCTGTGTTGCTAATTCCTGAAGGAAAGAGTATAATGACCAGAAAGGTATGACATGGCTGCAGAAAGAAGAGGAAGGAAGGAAGGAAGGAAGGAAGGAAGGAAGGAAGGAAGGAGCAGCAGCTGTTAGTTCTCTGGTCTGCCGTTAAGGTCCTAGGAACCTCTTATGTCATCATGTGGCGCCACTGACAGGTTTTGTTTTGTTTTGTTTTGTTCTAGAGAAAAAGCTGTCTGTACAACCTTCCTGACGTCTACTGAGATCCAAAGGGTCATCCTTAACCTCTAAAGAGAGACTGAGACTGAGCAGGAGTTCAGAATGTTCTTCAGGAGAGGGAGCTGGGCTTACACTTTGGTGTTGATTTGCCTCCTGATACCAAGGTTATCTGCTGGTCAGAACTGCCTCACGGAGAGTCTAGAGGGCGTTGTTATTGACATCCAGACTTCTCTTTCCAAAGGCATCAGAGGCAATGAGCCCACACATACAGCCACTCAGGAAGAGTGCATCGGTGCCTGCTGCTCTACACAGAACATAGCAGGTAGGTAACATGCCTGTGGTGGCCTGTGTGTTCTGTGACATGGTAGTTAGGTGTGGCTGGATAGCTTGCACCAGTGATTCTCAGTGGAGCAGAAAGACAAGTGACACTGGTGTCTACAAAGTGCATTCCACCATCCCTCCCCGGGGCTGTATTAAAGTTGCTGATACGTGTGTCCACACATTGCTTACATGGGTTCAGGGAGGAAACTCAGGTGGCCAGGCTCACATGAGCCATCTTTCCGGTCAGGAAGGGAAGTTATTGCATCCTATACATTCATGAGACACAGAAGAAAGCCTAGCTTCGTGGGTTTAAACCAACACATTTAAACAGTTCAGGCTTCAAGTCTGCAAGCTGGAAAGAGAATCCTTTAAGCAGAGATGGATGGTTCAGTTTTGCTCCTGACCCTGTCTGAATTCTCTACATGATCCAGTGTTAACTTTGTTGAATATGCCACACCTACGCTAACTGCTAAAGTTAGTACATGGGATAGGAAGGCCTCACCATCAAGGAGCAGGAAACAGCCCTGGGTGAGACACTGAGGCAGGTGACTGCTCTTGAACTTCTCTTTCTGTGATGCCGGGGCATAAGGAATGTACCTGTGGTCTTTGTCTCGGGTCCTTATTTCTTAGTGGTGCTGTAACTGTAGATGGAGCCCATGGCCTCATGTACATGCATGCTAAGTAAGTGCTCTCCCACTCAGTCTTTTCCCTTCCTCTCTTTTTACTTAAAAAGGAAAGACTTATTTTTATTTTATGTGTATGAGTATTTGCCTGGATGTGTATATGCACCATGTGCATGCAGTGCCAGGAGAGACCAGAAGAGGGCGCCAGATCCCCTGAAACTGTTGCCGGTGAAGTTGCCATTCGGGTGCTGGGACTCAAACCTGGGTCCTCTGTAAAAAGCAGCAAGTGCTCTAACCCCCTGAGACATCTCTCCATCCTCTCCCTTTTTATTTTTTAATTGAGACAGGGTCTTACAAAATTGTCAGGCTGCCTTTAAACCCATTCTGTAATCCAGCCAAGTCATGCGCCTATGATTCTCCCGTCTCAGCCTTCTGAGCAGCTGGAGTTACATGCAGGCTGTCTTGTGTTTTGGGGCACAGAGCTCCTAAACCCTTGGAATGTGTGAGTGACAGGAGCAAGACTCATGATCGTAAGTCCAGTTCAACTGTAACTCACTTATGCTACTTGAGACTACCTAACAGGCCCACAGACTCTTCTAGATGTCGCTGGTCATCAGAAAGAGCTTGGAACCTTCAGCCCTGTGCCCTGGTCTTCAGGGAGGGGTCCATTGAACCAAGAGGCCGATGACTGTAATTGATTATGCCTATGCAACAGAGCTGTCATATATAGGTCTCTTACAAGATGACGTTTGGGGAGCTTCCAGGTAAATGAGTGTATGTGTTTGTGTGGTAGGAAGGTAGCATGCCACAATTCCATGAGGACTGCAGCTTCTGCACTCTTGATCCTTCCAGACCTTTCCTTATGTTCCCTTTCATCCAACTGTTCATTTTTATCCTTTATATTTTATAGAGGGAAAGCCCGGGATTTGATAGTCAGCACATATGCAAAAAAAAAAAAAAAAAAAAAAAAAGTCTGTCATCTTACAATGTAATTGTAAATATAATTATTCCTTGAGTTCTATGAATTGTACTAGCAAAGTATCAAATGGGAGAGGCAGGGTTGTGGCAACCTCTGAATTTGTAGTTCAGTTAGAGTTCAGGTAACTTGAGACCTGCCACCTGCCGCTGGCTTCTGGGAGGATGGCAAGCTTGCAGGGCAGAATCTTTAAGCCTATGGGGGCTGGAGCTAACTGAAGCTGGTTAGATTCAGAAGTGGGGTGAAGTGAATTGAAGGATGCCCCATCTTGCCAGGGCTTTGGAGAACTGGTATGGGAAGAGACCCTACACTAGATGTCCATAGGAAGTAGCCGTTTGGTGACCTTAAACCAAACCATATGCTTTGTGATGCTGTGGTTTAGACAGCACAGTGGTTTAACGTAAATTCCCACTTGGTTTTTTTCTGTAAGCGCTGATGGAGAAGCCCCGATAGCTCAGGGGATAAAGTGCTGGTCTTACAAATGTTGAGATAAACATTTATGTGCCATAGAGGTGGGCATGGTGATGCATACCTGAAATCCTGGCCTTCTGGAGAATCGTGAATTCCATACCATGCTGGGTATCAGCCTGGAGGGATGCCTCTGGCACCACGGGCTCCTACAGATCTTTCCTCCCTTGGGTTGTTTGCAGCAGGTGTTTTGTCATAGTAATGGAAGAGGTGAAATAACATGGTGGGATCTTAGATGAAGTGGTAGGTCCATAAGACCCCCAGTCACGGGTGGAAGTTTGTGTCCTTTCTTTGATGTACACTTTCCTACAGTCTAGGACTGTTGTCAGATTATCAGAGTACTTTAAAACCATAGTTTTAACTGCTGAATAAATAAGGGGAAGGTTTAAAATCTGTAAGCTAAGATCCATGGGCAGCAAAGCTGCATGAGTGCTTTCACTGTAAAGTAGAAAACCCCCCAGGCCCTGGAATTGAGGACAAATGTCTGGTTCCTGATGTTGCCAACAAACACCCACACGTCCAGCATTCGCTCCTCACAGATAATCCTTCTATTTCCCATAAATTGTTGGTTTGTTTCCGAGACAGCATTTTTGCTGTATAGACTAGACTGTACTTGAGCTTGTGATGATCCTCCTGCCTCGGCCCCTTGAGTGCTGAGATCACAGGCTGTGCAGCTATCTATGCCCAGTTTTTGTTTGGTGCTGGGTAATATATAGCTCAAGTTAGCCTCAAGCTCATGTAGCCATGGATGACCCTGAACTCCTGACCTTCCTGCCTTGGCTTCCTAAGCACTGAGATTACTGACCCGTCCCACCTGCCCAGCTAGGGGTCTCCTTTTCCCACCTTTCCGTTCTTTCCGTATCCAGGTTCCCACTCTAAGGGCAATGTCACCCATAGTCAATACTGGTCTTCCTTATGGAGTTAATCCTTTCTGAAAAGACACACGCAGGGGTGTGCTTCACTGACTCCTGTGTGCGTCTCAGACCTATCAAATTGACAGTGATATTAACCTTCACCAGTGTTCCTGCAGCATCACACTGTCAGAAGAGGAAACTAGGGTTGTCTTGGGTTGAGTAATGGAGGAAAGAAATAGAGCTACCTCTCTTTCTCAGCCATAGAGTTTGGTGTTTTCATATAGGATCTCTTATAGCCCAGGCTGGCCTCAAACTCACTATGTATCTGAGCATGGCTTTGAACTCGTTTCTCCAGCCTCTACCTCCTGAGTGCTGAGGTTATCGGCCTGTATTTTTGTATTTTGTTGTTATTTTTCAGATTTATTTTTATTTTATGTGTGTGGGTGGTTTGCCTGCATATCTGTTTGTTTATCGTGTGTGTGCATGGTACCTGAGGAAGCCAGAAGAGGACATCAGATCCCCTAGAATTGGACTTACAGATAATTGGGAGTGTCATGTAGATGCTAGGATCCAAACCCCTGGCCCCTAAAGGATATTTTAACAAATAGAAGAGTTATCCCTGGAGAACTAAATGTTCTGCTAACAATTGGTTTGGGGAAATAAGAGATGGCTCAGAGGCTAAGAGCACTGGCTGCTCTTCCAAAGGACCCAGCCCCCACATCATGCTCACAACCACCTGTCACTCCAGTTCTAGAAGATCTGATGCCCTCTTCCGGCTTCCACAAGCACTATATGCACACAGTACACAGATACACATGCCGGCCAAATACCCATATGCATAAAATTGATAATGAAATTTTAAATTGAAAAAAAGGTTTTTCCAAGATTACCTTAACTCAGGTTTAGAAACCCAAGCCATGTCTTTTGAGATTGCTTTATATTGCTAACCTAAGGGAACCGATCTGAGTCAGCAAAGAAGGAAAGTGACCAAGGAACTCTGAGTAAAGCCACTCCAGCGTGCCCCACTGAGCAAAGTTCTCTTAGGAAGTCGTACTTACAAGCCTTTCGTTGCAGGGGACAAACCGTGTAATTTGATGATCTTCGATACCCGGAAGACAGCCGGGCAGCCCAACTGCTACCTGTTTTTCTGTCCCAGTGAGGATGCCTGTCCACTGAAGCCAGCAAAGGGCCTTGTGAGCTACAGACTCATCAGAGGTAATGAAGGCATTGTTCTCTTCCCTTTGTGACTGGATTATTTAAAGCACTGGCCTCTGTGAAAGACTTCCTATAAAAGCCTAAGTGCCAAAGGATTCATAAATATTTTGTGATTGGAAATTCATTAAACCAAAATATATTTTCCTATAATCGCATCTGGCAGTATTTTTATTTTGTTTTTACCTTCATATTATTGGAAGTACACAGGTCTGTTATGAAAGCTTTTCTTTTAAAAGAAGACGGTCTCCTTTGTAGCCCAGGCTAGCCCACAAGAGAACTGTTGACTATTAGCATTTCCTATGCCTTAGCACACTTTTATACCCCAGGGATGAGGTGCTGGACATGAAAAGCACAGTTCCTATCTCTGAAGCTGGCTTTGGGGGGACAGAGATGACAACCATTCCAGAAGAATGTAGCGGAGTCACAGGTGATGTCCAGAGTTGAGAGGATCCAATAGAATAATCGCCAAGGGGACCCCTAGACTGAGATCTGAAAAGCCAGGGGCCAGATGGGAGAAGATGAGGGAGCTCTTCCAGGACCATGATCCTTAGGCAGAATGGAGCTGGAATGCTTGAAGACCAAATGTTCATTCTGAACCTCAGAGGCGTAGCAAGTTGTGCATAGGATGTGATGTGGAGGAAGGGAGCCCAGATCACAGATGCATTTGTCATCCAGGAGAAGTAGGTTTTATTGCAGGTGTGCAAGGGAAGTTTTTAGGTAGGCATGTACCATGGTGCATTTTTAAAAAATCAATATTATTGTGTGCACTATTATGTACACACTATTATGTGTGCACATGCCATGGCAGGCATGGAGGTCTCAGGTTGCCAGGCTTATGCATAAGTGCCTCCACCTTCCAAGCCAACTCTCTTGCCCAAATGATTTGTTTCGCTTTTGGTTTTTTTGCAAGACAGGCTCTCCTCCCACTACAGTGTTGGCTGACCTGAAACTTGCTATGTAATCTAGCCTGGTCTTGAACTCACAGAGGTCTGCCTACCTGTGTCTCCAGAGTGCTGGGAATACAGCTGTGTGTGCTTCCACGGTGCCTTTAAGGAGACTTCTCAAAGCTCACAGGTGGCTCTTTTTGGACCCACCCGAGGCCACAGGAAAGGGAAAATGGCAAACCTGGTTTGTGGGAAGTGAGATGTAGGAAGAACGTGGTCCAGGCAGACGATACAGGGGATGGAAGGAGGTAATATTGATAGGACTGGTTGGTGGCCAGGCAAATAGACACAAGGAGGCTGAGTCCAGATGAATGGACATCTAGATGGGTGGGGCCACATTTGTGACCTGGGAGATTTCGAGGAGAGCAGTTTAGAGTCAGAGGGTAGAATTGAATGAAGGGTTCTCTCTCGCCTGTCAAGGTGCTTTGTGGGATGAACTACTTGAGGCACCTGGGTGTTGACTGTTTCTTCTTCAGAAGAAATGTGCCAGACATTTCCTTAAACGGGTGCAAAAAGCACAGGTCATTTGAATGATCTGCTATAATAAATTAATAACTGGAGATTAATTTTTCTAATTTCCGTAACACTTCTGTGGAGTTGTTGCTTTTATACTGTCTAAAAGAAGAAATACAAGATAAAGATGCTGACCAGTGGAGACAAGAGGAAAGCAGAGTGGGCCTACGTAAGAACATTGTAAGGAGGAGTAAGAGGGTGGAGGAACGGGAGTTGACCTGTTCTGGTGGCAGCCACCAGGGGGCATCATGAGCACAGGTTGAAGGACATTCCCTGGCAGTGACACCAGATCCTGGACACATGGCAGAGGACTGTTTATTCCTACAGGATGTATACAAGTTATGTTCTTAATTCTATTTATAAATCTACTTGCATTTATGGGTTGAGTTATTCCATTGATCATAAATTATCCTGTTACTGAAATGTAAATATCTGTTTGGCAGTTTGTTTCTGAAGGAACTTTTATTTCCTGTAGCTGACTAATATTTACAGACTGACACTTTAAAAGATGGCAGTAGACTCTGCTCAGCCTATAAAAGCATTGCAGCTTAGCATTCATCTGTTTTTAATAGTTTTGAAATATATTTTTTCTACCAAGCACTGTAAGAATGGGAGAATTCAGAAATCCAATAAATTGGATTGTTTATTTATTTATTTTGTTGTTGTTGTTTTAACTCAGTGAAATCCCTTGAAAAATGAAACTCTAAAGGAGAGGCTACGGCCCAGGGCTGTTTCCCAGCTCCCTCTGTGGCTTCTGTCCACAGAGGAAGCCCCGCCCAGTGTGAGCTGCAGTGGACGAGGTGAGAGGAGCAGGTGTGGAGGATTCTGTGTGGGTCCAGGCTCTTTGCCAACACATGTACCTTATCAAGTGGGCCCAGCGTTTGATTGTCCTAATAGCTGAGCCCACGTGTTTAAGAAGGCCAGCAGTTGTTTTGGTCATTCTTGTCAGTGGACACATCTAACTTATAATACCATACAGACTGCATGTCAGTTAGTCTTGCTTTTTTTTCTCTCTCTTTCCCTTGCCCTCTCTTTACCTTAGAATATTATTTAATTTTTTTTATTACATCACATATTTATTTATTATTTATTTAGAGGAGCTGTACTCACCAGAGTGATAGTGCAGAGGTGAGGACAACTTGTGGGAGCTGGTTGTCCCCGACCGTGTCTGCCATGTAGGTCCAGGGGTCTGAACTCAGGCTTCTCAGGCCAGGCTTGGCAGCCCTGTTGAGCCATCTAACTGACATTTTTTTTTTAAACTTTAAAATGAAACATGCTGAGGTGTATTTGTTTTGTGTATGATTGTGGGTATCTGCCCTGGGGCCTTATGCATACTATAGGCTACACTCCCAGCCTCTGAGTCGTCATTTTTATTGAATACCTTATGATACAGATAATATGCCATGACATCACCTGTAGTAATATATATTTATATATAATAAGACATTTCATTATATATAAAAGATATAATAAAACTAATTAAGAAAGGAGAGAGAGAGAGAAGGATCTGTCTGTGCTGTCAGAGGAAAGAGGAAGCTCAAGTCTCCAGATTGTGGGGAGGGGGGATAAAAGGTTTTGATACAGGGTCTCATGTAAGTCAGGCTGGCCTTGAACTCACTACCTGAAGATGACTGTAAACTCTTAACCCTTCTACTTCCCAAGTGCTGGGATTACAGGCATCAGCACACACCCAGCTCCCACTTCTGTGTCAGAGCACAGTAGCTTAGAGCATGTGTCGGCCAGCTTTTCTGTCTAGCGTCAAATAAATAGTAGCTAGGTTTTGGAGGCCTGGGTGTGAAGCACTCTGGCCATATGCAACCAGTTAAATCTGTTCATCATGGACCATATGGTATATGTAAATAAGTTATCATGCTGGACAGTCAAGTAGAACTTGATAGAAGACCGTATACATTCAAATAGTATTCGACCTTCCCAGGTCAAACATCCCTTTGGTTATTTTTCAGCCATTTAAAAATGTAAACTTCATTCACAGCTTGCAAGCCACACAAAGGTAGGTGGCCAGCTGGATCTGGCCATTGAGGTTAAACCCTGTCCCAGATTAATTAGGTGACTGGTTTGTTTGTTTGTTTTGTTTTAAAGATTTATTTATTTATTAAGTGTTTTACCTACATGTATACTTGCACACCAGTAGAGGGCACCAGATCTCATTATAGATGGTTGTAAACCACCATGTGGTTACTGGGAATTGAACTCAGGACCTTTGGAAGAACAGGCAGTGTTCTTAACCTCTGAGCCATCTCTCCAGCCCCTAGGTGACTGGTTTAAAGGCTCTTTAGTAGTAGTCTGATGGGATGATACCTTCCTGCCTGTAATGCGAGAAGGGTGGAGGCAGGAGGATCGGGAGTTCAAGGTGAGCATTAACTACATATGAGATTCAAGAGTAGCCTGAGCCATGTGAGACTATCTCCAAAAACTGAAATAGGGCCAGCAAGACGTCCCAGTGGGCGAAAGAGCTTGCTGATGGACTTGATGACCTGAGTTTGGTCCCCAGGAGCCACGTAGTGGAAGGAGAGAGCAGGCTTCTTCTACACATCGTCCTCTGACCTCCTCACACACATGCTGGGTCCTCCCCCACCCTAACAAATAAATATTTAAACTGTAAAATAAATAAGAGCGAGCCATGGGAAGATGTGGGGATTGGTGAGCAGCCAGTGAGCTCACACCTCTGCAGTTGCCTCTGAATCTGTCAGGAGACATGAGAGGTCTTCGTCAGAAACCAACAGGAAGAAAGAGAGAGAGGAGGCTGCGCCTCTGTGCTTCCTGCATTTCTTACTGTTTTGTTTTCTGTCCTGTTTTTCTTTTCTTTTTTTTATAGACCCCCAGGTGGGTATCATGTACTGCCCGCCGGCCCCCCCCCCACCGTAGCCTTGACCCCTCTATGTAGCAGAGGATAGCCCTTAACATCTGATCCTCCTACCTCCACCTCCAGGGTGCTGGGATTTGCATGTGTGTGTTCCACAGTGCCCGGTTTGTGTGATGCTGGGGGTGGAGCCCAGGGCTTTATGCCTGTGGGCAAGTGCATTTCCAACCGAGCTACACTCCCAGCCCCGGCCTGCCGTTCTAATACTTTCAAAAGTAGCAGAGTTAATATTGAGCAATCAAGTTATCTTTCACTGCACTTGATTGCCTTAACAAGCTTTTCCAGTTTGAACTGTGATAAGCAGCTGTGTGTGGCTCAGAGCAAAACCCCGAATATTCAGCTAAATCCTGACCCTAGCAGCTGGTCTGAATGGCCCTACTCTTCCTATCCAGTGTGGGCATTATAATTGCAGACATCTTGCTCATAACCGAGGGCAGTTGCTCTATTAATTCCAAGCTTTGAAAGTTCAAATCAAGTCTCACAGAGAGCCTCCCTCTTCTGATAACACTCTAGAACCACCCACCCTCGACTTTATTTGGAAAATGTTACCTGCCTTGCCCTGTTTCTTCGGCTTGGTGTTCTTCAAGGAGTCCAGAGCCTCCAAGGCCACCCCTCCCCCTATCTGTCAAACCCTTGTCGCTGTTAACAGCCTGTCACTAGGATCCTGCTTCCCCCGACTTCTCATTTCCCCAAGGCTTCACTCATGCTTTCTCACCTGTCCCGTGCTCAGACTGGAACATCTGTCTCCATGGTAACCTGTCACACTGGCAGTTGGCACATCTACAGGAATGCCTGGCTCACACCAGCATTTTCCCTGACAGTCACTGTCCTACTTAAGCTCCCTGCCCTGCCTCAGCCCTCAGCTGTCCTCAGCTCCCTAAACCTCTTCTTGCCTTCCATGTGGTGCTTCTCTCAGCCTCCTTGCTGCACCCACCTATTCCCCAGTCAGCTGGAGGCACCCCCACCCCACTTACTCTTCTCTACCGTTCCAACAGGCTACAAGTAAGCCATACCATGAGGTAGAGAGACACTGTTGGGATCTTTAGCCACTTGTACTTTTTATTTTATACATGCTTTTGGTGAGATATCAAGTATCTGAGGCTGGGGTGTAGCTCAGTGGTACAGTGCACACTTAGTGTGTACAGGATGGCCCTGTGTTCATTTTCCAGCATGTATACACAAGTGTGCACACACATGCACTTGTGCTTGCATGTGTGTATGGGCATGTGAGTGCACATGCATGTGCGTACACACACACACACAGAGAGAGAGAGAGAGAGAGAGAGAGAGAGAGAGAGAGAGAGAGAGAGAGATTAGTTGTCAGTCAGTATATCTTAGTTTGCTTTCTATTTCTATGATAAAACACTGGTAAAGAGCAATTTGGGGAGGAAGGGGTTAATTTGGCTTATATATACCCTGATCGTGATCCATCATTGAGGGAAGCCAAAGCAGGAACCTGGAGGCAGGAGCTGATGCAGTTGTCTTGGAGGAAAGCTGCTTACTGGTTTGCCTTCCAAGGCTGGCACAGCCTGTGTTTTCATTCAACCCAGGACCACCTGCCCTGGGGTGGTACCTGGGGTGGGTCTGCCCACATCAATCATTAACCTAGAAAATGCCTTGATGGACTTGTCTACAGGCCAATTTGACGGAGGCATTTGTTCAGTTGAGGTGCCCTCTTCCCAGATGACTCTGGTTTCTGTAAACCGATAAAACAACAACAACAAATAATACTTAAGCCAGCACATGCATCAAGCACCAATAGTTTGAGGGCATAGGAAACACTTTTGTTTTATATGTACCTTACCATGGACATTTTAACTCTCCTTTTCGTTTCCTTAAATTTTCAGATTTTCCATCGACCAGAGCTAGTTCACTGCTCCAAAAGTTAACACAAGAAGAGTCCCTGGTACGTGGCCATACGTCATCAGCAGTCACTCCCAGGGTCCCTCCGGCAACAGGTTACCCAAAACCCACTGACCTGTTTTGGAGAGGTGTGTCTTCTCAGATGCCCACAGCCTCAGTTCACTCTCAGAAACTCGTCAAGATGGATGAAGCAACCACACAGCTTCCTGTTTATAAAGAAAAAAGCCATTCCCCTGGTCCACAGCTTTCCTCAGAACTCCCTGAAAATGGGACTGCGTCATCCACCACCATAGCTGTGGCTTCCCTCCACAATGTCTCTGCGACTCTGAAGCCTGCACTTCTGTTGCCCAGAGTGTCACTGACACCTGTGACCTTGCAGCAGAAGGTGGCCACCTATACAGCTCCGCCTATAACCATTGTGACCTCAAAGCCCCCAGCAGCCCCCGTGTCTGCAAGTTTTACAGACGTGGCTACACACCAGGCAGCTTTGACTACCGCCTTCCGGGCACGCACAGACACACAAGGAGCCTTAGACACCGTGGCCTTTCGAGGAGGCTCCAAGCTCACTTCAGACACAGAGCGTGGGGAGAGTTCTGCTGTCCTTCCTTTGCCAACCTCAGGGTCTTCTGCCACCAACAAGACTGCTTCCTGGGAGAATGGGAGGGTCAGTGTAGGCAGCGCATCACTGAGCAGGGTTCCAAAACACCAGCATGGCCTCTCATTTGAGAAATGGCTTCTCATTGGGACCCTCCTCTTTGGTGTTCTGTTCCTAGTAATAGGCCTCGTCCTCCTGGGTAGGATGCTGGTGGAATCCCTCCGCAGGAAACGCTATTCAAGACTTGATTACTTGATCAATGGGATCTATGTCGATATCTAAAGATAAATTAGGCAGCTCTTAGTTTGTGTAAAAACTCGTTGCCAAATGCACCTTCTGCCCAGCCCACTCAGCAGGAACTATATCTTGAAAAATGTTCCCATTATGTTTCTTCCTTTTCCTCTTCCTCCTCCTCTTCCTCCTCTTCCTCCTCCTCCTCTTCCTTCTGAAACAAGCTCAGGTAGCCCAGGCTGGTCTTGAACTCCTAATCTTCCTGTCTTTCCTCTGCCTCCTGAGTTCAGGGATTGCAGATTTTCACTATCAGGTCTGGATTTGTTTGTTTGTTTGTTTGTTTGTTTGAGGCAGGTAATGGTCCTGGATATCCTGGACTCACTTTGTAGAACAGGCTGGCCTCAAACTCACAGAGATTCTCCCTGCCTTGCTTTCCAAATGTTGGGATTAAACGCATGTGCCACCACTCCTGGCCCATGTCTGGATTTTTAATTGAAAAAAAAATTTTTTTTGCAGCACTAGAGGCCAAGGCTTCCTGCATGCCAAGCAAGCAGGCTACCTCTCAGCCACACCCCAGCCCAACCACTTTCTTTTCATTTGTTTTGTTGTTGTTGTTGTTTTCTTGTTTTTGTTTTTGTTTTAAGAAGAAGAGAAAGGATACAAGAAACTAAGTTAAGGCATTGAGTGACCTATCTGTAAAATAGTAGCTGAAAATAATTCCTAACTAAAACATTAAGTATACCTGAATATAACTAGAAATGTATATCTGGTTTTAAAGAGCAAGCAAACAAACAACAGCAACCCATAAGTTTAGGAGTCTGAGTAGGGACTCATTACTATTTCTCATCCCTGATAATGGCAACTGTTTGATACTAGCTTAAAGGATTCTTTTTTCTTTTTCTTTTTTATATGAATTCCAATAAAACTCATTCCAGATGTATTTCCCTCCAATTAACTATTTGAATAAATCTCTTGTTACTCAGCGTTGTCCTGAGTGGCAAGGCCAGCTGGACAGCTTCCAGTTTCTTCCCATCAGCCAAATGATGAAATGATAAAAGTATGTGTTCCCTGTTAAAAAATGACAACCTCTCTTTCCCGTCAATGACCAAAGAAGTTCCTTTGGGAGAATTTTAGCAGAATATTAATCCACCGTGGAGACAATGGTAAGTTAGGTTTTCTGTTATTTATTTGTTTAGGACAGTGTCTCCTGGAGCCTAGACTGGCCTCAAACTCTCCACGGGGCCCAGGATGATCCTGATGCCCTGATCCTCCTGCCTCCACCTCCTAAATTCTGGGATTATAAGTATGTGCCCCAGGCCCAGCTAGTAAATTAGCTCTGACACATAACCAGACAAACCCATTTGGGATTTGGTCTAACTTTTAAAGTGTTAACATTTTCTAAAATTGTACCAAGTTTTAAAATTATTGATATTACTTATGACTATCTAAACTTGAACACAAGTCAATCACAGTTTTACTGGGGATAATATTAGAAGTAATATATAGCATTTTGGTTATTATGTTGTATTCTTTTATTGGTTAAGTTCTGAAATTTGGGGGAAGTTTATAAGGCAGAAAGTTTGCCAAGCAATTGAGGGTAAGTATAGAAGGCTCCCTGGGTCCACTGGACACCTCATATCTGAATTTCAATGTGCTTATTGCCAGAACAAGAATGGTAGATTCATCCAGGTATACGTAGGCTTGTACACATTTGTGCATGCACATGTACATGTATGTAGGGGGCCAAAGGTCAAAATTGGGTGGTAGTCTAGTTTGACCTCTGTTCCTGTGGGAAAACACCATGGCCAAAGCAACAAAGGCAAAGCTTCAGTTGGTTTACATATCTGGGTTATAATTCATCAGTGAGGGAGTCAGGGCAACATCTACAGCAGAAGCTGAAGCAGCAATCATGGAGGACTCTACCGCAAGCTGGTCCTCTGCCATCCCACCTTATGTTTTAAATTAATTCTTTTATCTATTTTTGATGATGATGTTTGTTTTTCTAAATTTTTTTTCTTTCTTTTTTATTGATTGATTGATTGATTGATTTTGCGACAGAGTTTCTCTGTGCAGCCTTGGCTGTCCTGGAACTCACTCTGTAAATCAGGCTGGCCTCGAACTCACAGAGATCTGCCCACCTCTGCCTCTCAGGGATGGAATTGTACACCACCACTTCCCCACTCCCCACCTTATTTTTTTTTTTTTATTCAAAGTCTCACTGAATATAGCACTTACCATTTGGCAAGACTACCTGGCCAGTGAGCTCCAGGAATCTTCCTGCCTCACTTCCCCAGTGCTAGGATTATGGAATGCACCATCGCACCCTGCTTTTTAAGCAGCTGCTGGATCTGAGCTCAGGTCCTCCAACTTTGTACAGCAGCCCTTTCCTCGCTGAGCTAGCTGCCTCAGCCCATATTAATGGCCTTCGGGAGGCTGGAGAGATGATAACTCCAAAGTTCAGGGCACTTGCTGCTCATACACAGGCTTGGGGTTCAGTTGCCGGCACCCATATAGCTGCTCACAACCTTCTGTAACTCCAGTTCCAGGTGACTGAACACACCCATCTCCTTCTGGTCACTGCAGGCACTTACATACGCATGCATGCATTCACAGACAGTCTGGCGCTTTCTCTCTCTCTCTCTCTCTCTCTCTCTCTCTCTCTCTCTCTCTCTCTCTCTCTCTCTCTCTCTCTCTCTCTCATCTCTCTCTCTCCTCTCTCTCTCTCTCTCTCTCCCCTCTCCCCCCTCCTCCCCCTCTCACCCCCCCCCCCCCCCCCCCCCAGCTCTCTCGCTCTCTCTCACTCTCATTGGACTTCACATGCAAACTATACAGCGAACACTAGAGGGCGGTAGCTGGTTAACAAGGGTAGCTGTGAAAATGACTCCGGTTTCTCCCCTCCTCCTGTCTTTTCCCCTCCTTCCTCCATTCTCCTAATAACCACCCCTCACCACTGTGGTCCAGGCAAAACTCATTGAAGAGACAAGCTGGCCTATTGAAAGTCCTATTTTTCATGTATTTTCCAACTTAACAGCTTGACACAAATCTCCAAGGAGTTTACATAAGCTTTAAGTAGGTTGAATAAATAAAGCCTTGAGATGATTTAACAAGCTTTTTTTTTTTTTTTGAATATCCACTTGTAGAGCAGAATCAGATTAGTAACCAAGTACCTTGGGATTTGAAAATGGCTCCCCTCCTTGTTAACGGATTTGGAGAGTAAAGAGAAAGGCTTTCCCTGTGTGTTTATGGAAGCTTCCTCTTGCTTCCCTGATTCACCTAGCTGCAGCCTTTCCAAGGATGGGAAGGCTTTCTTTCTTTCCTTCTTTTTCTTTTCTTTTCTTTCTTTCTTTCTTTTTTTTTTTTTTTTTTTTTTTTTCCTTTTCCTTTCTGAAGTGAGGTCTCACTTTGTACCCAGGCTGACCTCAGATTCTCAGCCCTCCTGCAGTCAATGTAGAAGTACAGGGTTACAGGTGTATTTTTATTTTTATATAGCCTTCAAACTGGCTATGTAGCCAAGGATATCTCTGAACTTCTGATCCTCTTACCTCTGCTTGCTTAGTGCTCGGATTACAGATGTATGCCATGTGCTCGGTGTTGTGTCGTGCTAGAGTAGGGAACCAGCAGTTTTGTACATGCTGGGCAAACATTCTGCCAATTGAACTACCCCCTCTTTTTTTGTTTTTCAGCTTCAGCCACTGAGCTGCCCTAGCCCTTTCATTTTATTTTGAGACAAGGTCTTGCTAAGTTGTCCCAGTTGGTTTTTAAACTCAACTCTGCAGCCAGGGGCCCCTGTGCTTTCAATCCTCCTGCCTCAGCCTCCTGAACATTGGGGCTTAGATGTCTGCACAAGTCTCCTAAATGCTTCCTCGATGGAGCGGTCAGAGAGAGGACGCTGTAGCCACGGTAGTCCAGGTGAGAGATGCTGCGAGGCCGGTCTCTGCCAGTGGCCATAGAATATGGCTAATAAGGAAGCACTTGGATGGAAAACATTCTTGTATGTTTAATTTTTGAGTCCAGGTCTCTGGTAGAGTAAGATAGCTTTGTAAGTCTCATGTAGCCGAGGCTGGCCTTGAACTCCTCATCCTCTTGTTCCCACCACCTCAGTGAGGGGGTTTTAGACCTGTGCCACCATTCTTGGCTCATTTACAACAACCTTTAATATTCTTTTCTCAACGCAAAACACTTTTATTTTTAAATATTAAATGAGAAATGAGGCAATCCCACAGCACAGAGGGTCTGTAAGATTAGCCTGTGAAGGGAGCATGCATAGCACACATAGGTAGACTGTCTTGCCTCTCTACTCCAGAGAAGGTCAGGGCCTCTGCTAGAGCACAGGCTTGCCCGAGGATGCAGGACGTGCCTGGCTTGCCGTCCGTGAAGAGGACATGCTCCTTGGTTTGGCCATGTAGGTCCGCTTTGCACTGGAGCATCACCAGCTACAGGCAGAGGCAACCTGGGGCTTTCTCCTGACCCTTTACTTTATTAGGCTGCTTCTTTCTGGATGCCTGAGATTCCTTTGGAGCGGCAGGCCTTCTTGGTAGTCATGCCCTTGGGCTTTGCCAGCAGCCAGCTCTTTGGTGTGGAAGGAGTCAATGCCTAGCACCTGCCCCGCATCCCGTTCCATGTAGGCAGGTGATCGCAGAGCCAGTGGCAAAGCATTTAGACGTTCTTGTATGTCTCCCTGTGGGTGGATCGTCTGCACGGGCTGTGGGCTCTGTCTACTACTGCATTGTGGAGCATGCTACCAGCATCAAGCCCCAGCTCTACTTCAAAAGTACAATTGTTGTGTTTGCTTTTGTTTTCTTTTGAGACAAGATTTCTCTGGGTGGCTCTGGCTGTCCTGGAACTTGCTCTGTAGACCAGGCTGGCCTCAGCCTCATAGAGATCCTCCTGGGTGCTGGGATTAAAGGTGTGAGCCACCATCACCCAAAAGTATGGTTTTCCTTTTTTTTTTTGGAAGAGTTTTTTAATGCTCATCTTTCAGATGAGGAAACTAGGAAGTCAGAGTTTTAAGCAACTTGCCTGAGGCCACTTGCCCTGGTTGAGTATTTTCAGAGTTCACTCTCCTTATATTCTTACACGTTGCAACTAGAACAGGTTTGCAGTAAAAGACACTTTCCAGACAATGATTTGTTTCTTTATTTTTCCTTTGACACTACTGGGGATTGAAGCTGGGCCCCAGAACATTCTAGCCAAACACTCTACCACTGAGCTACAACCCAGCCCCAGAGAAGAGCTGCTAAGTGCTGTTAAACAAAATGACCCCAGCACTTAGTGAGGCAGAAGCAGGCAGATAGATTGCTGTGAGTTTGAGGCCAGCCTGCTCTACAAAGCAAGTCCAGGACAACCAAGGCTAAACAGAAAAACCTTGTCTTGAAAAACTAAAACTAAAACTAAAACAAAACAAAAAACCCTCAGAGTGACCTCTTGAGTGAGTCAGCTATTGAGAGCTAACCTGGCTGGCCTGGAACTTCCTGTGTAGAGAAGACTTTAATTTCCTAACCCTCTACCTCCCAGAACTGGGATAATAGGTACCACGCCTCTTGTATGGGGTGTTGGGGGCTGATCACAGGGCCTTGTGTGTTGTTTTTAACAAAATCTCAATCATTTGATTTTACCAATAAAGACTCATCCAGATGCTGGGGTGAAAGCTTGCTAGCTCAGAGAGGCAGAGAAAGCACCCAGCTGACCTCCTCCTCAACCGAAGTCCTGGAAGGAATATTCCTCACCCATGAGGCCAGCTCAAACAACTTCCTTCAAACTGAAGGTCTCCCCTCTCTACTTCCTTTTCGTCTCTCTATCCATCCATCCTCCTGACTTTCTCTTCCTCTCTATGGCTTTTTCTTTTCTTAATATTTGTTTGCTTGTTTGTTTTATGTATATGAGCACTCTAATCTGCATATGTGCCTGCATGACAGGAGGGCATCAGATCCCATTATGGTGGTTGTGAGCCACCTTTTCATTTCTGGGAATTGAACTCAAGACCTCTTGAAGAACAGCCAGTGCTCTTAACCACTGAGCCATCTCCCCAGCCCTATGGGTTTTTTTTCCTTAATAATCCTATGTTCACTTCCTGTGAACTGGTTGCTTGCTCCGCCTCTTGGTCTATGCTTGATTTTATTTTATTTAATCATGCTTACAATATTCTAGTTCTTGGATTAAAGGTGTGTGCTAAGGCTGAGCCACACCACAACTAAAAAGAGTTTTTCCAGTAAATCACACAGTCTCAGGATTAACAGTGTGATCGAATATCCCCAAAACACTCGTGAGCCCACTGAGCTACATCTGCAGAACCAAGAGTCACTCTTTCATCTGGAGAACGCTGAACTAGAAAACCTGCCGCCTGCCTCCATGTTCCCTCCTCTTAGTAAGCAGTGTCATTTGCTTCCCAGTCCATCCTGGACTGGGCAACTGCAAAGCAATATTTTCTTTTGTCTGATGCCTTAGCCACGGCATTCCAGTATTTACCTTCCTTCCTTTTAGCTTCTCTTTCTCTTGAATCAGAGTTTCATTCTATATGTTGAGCTGACCTCAAACTCATGCCTCAGCCTCTTCTTACATGCTGGGATTACTGGAGTGGGCCACCATGCCCTGATTATATTTTCTTTTAGAAATGCTTCTCAAAGTCACTGGATGCCACTGCCTCCTTCCTTTGTTATGACTCTGTTTCTCAAAGTTTGTGTTTTCGAAAGTTACTGTCCGGTGCAGCAGCATGACAAGGAGAATGTTGACAGATGCATGGACTGTAGGGCACTTGCCGAGCAGGTATAATGCCCGGAGTTCGGTCCCTAGGACCACCCAGTAAGTGGCTTGACCCTGCTCTCATGAATAGATTAATGACCTATTACAGAGTGGATGGCTCTCTACCTAGCTCAGGCTCTCTCTTCCTCTCCATCTCCCTCTCGTGCTTGCTCTCAATCTCTGTCCCTGCCCCCTTTCTTCTCTCTGTCACATAGAGGCACTTCCTCGTCTTCCACTTTCCATCCCACCAAAGAGTGATGAAGGCCACCATCAAATTCAGCTTTAGAGATTCTAGACTTCCCAGCCTCCAGAATTGTAGGAAATGACCTTCGGTTCACCATAACTCACTAAGCCTCAGGTGTTGCGTCACAGCAGCACAAAATATGAAGACAGTGACTTGTTCCTCCTTACTCTGCTCCTCCATCACCAGTTCGTTCCCACTGTACAACTTAAGGATGTCTTCTCATCACAAAGCAGAGCCATGTAACACCGTACACAAGACCACCTGCTCCTACCACAGTAGCAGAGATTAGCAACTGAATGTGGCGTGGCGAGGCTCCCTATGCTCCACCCACTTCCTAGGATCAAATCCAAGATGTGATGCATGCTAGCTGTCTCAGGGTTACCATTGCTGTGATGAAACATAGTGACCAAAAGCAAGTTGGGGAGGAAAGGGTTTATTTCACTCACAGTTCCATAGAACAGTTTGTCATCAAAAATCAGCAAGGGCAGGAGTTGATACAGAGGCCATGAGGGGTGCTGCATACTGGCTTGCTCAGCCTGCTTTCTTTCTTTCTTCCCCTTTCCCCCCGCCCCTGGTTTTTGGAGACAGGGTTCCTATGTGTAAAAGAGCCCTGGCTGTCCTGGACTCACTTTGTAGACCAGGCTGGCCTTGAACTCACAGCAATCCGCCTGCCTCTGCCTCCCAAGTGCTGGGATTAAAGGTGTGTGCCACCACACCCGGGATTAGCCTGCTTTCTTATAGAACCCAAATCATCATTCCAGAGATGGCACCATCCTTCAAAACCAAGGTCAAGTATTACCCCTTCCTCTATACTCCTCTTTGGTTTCTTCCTTCTCCTTTTTTTTTTTTTTAATTTTAAAGCCAGGGTCTCATGTAGCCCAGGATGGCCTGAATCTCACAGTATTCCTCCTGCCTCAGCCTCTTGAGTGCTGGGATTACAGAAAAGTGCCCTCACACCCTGCGCAATTTCTTTAGTAAAACATTTGATTTTTTTTCCTTCTGTTTTTTTGTAAGAAAAAATCCATTTACATTGAAATACAAGGAAATAAAGATTTATGAGAGTTGTTACAAACTGAATTCTATCTGTGTGACGACTAGGTACATATTGTCTGTATAAAGACCAAAAAAGAATTACAACATTTTGATACCCATTTTTACTATTTATTTATTTCTTGGTCATGTTATTTTTCTCAGGCTGGAAGCTAAGTGGTCTCCTGGGTAGCTTCAAAGTAGCTTTGACTGCGGGCACATGGTACCTAGCTTGGATTGTTTTTGCCTTTTAATGTGGCTGACTTTTCTACCTGGCAATATGAAAAGTGTCTGGAAGGTTAGCACTCACCTTACCCTTCTTTTCATCTGTTAGTATCATTTATTGTTTGCCGTCTGTGGCTAAAGTGTGTACCTATCCCCCGCCCCTCCCCCATTTAATCCTAATTATATGTTGTAAAGGATGAGAAAAACACAGCTTAGAGAGCGGCAGGACTTGTCTGACCTGGTTCTCCACCCTTCCGTCCTTGCTTTATCTGCTTTCGAGCCTTGGTGGCCTTTGCATTGAACTAGTGATCAATACTTAATGATTACAGGGCCTGGGGTATGGCTCAGTGGTAGAGCATTTGCCTGGCTTCCATGAGGCCATGGGTTTGAGTCCAGCACCACCACCACGAAGTGGGGCAAGGGGAGAATGTAGTTCAATGATAGAGTGTCTAGCATATGTGAGTGGTTCAAGTCCAGCATTGGGGAAAAAGGGGGGAGCAGGGGAGGAAGAGAGAAAGGAAGACAGGGAAAGAGGGACAGATGGGGGAGGGCAGGAGAGGAACTAGTGGTTAGTTTTGACATCTTCTTGACTCCCAGCATTCTAATGGCTTCTGGGTTTTCTTTTCAGGGCATAAAAGGAAACACAGATGTAGCCAGACAAGAATTATAAATGTTTGGGAATGTGGGCAGACTTTCTCTGCTCTCAGATCCACACAGATGTCAGCAGCTTTACACTCCCACTGCCTTCCCTTCCAGCCATGGTGACTGTACCCTCTTTTAACTGCAAGCCAAAATAACTCCCGTCTTCAACAAAAGAGGGCGTGGGTCAGTAAGTAATGTGGTAACCTTGTAAATTCAACCCTCCCCCAAAACATGTTTTTTTTAAAAACCCCAAAACTCACAATCATATTCCAGTGCTGGGAAGCAAAAACAGGTAAATCCTCAGAGCTTGCAGGCCAGTCACCCTAGCCTATGTGGTGGCAGAGTCTGTCTCGAAAAAAAACAAAACAAAACAAAAACCCACTTTGCTTGCAACATAAAACACTTTACTTGCTGCCATATCACCTTTCTGATCACATACATTTACCAACTTTGTATACAGAAAGCTTGGAGCAGAGAAGAACAAAAGGAAGAAGTCGGAAGTGACAGTGGAGGGGAAGTAGAATCCGGAGCAGGATTTACGTTTCTAAGCCGGGGGAAGTGGAGCTGCACAGGGGCATAAAACTCTAGGATCCAGGCAGATGAGTCACAGCAGGCAAATGTATTCTATTATTTCTTTTGTTTGTCTTGAGACAGGGTCTCATATATCCCAGGGCTGGCCTTAAATTTTCTATCAAGGATGAACTTGAACTCCAATTCATCCTGCATACCCACCAAAATCCGGTTTGTGTGCGCTAGGGCAAGCACTAATGGAGCTACCCCCCTAGCCTTACTATGTAACAGTCACTGAAACACTTACACGATGCTGAACTTGTCAACCTCAGCTAATGTCTTCTGACCAGTCGGGCGTTCTGTGCTGCGCTGACCAGGTACAGTGGCAAGCACATCAAATGTTGTTGCCAAGACTCCTCCTTCTTAAATGCCCGAGAGCAGCAGGGACAGGGTCCCTGCCTTTTTGCAGACAGCAAGGAGCCACGGAAACACATTCTTTCCCGTCATTCCTTGCCTACTAGACAAGCACCCTCAGACTCTAATTAGGTGCTGTAAATCTCAGTTTTCCATCTTAAGACTTTGGCTGGCCTGGAGAATGGGGGGAAAGGGGTGGGTAAAAAAAAGAAAATAAAGAAAAGCCTTGCATGAGGGGAACTCTGTCCATGCCGCCTCCATGCCCTCTCCCCTCATGACCGAAAACCATCCCCAGGCACAATCACAGAACATACTCCTGGCTAGATTTGTGACCTCCCACCCACTTTCCTGCAAAAGGCAAAACTTTGAGAAAAACAAGAGGGCTGATGGCATGTGCTGAACTTTCAAATGCTAAATGACGGTGAAAATGTTTTTGGAAGAGAAACTATCTTTGAAATTGTGCTACATAGTAGAGTTAATGCAGCCCATATGTCTCCCACTAAAAGTTAGAAAAACAAACTAAAAACAATACTTTCACGCCTGCCAGGCTGAAATGTGATCTACTGCTTAATATTCACTGAACCTGGAGCCAAATACTTTAAAATGGTAATGATTCCAAAGGGCAGGCTGGCCTCCTCACATAAACAACAGACCTTAAAATTTATGCTCCCCTCCTAGTCACCTAATCTCCTAGGCTCCTTCTCCATTTCTGCAGCTCTAAAATGGGGGGTATCAGGACGTTGGAAGTGTTTACGAGCCATGCCGAAGTGTCTGTAAAGCACTTTACAAATGTCTAATAACTGATGCTCTTTTCATAACTGGCTCTATGACATCTTCTATTACTCATCCAGTGGTGGAAGAAAATGAAGACAGTTCAGATGAGTGTGGCAAATTTATGCCCAGAGCTAGCTGAAGGTGTCAGCCGCCATCTCTTGCGGGCAGAGGAGGTGAAAAGAAAATGGAGCGTGGAAAAGGCCAGCTCTGGCTAGGCCAGGATCTGAGGTCACTAGAACAGGGGAGGTGGAGGCAGGCTACCAAGAAGTGGAGTATCTTAAGCAATCGCTGTGGGAGTTGCATTTGGCTTTCTCTGGCTGATCCTGGGTTGGCAAGTGAATGGAATTCTGGGTAGAAGTCAATTACTCCCTGCAGAGGTTGTGGGTCAGAGTTTACTGGCCACACTCAGTCCAGCCATTGTCTGCTGTCTGTGTTCTCAGTCTCTTCCCAGGTAATTAAAGAAGAAAGAGCTCCCAGTTACTTCCAAGAGCTGAGCAAGCCCTTGCCTGATAGCGTAGGAAACACTTGTACTGCTGACACCATACATGCTCTTCTTTAATAGTTTTTGGGGTTTTTGTTTTGTTTTGTTTTTGCCAGGTGTGGTAGCACACGTGTTTAATTAGCCCTCAGTCAGGAAGCTGAGGCAGGCAGATTTCTGTGAGTTTGAGGCCAGGCATGTTGGAGCTGGGAACCACGTGAATAGGTGGCGCCATTCCCTTGGCTTGGTTTCTGGGTGGTATAAAAGTGGAGAGAGAGCAAGCTGAGCACAAGCATAAAATGCGTGAATTCTCTCTCTGCTCTTCGTTGCGAATGTGTCTAGCTGTTCCTGGACTTCCCCTGAAATGACGGGCTGTGACATGGACTTGTGAGTCACATAAACCCCTTTTCCCTTGCCCCTTGCTCTTGTCAGGGTGTCTTATCAGAGCAACAGGAAATACAAGTAGGAATCAGGGTCTGTCACTGGTCCTGGATCCGGTGAATGAGCTTCAAGGATCCACCTGTTTTCATTGGAGCCCTCCAGCGCTGAGTTAGAAATGCCTGAGACTAAAGATTCTAACACCAAGCCTGAGCCGGGGCTTTACGCGGGAGCTGAGGATTCTAACATTAAACAATTATCAGTTTGTAACATTTATTTATTTATTTATTTATTTATTTATTTAGTCTCATATAGCCCAGTCTGGCCTTGTAGGCCAGGCTGGTCTTGAACTCCTTGTATAACTATGAATGACCTTAAGCTTTAAAAAAATTATTTTTATTTTATGTGCACGTGTACTTGCATGCGTGTATGCATGCACATCATGTGAGTGCCTGGTGCCCAGAAAAGAGTATTAGATTCCCTGAAGTGGAAGTCACAGATGGGCTGTGAGTCCCCATGTGGATCAGGGAACCGAACCTGGGTCCTCCGTAAAGGCAGCACATGGTTTTAACTGCTGAGCCATCACTCCAGCCCCAAGCTTAAACTTCTGATCCTCCTGCCTTCATCTTGAATGACTTCAGGCAGAGCCATAAATTTGTCTCCACTCCCCAGCCTCCTCTCTCTTTGGTTTTTTTGACAGGGTTTCTCTATGTAGCCTTGGCTGTCCTCGACTTGCTTTGTAGACCAGGCTGACCTTGAACTCACAGCAATCTGCCTGCCTCTGCCTCCTGAGTGCTGGCATTAAAGGCGTGTGCCACCACGCCCGGCTGTCTTCTCTCTTTGAAACAAGGTCTTGTGTAGCCCAAGTTGGTCTTAGAGTCCCTACATAGCAAACGATGACCTCGGATCCCTGATCCTCCTGCCTCCACTTCTCATGTGCGAGGGCTCCAGGCCTGTGTGCCACTGTGCCTGGCTCTGCTGGACCACGATGCTCTACCAGTATTCCCACCTCACGCATCCATTCAGTAAATTTTTATTGGCAACTTCTCTCTGTCAGGTACTTATTAGGAAGCTGAGAGCCGAGGGTAATTGTTTTTGTTGTCTTTCTCTCTCTCTCTCTCTTTTTTTTTTTTTTTTTTGAGGTAAGCTCTTACTATGTAGGGTTGACCCAGACCCCACTATATAAACTATCTGGCCTTGACTTTATTTTGTCCCTTGGGGGGCCACTCTTCCCAGTTCAAGTACAAATAATACACACATAATTTCAGAAATTTGTGCCAAATATGGCCATAGAAACATGAACAAAGGAATATGAAATGAAATTTTCTTAGGACATTGAGAACTAATTTGAAGTCCAAGGTTATCCTTGGCTACATAGTGAGTTCTAGACTAGCCTGGGCTGCATGAAACCATGCCTCAAAAAGAAGAGGAGTGATAGATCGGTGATAAATAGACCATAGATAGGTAGATAAATGATAGAGAAATAGATTTTAAAATGAGGGTTAACATGAACTCTGGTGCCCACTAGTTGGTCACTTCCCCCTGGCAGGGCGGACTTGCCAGGCCACAGAGGAAGAGGATGTAGGCAATCCAGATGAGACTTCATAGGCTGAGGTCAGAGGATGGGGGAGGAGGGCTCCCCCTTTCTGACGACTCAGGGCAAAGGGGGAATGAGGGATGGAGGGGACTACAATTGGGATGTAAAGTGAACAGATTTTAAAAAAAAATGAGGACCAGAGCCAGGCGTGGTGACACACACCTGTAATCTCAGCATTTGGGAGGCAGAGGCAGGAAGATCACTGTGAGTTCGAGGCCAGCCTGGTCTACAAAGCAAGTCTAGGTCAACCAAGGCTACACAGAGAAACCTTGTCTCAAAAAAAAACAAAACAAAAACCAGGGGCTGGAGAGATGGCTCAGAGGTTAAGAGCACCCTCTGTTCTCCCAAAGGTCCTGAGTTCAATTCCCAGTAAACCACATGGTGGCTCACACCCGTCTATAATGCGATCTGGTGCCCTCTTCTGGTGTGCAGGTGTATATGCAAGCAAAACACTATATAATAAATAAATCTTTAAAAAGCCGGGCGTGGTGGCGCACGCCTTTAATCCCAGCACTCAGGAGGCAGAGGCAGGCAGATCGCTGTGAGTTTGAGGCCAGCCTGGTCTACAGAGTGAGTCCAGGATGGCCAAGGCTACACAGAGAAACCCTGTCTCGAAAAACAAACAAACAAACAAACAAAAACCAAAAAAACAAAACAAAACAAAAAACAAACAAAAAATGAGGACTAGTTGACAGATTATGGAGGCTGAGGGATCACACGATCAGTAAACTGGAAACCGAGAGAAAAGTCAATGTTGTGTCAGTCTGGGTCCAAAGAGTTAAGAACCAAAGGAGGTGACAGCAAAAAATCTTAGTTTGAGAGCAAAGGAAGACGAAATGAGAAGTCTCAGCAGTAAAGTGTGTGTGTGTGTGTGTGTGTGTGTGTGTGTGTGTGTGTGTGTATTTATGTATGTGTATGTGTGTTTATTGTATGTACTTGTGTGTGTTTATGTGTGTATGTTGTGTTTGTGTGTATGTATGTATATGTGTATATGCTGTGTGTCTGTGTGTATGTGTGTGTTTTTATGTGTGTATGTTGTGTGTTAATGTGTATGGGAGTGTTTATGTGTTTCTCCTTTGCTTTGTTTTTTTCAGGCACGCAACAGATTGGATAATGCCCACCCACACTGGGGAGGGTAATTACTGAGTTAAATTCAAACACTAATTTCTTCTGGAAACACCTTCACAGTCACATCCAGAAATAATGTTTAATCAGGGTGACCCTTGGCCGAGCCAGATTGATACCCAGAATAAACTGTCACACCTGACTTACTGCCTGGTTTTGCCTTCTAATGTGCAGGTGACTCTCTTCCCAAGTTGCTGATTCTTGTCACACAGGAAAGAGGGGAGCGTTACAGTAGCAGTGTGGTGCAAGTCTGTAGTACCAGGCGCTCAGGAGACTGGAGCAGGAGAGTCACAAGCTGACGGGCCAGCCTGGGCAACTCAGTGAGACACTGTCTCCAAACAAAAAAGAAATGTAAAAAGTGAGACACAGCTCTAGCCCAGGGGCAGAGCACTTGGTGAGCGTGTGTGAAGCCATGGGTTCAATACCTAGCACTGGAGAAAGAACAAAAAACAAGAACCTAGAGCAAATATGTTGTGGATATCCAACAGTGTGAGCATGTGTTATTAGTGTCATTGAACTCTATGTGTACTTAAAATAGTTCAAATAGTACATTTCAATGTGTATTTTTCTACAATTAAAAATACACTTTGTTTGTTTGTTTCTTGTGCACGTGTATGGACACACACATGCCATAATACATGTGTGGAGTTGGTTTTCTCTTCCGCCTAGATAGATCCTAGGGATTAAACTCAGGTTGTCATTCTTGAGCCTAATGAACCATCTCAATGGGCCTAAAACCATTTTAAATATGACTCTAAGTACATGTACTCTTCAGCTATGGAAAAGGGTGATGTATTTGTGTATGAACTTTAAGCTCATTTTTAAAAAAAGATTTATTTATTTTATGTCTGAGTACTCTACTTGCATGTACACCAACAGGCCAGAAGAGGGCATCAGATCACATTCTAGATGCTTGTGAGCCACCATGTGGTTGCTGGGAATTAAACTCAGGACCTCTGGAAGTGCAAACAGTGTTCTTAACCACCGAACCATCTCTCTCCAGTCCTAAGTTCAAACTCTTATGTTAAATAAAAGCCAGATACAAATGGCCGTGTTACATGGTCCCAATTGTATGAAATGTCCAGAACAGGTAAATTCATAGAGACTGAAAACAGGCAGCTCAGTGGTTGTCAGGGGTTGGAAATAGGAAGAAATGGAAACTGCTTACAGCTTTGGGGATTTTAGGAATGCTGGAAAGTTTTGGAATGGGCTGAGGACGTGGTCGCAAAGCATTGGGAAGTATGGCACTGGGTGGTTAACTTGAAGTAGCGGATTCTGTCATGTACTGCATAACAAGACTGAGGTCAACAGGAGATTGCACACAGATGGGCCTATCAGGTCATATGGGGCTGCAATTCTCTATTGTCTAGTGACACCTTAGCTTTCTGCATGGCATGGACTGACGTACCATTTCCGTGTTTGGGGTAATGCTGCTGTGACGACCTACCACTTACACAAATGAATATTCATGCACTATACATGCTGCTTGATGACGATGACAAAAGACTGAATTAGGCTCACGACGGCCTACATTTGAAAGTCATAAAAATCATGTCATTTATTTGTATGTGTGTGTGTGTTGGAGGGGAGGGCATATTGGTAAAAAAACAGAGGACAACTTGAGAGAGTTGGCTCTTTCCTCCCATGATGTAGATTCAGGGATTGAATTCAGGTTGTCAGACTTGCATGGTGCCAGGCGTGGTGGTGCATGCCTTTAGTCCCAGCACTCAGGAAGCAGAACTAGGTGGATCTCTGTGAGTTTGAGGCTAGCCTGGTCTACAAAGCGAGTCCAGGACAGTCAAGGCTACACAGAGAAACGCTGTCTCGAAAAACCAAAAACCAAACCAAACCAGATTTGCATGGCAAGTCGTTTTACCCATCTCACCAGACCTATTCTATATTTTATTTGCTTATATATATATATTTAAATATATTTTATTAATTATTCATATTACATCTCAATTGTTATCCCATCCTTTTGCTTATATATTTTAAGGTTTACTATCTATGTTCTAGAAGTTTCCTATTAAACAGAATGCCATGTTATACCTATAATGCCTCGTGCATCTTGTGTTCTCCATCAGTTTCTTCCCCTTCTCCTCCATCACTAGAAGGCAGGACCATATTGCTGAAGGCACTACATCCTTCCTTTGTGGAACACAGAGAAATCAAACTGGAGCTGAACAGGGAACTTATTCCTGGCTGGCTAGCTTTCATAGTTCCAAAGGTGCTGGGCAGGCCACTGGGAGAGAAAAGTCCTCAACAGTCTTACCCACTCATTAGTGGATGCTGCAGGCCCCAGCACTAACCTGCCATCCAAGATGTAACTATTGGTGGGGCTAACAAGTGCCTTCTGATTGAATTGAAGGCCCATTCCAAAGGGTAGAATTCATGCCTTGTGCCATAGACCTGGTCAAAAACCCATGGCCGAGGTGGTCACAGAGTCTGTGGGAGAACCCACAACTGAAGTGCAGTAAACGGAGCCCCTGTATCAACCCCACCAAGGCTTAAGGGACATCATGAAAGAAGAGGCAGAAAGAAGCTAAGAGCTGGAGGATGGGAGGTGTGTTGTGAAATGCTGTCTTCTGGGTACAACTGCCACACTCCTGAGTTCACAACAGCGGTGGTCACCTACACAAGACCAAGGCAGCATGGTGAGTCAGCATTCCATTGGGCAGTGACAACTGGACGCAGTGGGTTACAGGAAAAAGGCGAGAACCATAGAGTAGGAGGAGGATGTGCTAGAGTGTGCCTGAGACACTGGGAAGGGGAGATTGGGGTAGATATGATCAAGAGATATTGTGTACATGAATACAACTGCAAAAGAATACATTTATTTGTTTTTTACTTTTGTTATTTTTGGTTTTTCGAGACAGGATTTCTCTGTGTATCCCTGGCTGTCCTGGACTCACTTTGTAGACCAGGCTGACCTTGAACTCACAATGATCCACCTGCTTCTGCCTCCCGAGTCCTGGGATTAAAGGCGTGCACCACCACTGCCTGGCAAAAGAATACATTTAAAATATTGTTAAAAGTAAGGCTAAAAGGTTGGGTGTGGTATCTGGCACTTGGGAGGCAGAGGCAGGCATTTCTCTGTGAATTTGAGGCCAGACTGGTACACATAGTAAGTTTTGTGTCAGCCAGGTCTTCAAGGTGAGAACTTGTCTTAATCAATCAATCAATCAATCAAAAGACCTCAGGAACGTCGTATAGCATGCACAAGTTCCCAGTTTTGATCTTCAGTACCTCATAGTGTCTCATCTATGTAATTCCCACACTCAGAAGAGAGAGACAAATGAAAAACAAAACCTCACTGTCTGCAAGATTCTCCGCATCTGTCCTAGGGTGCACTGGTGGAAGAGTTCTTTTTTTGTTGTTTTGTTTTGTTTTTTGATACAGGGTTTCTCTGTGTTAGCCCTGGCTGTCCTGGACTTGCTTGGTAGACCAGGCTGGCCTCGAACTCACAGCGATCCGCCTGCCTCTGTCTCCCGAGTGCTGGGCTTAAAGGCTTGCACCACCACGCCCAGCGGTGGAAGGGTTCTTGAGGAAGTAACCTGGAAGCAGAGTGCCAAGTCACAAGTGAGACAGATGCTTGCTACTTTGCCCCTCGGGTGTAATTGTCCTGTCTTGGCTTTGCACCCCCAGGAAGCTGCCCTTTATAGAGGGCATGGATGGCTCCCTTTCCCCTCTGGCTTCTTGTTCACCTTGGCTCACAGGACTTGCCAGCAGCAGAGCAGAGGACAGAGAACGTGAGCAGGCCGATTATCCTCCAGGCTTCTGGTGGGTCTAGCGTCCGTGGCTTGACCGCCTTCCTCCAATGGCTGTCTGACCCTACACCTTGGGATTTGAGATTCTGGCAACCCTTCAGTCCTTCAAGTAGATGAGTGGCAGGGAGGCTCCCTACAGCCTCTGTACATTCACTCTTGTTTGTTGCTGCTGCTGCCCTTACAGGGAAGTTAACACACAGTTGGTCCCCCTCCTCCCACTGTGTGAGTCCTGAGATGAAACTCAGGGTATCAGTCCTGGTAGCAAGTGCAGCACCTTTACTGATGGAGCCATCTCGTTGGCCCACACACCTGATGCTTTCAGTATTATGCTTTCAGTATTCTTAGAGCCGTGCTCAATCTGGTGTTGGTTTATGTTTTGGTATAGTTTTAGGCAGGGTCTTTCTATGTAAATATTGGCCACGAACTTGCGTTCTTCCTGTGTTTGCTTCCCCGGTGCAGAGATGACAGGTGTGCTCCACCACACCTGACTCAATTAGCATTTCTTTTTAAATGGCAGTGCTGGCAGTGGAACCAAGGACCTCACACACTGGAGACAAGCACCAAACCTTTTAAAAACTCTCTTGGTTTTGTTTAAAGCAGGGTTGCATGTAGCCCAGGCTGGCTCAGAAACTGCTATGCAGCCAAGGATGAGTTTAAGCCCCTGATCCTCCTGCCTCTCCCTCCCAAGTGCAGGGATTATGGGTGTAAACGCATCTTTTTCATTCTTGGTTTCGTTTCTTTGTTTATTTTTGAGATGGCGTATTAGTTACTGGCTTAGGTACCATGACCAAACACCCAACAAAACCCTAAACACTCTCGCACAGAGGAAATGGTGCCGCCCACAGAGAAAGTAGGTCCTTCCTTCCTCAATTCACCTGCTAGATAATCGAACACAGGTGTGCATGCCCGGAGGCCTCGTCTTCTAATGGAGTCTAGATCCTGTTTACAGTGTTAACCATGAGAGATGGTGTTGATGTCCTGTCCAGGCTGGCCTTGAACTCACTCTGTAGCCGAGACAGGCTGCAATCTTCCTACTTCCGCCTCCTGAGTAACTGGGATCACAGGCTTGGGTCACCACATGTATTTCAATTTGCATTTTTAGCAAAGCAAGAAATGAATTTCCCACCTGAAATCCTCAGCCCAGTTCTCACCAGATGGAAATTCCCCCTTTCATTACTATTTTATTTATTTATTTATTTATTTATGTTTTAGAAAAAAAGGATGTACTATTTTTATTTATGTATATGTATAGTGTATGTGTGTGTCTGCATGTGTTATGTGGGTAGGGGTACCTTTGGCTGTTAGAAGAGGGCATCAGCCAGGCGATGGTGGCTCAGGCCTTTAGTCCCAGCACTCAGGAGGCAGAAGCAAGTGGATCACTGTGAGTTCGAGGCCAGCCTGGTTTACAAAGCGAGTCCAGGACAGCCAAGGCTACACAGAGAGACCCTGTCTCAAAAAACAAAACAAACAACAAACAAACAAAAAAAACAGAAGAGGGCATCAGATTCCCTGGAGCTGGAGGGATGGATAGTTGTGAGCCCTGGAATGTGCATGCTGGGACCTGAATCCGGTTCCCCTGGAAGAGTAGGAAACCTTCTCAGTCACTGGGCTCTCTCTACCCCTGCTCAACTTATTCTTTTGTCAAACATATCTTGCTACATGGCCTGTTTTTCTGAGTTCAGGGAAGTATCATTTGGGTAGTAAAGGACGTAAGGTCCATTGTAGGTATCAAATTTTCACTTAAAACGAAAAACAGAAAAACAACTCCTATACTTCATTAGCAAAGAAATTCTCAGTGGAGGAAACAAGAATGATAGGCGAGCTCATTGTTCCTGGGGATAAGGGACTTCCACTTCCATTCTCCACCCACTCCTGCCGAAAAATCAGGCTCCTTTCTGTACTTTGAAGTGTGTGTTAACATCTGCAAACATCCTAAGGGAAATTGGCACAAAATATATCCATGTATGCTATTTTTAATTCCACCAAGTGCTAGGGCTGTGGAGGCGCGGGGGGTGGGGGTGGGGGGCTGAGGATAAATTAAATCTCTGTATGAAACTTGGAATAGAAATACTTTTCAGAAGTCTACTTAAAAAAAAAAAAAAAAAAAAAACTTAAGGTTTTCACAGCCACTAATAATCCCAAGAGCCTATGCCACTAGTAATCTCTATATAGCTGATGATCGGGTTATAATAATAAGCCCTGGATGTGTATGAGCTTGCAAATAACCTTTTCTCTTTCTTTTAAAAATATTTAAGTTATTCTAATTTTGTTTTTCATATACATGGGTGTTTGCCCGCAAGCATGTCTGTGTACCACAGGTGTGTGTGATGTCCAAAAAGTCCAGAAGAGGGCTTCAGATCCCCAGGGGCTAGAGGGAGAGATGGTTCAGGGCTGCCATGTGGGTTCTGGGAACTGTGCCCAGGTCCTCTGGAAGAGCAGGCAATGCTCTTAACTGCTGAGCCATTATTACTCTAGCCCAACTTTATTTTTATTTTTATTTTTTTTATTTTTTCTTAAATAAAGGATTTATTACTTTAACAAGCTGACCTGAAGTGCAATGTCAGGTGTTTTAAATTTTTATTTTATTTTATTTTTTAATTTAATTTAATTTTATTTATTTTTTATTAATTTATTCTTGTTACATCTCAATGTTTATTCCATCCCTTGTATCCTCCCATTCCTCCCCTGCCCCCCCCCCCATTTTCCCATTATTCCCCTCCCCTATGACTGTTCCTGAGGGGGATTACCTCCCCCTATATATTCTCATAGGGTATCAAGTCTCTTCTTGGCTACCTGCTGTCCTTCCTCTGAGTGCCACCAGGTCTCCCCCTCCAGGGGACATGGTCAAATGTGAGGCACCATAGTACGTGAGAAAGTCATATCACACTCTCCACTCAACTGTGGAGAATATTCTGACCATTGGCTAGATCTGGGAAGGGGTTTAAAGTTTACCTCCTGTATTGTCCTTGGCTGGTGCCTTAGTTTGAGCGGGACCCCTGGGCCCAAATCTGCCTATCATATTGTTCTACTTGTAGATTTCTACCAACTTTATTTTTAATTATGTGTATTTGTTTTCAGCTGTGTGTGGGAATGTACATGTAAGTGCAGGTACTGTGGTGTCTGTCCATTCGAGCTAGAAATATAGGCAGTTGCGAGCCACCTGGCATGGGTGCTGAAACTGAATTTAGCACCTCTGGAAGAACAGCAAACATTCAATGCTAAGCCGCATCTCCTGAGCCTCCGCCCCTCCCCCTTGCCCCCTCCTCGCTTTCACTTTTTGAGGCAGGATTTCTCTGTGTAGCCTTAGCTGTCCTAGAACTTGTGCTGTACACCAGGCTGGCCTTGAACTCCCAGAGATCTGCCTACCTCTGCCTCCAGAGTGCTGGGATGAAAGGTGTGAGACACCACCACCTAGCTAGCAAGCACTCTGAATGCTGAGCCATCTCTCCTGGACCCTTTTCCTTCTTTTAAATGTGTCCTAAACACGTATGCATTCTGTTGAGCAGCACATGTGCGTGCAGAAGTCAGAGGACAACTTGCAGGGGTGGCTTTCCCTCCACTTGAGATTTCTGGAGCTAGAACTCAGCCTGTGGGCTTGGCTGTAAGCACCTTCACCCACTGAGACATCTCCACAGAGACTTAAGAAAAAGATAGTGTGTGGGTGGGGGTGGGGGAGAGGCGGGGGATGGCTCAGAAGTTAAGAGCAGTGACTGCCCTTCCAGAGGACCCAGGCTCGATTCCTAGCACCCATATGGCAGTTCACAGCTGTCTGTAACTCCAGTCCAAGGGATCCAGTGGCCTCTTCTGGTCTCCATGGACACTGCATGCTTGTGGTTTACAGACATATGTGCAGGCCATAAAATAAGACAAAAGTCAACAAAGTCTCACAAAGTATAAAAACGAGTGAAAAGAAAGAGCAGCGTATGCACCAAGGAGGGCCATGAGCCTGTCAGAAGAGTCTCCCCTTGCTTCTTTATTAGCCTTAAACTTTGCGCATTGTTCTTTTAAAAACATGTTTGTTTCATTTATTTATTTGTGTGTATGCATGCACACACATGTGCGATGGAGTGAATTCTCCTGCTGGAGTGTGGACAACAACACACATGTTAGAGGACAATTTGTAGGAGACAGTTCTCTCCTTCCACCATGTGGGGCTTGGGAATTTGAACTCAGGTCTTCAGGCTTGTTGGCAAGCACCTTCACCCAATGAACTATCTCACTAGCTTTAAATTTGTCCTTTATTTTTTCCTTTGCAGAAATGGATCTGGAAAAGCACTGCAGTTGCAGCTTTAGAAGGTTTTTAGGGGCTGGAGAGATGGCTCAGAGGTTAAGAGCACTGACTGCTCTTGTAGATGTCCTGAGTTCAATTCCCAGCACCCACATGGTGACTCACAACCATATATACTGGGATCTGATGACCTCTTCTGGCATGCAGGCAGAACACTATGTACATAATAAATAAATAAAATCTTAAAAAAAAAAGAAGGTATTTAGTAATTTATTTATCTAATATTTAAGAATGCATGTAAGGTAGAGGTATGCTATCAACCAGGATGCATGAATAATAGAATGTCTGATGAAAATAACCTAGATTCCTATCCGCCCGGCCTTGCCTCGCACAGGCGTGGGGCAGAGGGTGCCACCACAATGAACGAATACATGATGGAGAAGTGGGAAAGAGATGCGCTGTGGAGAGAGACAGAATTGGAGATGCAGTGGGGGTAAGAGATGTCGGCAGTGGAACATGGCACTACCCAGGGGGGTCAGCAGGGTGGTGAGTAGTTGCCTGGAGCTTATGCAGATGCAGATTCAGATTGAGTCCCTAAATACGGCGGGATCTCCTTGGCTCTGGGCAATGGTGGGGGCCCGAGATGAAGAATGATTCACTTTCTGAACTGGATCTCCTCAAAGGACCACTGTGGTCCATGACACCGCTGAGGGTCACGTTCAGTGGTACTGATGGGACTGGGGACTGGGTAGATGCCCAATGCCTGTGTTACCACCTAATACCATGTGGATGTCCGTGGTCAATGCAACATGACCTGTAGCTATGTTGGTGCCCGTGGGGGGACCGTGTTGATGTGGGTGGCCTGTATTGTCATGTGGGACCATGTTGATGTCGGGGTCCGAGGTCTTATATGACCAGGGTCTGTGTTGATGTCCATGGCTCCTCTTAACCACTGAAGGTCAAGCAAATGTTTGTGGTCTGTGCTGCTACCTGAAGCCATGTGATGTCCAGTTTGTACTGCTGCAGAGGGCCATGACTGAATTCATGGTCCTACTGTGGCCAGGTCCTCATTGATGTCCATGGACTGTGTTAGCCCCTGAAGGCCATGGGGATGTCCATGGTGTATCCTGCAGCCTGAAGCCGTGTTGATGTTTGAGGGCAGAGCTACTGCCAGGGGCTATATCGATGTGAGTGACCTGCACTGCTGCCTGAGGCCATGTTGATGTCTGTGGTCTGGGCTGCCTCGGAGGGTCTTGTTTTACTCAGTGGTCCTACCACAACCAGGGGCCATGACTGCAGTCTGTGCTATTGCCAGAAACCCATGACAAGGCTTCTTTGGCAGTGATATTGATGGCTGCAGATGCATGGTTGAGAAAGAGGGACGTGGAAGGTTTCTATGACAACCTCTAACTCCCAAACCCATCCTCAAAAAAGTGGCAGCCTAAACAGGAGGCCATTGAAGAGAATTCCTAAAAAGCGTGATAAGAATGTTGAAGTGTAGCCGTCCATAAGTAATGGCTTCTGGTCAGAGTATGAGAGAGGAAGGACTCAGTTCTATTTAAGGGGCAGGCCACTGACGTTTAACCATACTTCAGAGAAAATATAGATAACACAAAGTGGACCATTGTTTTTTTTTGTTGTTGTTGTTGTTGTTTTGTTTTTTGTTTTGGTTAGGGGAAGCTAGAAGAGTAAAGGAGCAGACATGGAAGGACTGGAGCATGAGTGTGATCTGGGCATATGATGTGAAATTCCCAAAGAAGCAATAAAGATATCACATTGAATAAAAAAAAAAAAAAAAAAAAAAAAAAAAAAAAAAGTAGATTCCTACCATCTAAGGTGTGGTCTTTGGACCAGCACATGATCATCACTTAAAAGACTGAAAGGATTACAGAGTCTCAGGCTCCATGACAAAATGTTTGTTTGGTTGGTTATTTGTTTTTGTTATGCTTTTGAGACAGAGCTGCTGTTTGAATATGAAATATCTCCCCCATAAGCTCATGCCAACTGGTGGCTCGGCCTTGGAAGACTGTGAAATCTTTGGGAGGTGGAGCCTTGATGGAAGAAGTGTCGTCACTGGGGGTGAGCCTTGTGGATGGACAGCCTGACCCACATCGTGTCTGCTCTCTGCCCATTGGCCACTCCCTCAGCATAGCCAGATCCCTCCACAATGGACTCTCTCCCCTTGAACTGTGACACAGTGCAAATCCCCCTCCCCTTAAGTGTCTTCTTGTCAAGCAGAACCATAGGGACTAATAGTAATGTTTGTTGCCCAGGCTGGTCTCAAACTCCTGGACTCAAGTGGCCCCTGCCGAGTACTGGCATTCCAGAAGTACAATGCCTTGCCCATCCCAGAGTGGAGTGTGTGTGCACATTAAAGTCTGAGAAGCTGGGTTTGGAGGCAAAAAACAAGAGGATTGACTACAAGTTTGAGGCCATTCAGGGTTATGCAGTGTGACCCTGTTGCAAAAAAAGAGAAAAAATGTTTTGGAGGCACTAGCTCAAAGCAAATAAATAAGGGTTTATTATTTTATATAGTAAGAAACTAAAGATAGGAAATTCTGGTTAGTGGCCAAGAGACACACCTAGATAGTTTCCAACTTTTTACTTTGGCATCCTCAATGTGTTGCCTTTTGTCCATACTGGTAACCGTTCTTTGTGACAAAATGGCCGCCATGGCACCAAACATCATATTTTTACCGAAACTACAGAAAAGCATTCTTCCTCTACTTACTTTCTCTAAAGGAGAAAAAAAAATTTTTTTCTAAGAGGGCCTGAGGTATAACTCATCAGTAAAATGCTTGTCTAGCATGGGCAAGGCCCTGGGTTCAATTCCTGGAGGAGGAGGACGAAGGGAGGGTAGCGTTTGTTAGCTGTGGTGGCACACACCTGTAAGCCTGGTAATGAAGAAGCAGAGGCAAAGCCTGGGTGGTGGCACAAGCCTTTAACCCAGCACATGGGAGGCAGAGGCAGGATCTCTGTGAGTTTGAGGCCATTCTGGTCTACAGAGTGAATTCTAGGCCAGCTAGACCTATGTAGTGAGACTTTGTCTCAAAAAACAAACAAATTAACAAAAGCAGAGACAGGAGGGTCAATTTAAGGTCATCTTTATGTAGAACATTCAAGGCCATTTTGTGATATTTTGAGACCTTGTCTCCAAAAACAAAACAGAAATATATATATATATATATATATATATATATATATATATATACACACACACACACACATATACATATATAATATATATTATATATATGTTATATGTTATATATAACATATATATGTTATACACACACACGTATTACCTAGACACAGCCAGGACAATTTCTCTTTATGGTTCATTGGTCAGAACAGAGTCTCAGGCTTTTATCCTCAAAGCCCACCTGAGTGGCAAGCAGCAAACCTGTACCTTCTACCTTCTAAAAGTTGCAAATCTCTCCAAAGAGCACCACACTGTGGGTAACAACTGTTCAAATGCATGAGCCTATAGGGGGTGACCCTTGAGGATGGACAGTGTGACATTTCACATTAAACCCAGATAGTATTAATCCCTACAGGGTAAGCACAGGCTGGGTAGGTCAGATAAGACAAAGTGGTATTAATAAAAAGCAAAATAAAATTAGCTAATATGGGACATGCTCTAAACCTCTGGCTGTCCTGATATGTACTGAGGACAAGTTAGTTGATCAAGAGTAAGTGGGACAGCAGTGACTGGGTCAATGACAAGCCACCTGTATGAACAGTGGTGTGCTAGACGCTGTGGAAAAGGGCAACAAGAGGCTGAAGAAAGAAGAATAACCAATGGGAACAACATTAAAGACTTGCAAAAGGAAAGAAAAAAAGAAAAGAAGGAGAGGGAGGGGAAGAAGGATGGAAGGAAGGGAAGAAAAAAAGGAAGAAACAGTGAAGGTTGATATCTTCCTTCCTTCTCTCCTTTCCCCCCACCCCTTTCCTTCTTTTAAAAAATCTTCCCAACTTCTCTTTTACACACCATAGCACAATTCCGAGCTTTCCAAATGAAGGAGGCCCAGTGTGCAGACATAGGCCTATAATTTCAGCACTTGGGAATTAGAGGCAGGAGGATCAGAAAAGTTCAGCCTTGGCTTCCTAGCCAGTTGGAGGCCAGCTTAGGCTATATGAGAACCTTCCTGTGCCCCCCACAACACCTCCCTGTGCCCCCCCATCGATACTTCCCCCCCCCCCCAAAAAAAAAGAAAGAAAAAGGAGGAAGACTCTGTGGGGAAAAAAAAAAAGATTGAGGGATGTTGTCAGTGAGGAAACAGGAAATCTCAAAATCACAGGGACTTTGACCTTGTCCTTGATTGTGGAACAGGCAAGTTAGAAAGTGGGGGAGAGAAACAGACTTGGGGGCCAGAGCGCTGGCCCTCCAAGTGTTGTCCCCAGACCAGCAGACCTGGGAGAGTGAGAGAGAAAGGCAGATCTGAAGGCCATACCGGAGCTCAGGGAATCCGGAGCGCTGGTTAGGAGCGCTGGTTAGGACTGAACAATCTCCAAGTTAAACCCTGCAGGTGATTCTGCAGCTCAGCTTGACCAAGTCTGAGACTCCCCCTGCCAGGGAGTTGTTTACACAGCGCCTACGTGCCTACGTGCCTCAGCAGCGTGAGACTATTTTGAGCTTTGTATTTCAGGAAGTGTTTTTCACTTTGCTCTTGGATGTTCATTGCAGCCAGGTACACCTGTGCGCTCGGACAGACACACCGAGGAGGGTGTCTAGGAAGCCTTTAGCCCCATTTGGTGTTATGCTTGTTGGGCCGGCTGCCATGTCAGTTTTCTTTACAAATTTGTTGTTGTTGTTTTTTCTTTATCGAGACAAGGTTTCTCTGTGTAGCCTTGGCTGTCCTGGACTTGCTTTGTAGACCAGGCTGGCCTCGAACTCACAACGATCCACCTGCCTCTGCCTCTGGAGTGCTGGGATTAAAGAAAGGCATGTGCCACCATGCCCGGCTTCTTTAACAGTTTTATTTAGTTAGCCTTGTGTGTGGCACAGGAGGGTCATCCTAGTCACTCAGAAGGCTAAGGCAGATCTGTTGGGGCCACAGAATGAGTTCAAGAGCAACCTGGGTAACTTACTAAATGCATGTATGTATACATGCCCGCGGCCTGGGGCTGGAGAGATGCCACAGTTGGTAAGATAGTTGTCGCACAATCACAAGGACTTCAGTCTGACATTACAGAATCCACGAAGCCAAACAAAGTCGGCGTATTGGTACATGCTTGCAAGTCCAGCACTCAGGAGGCAGAGACAGGTAGACAGACCCCTTGGGTCTGCTGGCGAGCTTCAGGTTCAGAGAGGCAACCTGAAGCGAACAAAGGCTGGAAGTGCCAGCAAAGTTGTAGACAACGTGGAGTCACTGTGGACATCGGGTATGGCTTAGTTAAGATGGCTGCTACCAGATGTCCTGGGAGCCACGGGCAAACAATCAACGAGACTGTTAAAATAACTCATTACGTAACCAGCTCTGGCAAAAGGTCACTTTTGTGTGATTTTCTATAAAATCTCCGTGGGACCAAAGGTGCATGCTCTCACCTGAAAGAAAGTATGGCCCGTCTGCCAGCAGCTCTGAAAATCTCCCGGCTCCCACTCATCATCCATCTCCGGCATCCTACATCAACTGCATCAGGACCTTATCTCAAAAAGTAAGATGAAGGGGCTTGATGAGATGGCTCAGCAGATAGTTACACTAGCCTGACACCCCAAGTTTGACGGCTTGTGCTGCCTAGTTTTAGGTCAGCTTGAAGCAAGCTAGAGTCATTTGGGAACCGGGAACCTCAATTGAGACAATGCTTTCATCAGATTGGCCTGTGGGGCGTTTCCCTGATTGGCGATTAATGTGGGAGGGCCCAACGAAGGCCCAGCCCATTGTGGGTGGTGCCACCCCTGAGCAGGATGTATAAGAAAGTCTGAGCAAGCCATGAGGGGCAAGTCCTCCTTGGCTTGTTTTAGTTCCTGCCTCCAGGTTCCTGCTTTGAGTTCCTGTACCTACTTCCCTTGTGGATGAACTGTGACCTGGAAGTAGAAAATGAAACAAACCCTTTCCTTCCCAAGTTATTTTGGACATAGTGTTTGCTCACAGCAATCAAAACCCTAACTGAGACATCTCTGGAGTGCATGTAGTGAAAAGGAGAGAAACAACTCCACATAAACTGTCCTCTGACCACATGAATTCTGTGGCGTGCCTTTATACGTACATGATATAAGCACACAACAGTAACAATACAGTTAAGTCTAAACAAATAAGGTAAACAAGAATTGAAGAAGACACCAGATCTCAAAGCCTGGCCCTCCATACACAGATGCATACGTGTGTGCATGCGTCCACAGCACCCTCACTCCCCCACAGGGAGGGGCATGTAGCTCAGTGTTGGCGTGTGTCTTAGTCAGTGTCCTGTTTCTGTGACGACGCACCACGACCACAGCGACTCTTAGGAAAGAAAGGGTTTAACTGGGACTGGCTTATAGTTTCAGAGCTTTAGTTCATTTTCATCATGATGGAAAGCAATGGTGGCATGCAGGCAGACATGGTCCAGGAGGAGTAGCTGTGAGTTCTGCATCCAGATCCGCAGGCAACAGGAAGAGAGGGAGAGAGAGAGAGAGAGAGAGAGAGAGAGAGAGAGAGAGAGAGAGAGAGAGAGAGATATGCTGGGCTTGGAATGTACTTTTTGAAACTTCAAAGCCCACTCCCAGTGAAACACTTCCACCAACAAGACCTCACCTTCTAATCCTTTCAAATAGTGTCACTCCCCGGGAGCATTCAAATCTATGAGCCTATGGGGCCCATTCTCATGCAAGTTAGCACAGGGTGCTTTACCTAGCACGTGTAATTGAATCTTCAGGACGGCCCCCAAGTAAAGAGCATGCATTTATATATGCAACTTTGTTGTTTGTGGCTTTTGTTTTGTTTGCCTTTTGGGACAGAGCCCAGGGTGGCCGCTAATGCACGAGGTTCTGCTTCAGTCTCTTAAGTGTTGGGATGGTAGAAATGAGCCACTACACCAGTCTATTTGTTTATTTATTTTTAAACATTATTATTTTATGTGTGAGCACACGTGTGTGGACTCGAATGCTGATGCGTGCATCCTATAGAGCACATGTGGAAGTCAGAGAATAACCATTGGGAAATGGCTCTCTTTTTTTCACCATGTGTTCCAGCAATTGAACTCAGGCTCTCGGGCTTGAAAACCAAGCATTTTCACCCATTGGGCCTTCTCTCAAAGGCCTTGGGCATTTATTTATTTATTTGTTTGTTTTACCATCTGAGCTATTTATTTTTTACCCACTAGGACATCTCAAAGGTCCCAATTATTTATTTCTTACCTTCTCTTTTTCCTTTGGTCAAGATGGCCATGACATAGGTAGTGATTTTGTCTCATCCTGTTGATGAGAGCTCCTCTTTTTCCCATTCCTGATTCCTGTTTGCCTGCTCCATTTTAATGTGATCCTAGGCATATCTGCCGTATAAACTAGATATACAAATCAAATGTTGATGTATATTGATAACTAATAAAAATATTTTAAGGCAATTCTTTGGTATATATACAATTTTACCATTTATTCGATATTAAACACCAAATACCCAAACACAATGCAATCCAAAGATAGGCTAATTTTATACTTATCAGCTGAACAATAATGGTAAGAAAGTATTAAAAGTCTTTATTTTTTTGTAAGTAAATCATTATCTTTCTATTAAGAACAGAAACTTGCATGCATAGTAAAAACACTGGAATTCAAAACACTCAGTAGCTTCAAGGCTCAGCTGAGGTGTCTCAGGCTGCATCGGTTAGTGTTGTGTGACTGCATGCAGAGTGTCTGGTGTGCCCGAGTCATGTGCTTGGACCTAAGGCTCCAGGATGTCATTTGTGTCAACGTGGCTGAGCACTGTGTTTGATTCTTAATTAACTTTTGGTTGTTGCACATCTGCTGTTGCCATGTCTTTTAACAATGTCTATATTCAATTACACAAGCATACTTGGCATTGTGACCCACAGTTTAAAAAGCTGTTTTTCTGGGTGGCCTAAAAACAAACATTTGTTTCTGATAGCTCTGGAGGCTGAAGAGTCAAGGTCAAGTGGTTAGCAGATCTTTGGTCTGGACGAAGCCTGTTTTCTGGTTGATAGACAGCTATCTTTTCATTGTAGCCTTACTTAGCAGAGAGGAGAAAGAGAGAGAGAGAGAGAGAGAGAGAGAGAGAGAGAGAGAGAGAGAGAGAGAGAGAGAGAGAACCGTTTATGACTCTTCTTATAAGGCTCCAACCCTAGTGATAAGGGCTGCCCTCCTAAGGACCTAATTATCTCTCCAAAATTTTATCTCCTAATACTAAGGCTTTGCTTGGTAGGATGGCCTTGAACTATTGATTCTTCTGCCTTCAAGTCCCAATTTTTAGAATTACAAGTGTGTGCCATCTTGCCCTTATGGTAATAAGATATCAGAAACAAAAATAATCTCAATGTCCCACAAACAAAGCAAAAGTAAGTCAGCAAGGCAATTCTTTTTGTAAAAAGCGTTTGTCAAGACCCAAACTGGGCTATCAAGCACACTTGGTCAAGATGGCCATGACACAGGTAGCGACTTTGTCTCATCCTGTTGATGAGAGCCCCTCTTCACAATCTATTATAATTGACTAATCAATACAAAGAGGAAGGTTCAGGACATACAAGTCTTTGCCAGGTAACTGGCTTTGATAGAGAAAACCTAACTATCTTTGATAGGGGGAAACAAATTATTACCAGTATGTTAACATATGAATTTCAGAGTGCAAATTTAGCCCTAGAACACACTCAAATGAGGGGGAAAAAAAGCATCAAAGTTTAACGTTAGGAAAATGCTCTATATACAGTGAGATGGAACCACAAAAGTCAATGAAAGTCAGGAGAAATTTGTATCTGCATGTCAACTCAGAGTTTTGAAAAAAAAGTAGGAAGTGGCTTTGAGAAGACAGAGATGTTGACTTACAACTGAAGGAATGATGTCAGCAAAAACAGGAAAGCTCAAACAGGACAGCAGGTCCTGGAGTCCAGAGATGCTCAGAAGTCAGAGCCTTAGAGATGCAGACTGGGCTCTAGGGAGGAGCTAGAAGACAAACTAACATCCTGCCTTGCCCAGATCTGTCCTGGGGTAGCAGTGACAGTCCTCAACCCTTCAGTTCAGAACAAACTAGGATGGTTGGCTATACCAAGAGAGAAGCTGTGAGACAGAAGGTTATATGTGTCATAGAAAGATACACGCTTGATCCATTGAGCCAGTAAGGGATCAGGGTGTATTTAGAAAAAATGGCAGAGGGCTATATTGGCAAGAAAATAAAGTAGCCAAAGAGGTCAGCACTTATGCTTTGCAGGGAAAGGCAGACTCAAGTCTCCAGGCTTCTGCTAACCAATGCATGTAGAGAAATAAAGATCAAACGGTGTTGTTAAAAAGGAGGTGACATAGACAGGAGTCTGAATAAAGCAGGCCAAGCTAGGAGGGAGGAGTGTGGAGTCCCGTGTGCATCCTTTGCAGCCACTCACATGGCCTATAAGCTTTGTCTTCCACATCTGTGAAATGGGATAACACCTCCTTGCTTTCTGAAACGGATAATACCTACCTCCCTGGGCTGTTTTGATGATCAAACAGCCCACTGTGTGTAAAGAAGAGTGGGAACCTATAAAGCACTCAGTGATGGGTGCTAATAGGAGCACTATGGCACCCCGCCTCCATCACAGTCAACCACATCAGTCCAGACAGGGTGAATTCGATTGTCATTGCATTACTTCCTGCTGTTCAATAGCATTGTGTCATCATTAGTAAGCCCTGAGTGTCGGCAGGCTTGAATGGCATTGAGAATTGCTGGGGAGAATCCCTAGGGAAGAGACAGTCCAGAATATTCCCCTTTTCCCTACACACTGTTGGGTAAAGTGGGAACCAGACAAGCATACATGGTGGAAGGAGAGATTTGATTTCCCAAAGTTGTCCTCTGACTTTCACATTTATGTCTGGTACATGTATTTTTACACACACACACACACACACACACACACACACACACACACACCAGAGTTGGAGGGAACACACAAACACACACATAACACCCCCCAACACACACACTCATACACAGACCACATGCACATACATACCATACACACAGAGCAGGGGAGGAGGGAGATACACACTCATACTCCCCCACATCCCACAGAGGTAGGGGGGACCCTCAAACATACACACACAACGCACCACCACACACAGAGTCTGAGAGGACACACACACCACACAGAGGTGGAGGGGACACACAAACACACACACACAACCCCCACCACACACAGAGTCGGAGGGGACACACACATACATACATACACACACCACACACACAGAGGTGGAGAGGACACATACACACGTGTACATACACACCACACACACAGAGCAGGGGAGGAGGGTGATACACACATACACTTATACACACACACCAATACACACATTCAGATGTGGAGGGAATAACACATGCCACACATGGAATGGGGAAGGAGGAAAATACACACACAGGCACAAGTGCACACACACAGAGGTGGGGCTATACACATGTGAATACACATAAACATACACATGCACGCACACACTCACACACAGAGGCAGAGGGGACATACACACATGCGCACACATGAATAAAGCTGTTAAAAGTGAGATTTATGAGAATAGGAGAGCTAGGTGCTGTGACACACACTTGTAGCTTCAGCACTAAGATGCTGAGGCATTAGGATTGCTTGACCCCAAGAGTTTAGGGTCTAGCCTGGGTTATAAAGCAAGCCCCCTCCTCAATCAAAAACAAATGAGTAAACAGGTAGATAAAATAATCAATAGACAAACAAATAATAAGAAGAAAGAAGAGACAAGAGGGTCAGAAGAGAATGGAAGAGATTTGTTTTAGACTCCAAAGTGTACTTCCAAGGGTTGCGGTAGGTTTAGGATGTATTCTGTGCATGCCCTAAGAATCCCTTTGCCGGAGGACAAAGCCCAGGCGTAGTGTAGTTCAGTGGAAGGGTGTCTGGCATGCACGAAGCCCTGGGCTTGATTCTCAGCATCACAGAAATTCAAACCTGCCATCTCAGCACTCAGAGGGGGTGGAGGCAGGAAGACCAGAAATCCAACGTCATCCTCAGCTACAGATGAAGTTCAAGGCCAGCCTGGGCAACATGAGATCCTGTCTCAAAGAAAACACATCGAAAGAACCTCACGTTTCTTTAGCAGGGTTCTGTTTTCTCTGTTGTATTTAGTAGTTCTTTCTCCCTCTCCAGCTTAGATTATACCATGATGAGTGGTATCCTTTCTTGCAGCTTTCTTTCCAGCCTGTGTTCTGCGGAGCTAAGCCAGGCCGTCAGACTTGGATGGCTTTAACTCACTGAGCTGCCTCCTCAGCCCTCTTCCTTCTGTTTTGTGTTTTTGAGAGAGTCTCATGTAGCACATATGGCTTTTAACTCCTGGTCCTCCTGTCTCCATCTCCCTGTGATGACATCGGGATACACTACCACCCCTAGCTTCTCCCAGCTTTTTTTTTTTTTTTTTTTTTTTGGTCCATGTCTGAGTTTCCTCTTGGTGTGCACATCGGATACTTCAAATATGAACTCAGATTCTGTCACCAGTGTGCGAAGTCTACCTCTGCTTTCTCAGGGAAAGTTAGCCAAAGGCATCTTGGGCATTTTCTAGTATAGAGGACAGTGTGTTGTGCTATGTATTAGGCTGTTGTGAGAATGATTTACCAGGAGAGGTGTAAACAAACTTCTACCCACCTCTATAGAGCACTGGCGACCAACCAAAGCACCATTCTACCAAAGTCCAGCTTGGGGAACCAGTACATTTATTGGGCTTCCTTACAGAGCATGGGTGAAAAGTTCCTTATAGGAGTGTAGTGACTCCAGACAGCTACCCAGTGGAAGGTCCCACCCCAGCATAAATGAGGGCCCCCCCATAGTGTTATAGATGGAGTTCCCTACTCTGTTAACCTTTGAGTATATACTCTAGCACCTCCTGAAATGGAGGAGCCACATGTATTAAGGCAGAATCACAAAGAGCTAGTTAGGAGGTGTGGGGGTGGTAGTGGCTGGAATCTCAAGTGAGAGTCTAATGGCCCTTAGGAGCCCCTCCTTCTCCGTGGAAAGGGCCAGATATTGAGGATCTCTTGCAATTTGTCACAGCGGTTTTGGTAAAGAGGATGGCTCCAACGTTTAGAGGATGGCACTTTATGATGGTTATGGGGTTGAGTTTCAGGTTACACTCTCCCTTTTAAACTCAAGTCCGCCATTGTTTCCTTTGGGTGAGGCTTAAGAGAAGTACTAATGAGGATTGTCAGGAGCCCGTATTCTGGAGCCAGAGGGCCTGGCTGAGATCTCAGAGAGGTTACCAAGCCTTTGATCCTACACTGCCACCTGTGTAAAGTGGCACCTGTGTAAAATTTGCGCCAGTGCATTCTTCATAGACTAGTTTAAAATGTGTACATGTGTGTATATATATGCTTATATGCAGGCACATATGCATTCGTGTGTGAAGCAGAAGAATAACATAATGTCGGGAGAATTTCCTAACACCACAGAGCCTTTTCAGAGCAGGAAGGAAGAACCCACGGGTCGAGAACAGACACGCACGCTAAAACACATTGTCAAGGGGAGAACCTTGAACCCCGAGGCAGGGCTCCTGCTGCTCCTTTACTAACAATGCCTCTTTAAACCCATTTGAGCTGGGAAATTTGTTATCAGATGACTCATATGGGGAAATCCAGTTCTGTGGTGCCAAAGATGAAAGAATGAGATTAGGCATTTAAACACCGAGGTTCCACTCAGTCTTGTGAATGAACTACAGCTATCTTGGATGGAGAGAAAAGAAAGAAGGAGGTTACCCAAGTTCCAAAATAAAAAATAAAAAAATGGTACAGAGGTCTATGGATTTAAATAATAAAACTTTTATGCTTACAGTACGTTTATCTTTCAAGTAGCCTAAGTACTTTTATTTTCCAACATCTTGAAATTTTTTTTTAAAAAATAAATTATATATGAGTAACTTTTTGTCTTCAGCTATTTGAGATTGACAACTGGATTTCCCATCACTCCCAAAATGTTTTAGATTCATTTCCAAAAGGATCTTTCCTCTACTTGTGACAAAGAGCTGGTCTCTGCCTGGTGGGTCCAGTTGAGAACCCATTGGACTGTGAGAGCTCTGTCTTAATGAATGGACTAACCGTCGGTAGATTCACAGTCTGACGTGTTATCCAGGTGGAACTAGGAGATGTGGCATAGGAAGCAGGTCACTGGGGTGCATGCCTGGAAGGGTTTGATTTGTGTCTGGCTCTCTGCTGCCTGGCCACCATAAACTGAGCATCTCTGTTGGGTTTGGTCTTTCCACCATGATGCCATGCTTCACTGTAGGCCCTGAAACCACCAGGCAGAATAAAACTTTAGTCATTCACATGATCTCCCTTGAGTATTTTGTCACAGTCATAAAAAGTCTGACCACACCCATAATACCCATGTGAAAAGTTTTATGACATCCACTTATAGAGAAACTTCGAAGCTCTCTCCCCACCAACCCCCGCCTTGTTCTCTGTCCCTGTCCCTGTCTCATTTCCGCCCAGCCCAGCTTGGAACTCTTTATGTAGGCCAACCTGCTACCAAACTCATCAGGGACCCCCTGCCTCCTAAATTGCAGGCAAGTTCTAGCTCCATTCACTTCTCTTGATCCCCGAGGTTTCCTCCGCAGCATCTGCTAGGATAAGAGCAGAAATTCAGATGGTGAATTTTCTAAAACTCCAGGTAGTCATACCGATCCTTGGTTTTCCAGGTGTTTGCTTTTGTTTTTGCTTGGCAGGAAGTGCTATCACTGGCAGCTACCCAGCAGAGAGAAAGGA